>NW_020455643.1:9070958-9225459 GCF_003342845.1 Nothoprocta perdicaria
GCCCCTGACCCCGCCCGTCTCTTCCAGACTCCCAAGAACCAGATGAAGCAGAAAAAAATGGCTCCCCCCCCCAAGAAGGTGGAGGAGAGCGAGGAAGAAGAGTCCTCCGAGCTGGAGGAGAGCAGCGGGGAGGAGGTGAGGAGCCCGCAGCGCCGCCGAGCCGGGGCAGGGGGGCGAAGTTGCCAGGTTTGGGGGGGTACATGGGGCTGTGAATGGTACCGGCTACTTCATGTATCCATTAACTCTAGCGGAAGAATAGCCATGACTGCCCAAGGGAAGTGCAAGGAAAGAGGTTAAACTGGCTGCTCTGTGCACTTCCAGAGCTTGGAAGGGCTGCTTCGATCTTACAGCTCCTTCCAGCACTRACAAGCAAGTGAGCAAATAAAACATCTGGAAGGACCTCAGCAACTGCTGCTCTTCCGTTTTATGCCCAAACTTTAAAAAAGTGCTCGTTTTTCTAAGATGTGTAACTGCACAAAAGAATATGTTAAGATTAAAAATTTGAGGYTCTAACATGCTACCAGAAAAATTACAGGAAACTAAAAGATGCTTGGCTGCTGCAGCAGTTGTCCAAGGCGTAGCAAAGCTGCTTTTGAGTTTTACTGAGCTAACAGTAATTTAACAACTAAGCAACTCAGTCAAGTAAGTCTCTTARAAGGCAACTGTAATCTAGCAAGTATCCATGTATTTGCAAGGCTGCAACGTTGAAGTAGCAATACCAAGGTATAGATGCAAAGATATGCAGAAAAAGTACAGGTGTGCAGAGAAAGCAAGTGTGTTATTTATTGGCTATATGGTGTTTTTTTGCTGAGTTCCCTTTGCTATGAGTGTGGCTGCATAGCTCTCCTTGCCTGACAAGGCATAACGACCTTTCTTTGTCACATTAAGTGTGAAATCCCTTCAAAGGAGCTGCATTTTAAAGGTTCTGCRCCGACTTGATGTTTCTTTCAGATGGTTCCTCAGAAGAAACAACAGAAAGTGGCAGTTACCCCAGCCAAGAAGGCTGCAACCCCAGCCAAGAAGGTTGCCACCCCTGCAAAAAAGGCAGTCACACCAGCCAAGAAGGCTGTGGCCACTCCAGCTAAGAAGGTCGTTGCCCCTTCACCTAAAAAGCCCACTGTTGTAGCCAAAGGAGCGAAAAATGGAAAGAATGCCAAGAAGGAAGAGAGCGAGGAAGAAGATGAAGACGATGATGAGGATGAGGAAGACGATGAGGATGACGAGGATGAGGAAGACGAATCTGGTAAGTTATTCCTAGAGTGTGTGTTCATCTGAAAAGCTGATTACAGTTTGTTCAGCCTGGTGGCTGGGTAAGTTAACAGTTCAGTGTGTTTTAGTGCTCGAGAGAGAGTTTGATTATTGAAATGCGAAGAGTTAGTGAGTTTTGCAGGAGAATTTCTTGGACTCCACCTGTATGGTGCAGGGTGTGAAGCCTGTTCTAGTTATTGTTCTCTGAACTTTTGTTTAACTGGGTTTTGACAGAGTGCTTGGCTGAGTTTGAAGGTTGAGTGCCCTGGGTGAACACTTAACTGCTCTATTGCAGATGAGGAGGAGGAGGTAGTRCTGCCAGTGAAGCCTGCAGCCAAAAAGCCTGCAGCTGTACCAGCCAAAAAACCTGCAGCTGTGCCAGCAAAGCAGGAATCTGAGGATGAGGAGGATGAAGATGATGACGATGAGGAGGAGGAAGATGATGGTGTGTATAAGAGAAAGCTTGGTCATTCTCTTAAAAATACACTTTATAGGCACTATAAGGATAAAAATGCTTTCTTATGCGGAGACGCAGAACTCTTAGTTTGACATGAAGTTTTGTGCCTGGTTTAAGAAATGCTTTAGTCTTGAGCACGCTCAAAGTTTGATACTGAACTCTGAATTTCAGAGTCCGAAGATGAGGCCATGGACACGACACCTGTTCCAGTAAAGAAACCTACTCCAGCAAAGGCTACTCCAGCTAAGGCTACTCCAGCTAAAGCCATGGCAGAATCTGAAGATGAGGATGAAGATGAYGATGAGGAAGATGAGGAAGATGAAGAGGAGGATGAGGAAGATGAAGAGGATGAGGAGAGTGAGGATGAAAGTAAGTTTAAAAGTTTTGGTGAACATAGCTGTCCATAATAATGGGAAGCATCTCTGAACAAACGATTTTTGTCTAGTTTTGGTCTTTGAGGTGGAAATAAGGAGTAGTTGCCACAATYGCACAAAAAGGTCTTGTGCATCTGCATAAAAGCTAATTGTGTGCTGATCCACCATAGAAGAGCTGTGGGGTTTTTTTTGTTTGTTTTTTCGTGTGTGTGTGCGCGCGCAGGTTTTATGCTTTGAATCCAATCTTTTGTTTCTTCTCCAATCCAGAACCTGTCAAGGAAGCACCTGGAAAGAGGAAGAAAGAAATGGCCAATAAAAGTGCACCAGAGGCCAAGAAAAAGAAAACAGAAGGTAGGTTGGTGTGGGCTCATCAAATGCTCTCCATAGTATTTGCAGATTTTTAGGGCTTGTTTATTTTATACCGGGATSTTGGATGAGAAGAGACCTAAGTGACATGCTTAGATGTTCAGGGTGTTTTTGCCAGCACAAATGATGATTTTAGGGGACTTAATACTGAAACATGATGTAACTCTAAGCAGAAACTGATGTGCTAAAGGTGTCTGCAATAGGTCACTTTCCAATAGGTCTGGCTGCCCTACAGAAACTCAAACTTCTTTCTTTATTTAAAGGCTCTTCAGCTTTCTCCCTCTTCGTGAAAAATTTGTCACCAACCAAGGATTATGAAGAACTGAAGACTGCTATCAAGGAGTTTTTTGGCAAGAAGAATCTTCAAGTTACAGAAGTTAGAATTGGTTCTTCCAAGTAAGTTCCTCAAAGTGCCGGGATGCTTGCATGTTCCTCTATGGAAGCTGGAAGCAGTGCAGGACATGTGCAGGACTGGTAGGGTATAATGTTTCCAACAGTCACTTCAGACAGAACATCCCAAAAAAGTGAAGCTGCTGCTGAAGTACAGAGCTCTTGCATCCTGTACAATTGCTTTGCTTCTCTGGGACATTTAACTTTTTTTTTAATTAACAATTTAATTTGACCAGGCCTTTCTGGTCAAATTGTTCTGATACTAGAGCCGATYGGACCAGATAATAAATACATTATTCCTCTTGCAGACGATTTGGCTACGTAGACTTCTCATCTGCTGAAGATATGGATAAAGCTCTTCAGCTGAGCGGAAAGAAGCTCATGGGTTTGGAGATCAAACTGGAAAAAGCAAAGAGCAAGGAAAGCCTTAAAGAAAATAAGAAAGGTACGACACAACTCTGAATACGTGTAGGCGTTGAGGAAAGAGGCTGTAATAATCAGTAGCTGTTAACACTCAGCTTAGGGCATACCTGCAACTTGGGCTCTTTGACAAACTGTTCCTGAGTAGCTTCTCTGTATGTTTACACACAGAGATGCCAGCTCTGACTGGAAGGTCTGTAAAACATAATTTTAAGAAATGATATATACTAGGAATGTGATGAAGAGATGTGATTCTGCCCTTAGCTATGGGAATGACATCCTGACTTGATGCACTTGAGAAAGAGAAATATAATAGTGGTCTATTTGCTTGTCAAAATAATTGCCCTTTTAGCTTCTGAAAAGCAAATTTCCCACGTCTGTCTTTGGTGATGAATTCGTTGTTTTTCTTAATAAACTGTCAGTATTTGAGAGAGATTTTTAGCTAAGTGGTCACATGAAACTAACTCTATGCTTATTTTTCTTTGTAGAGAGAGATGCTAGAACACTTTTTGTGAAGAATCTGCCCTACCGCGTAACTGAAGAAGAGATGAAAGAAGTGTTTGAAAACGCGCTAGAAATCCGACTAGTATTTAACAAGGAGGGAACCAGCAGAGGGTACGTAGCCAAGAGGCCTGTTGGCCGCTTGTTGTTATAAAACACTTAGTGTATTCTGATAAACTCCTGTTCTTTACCTGTCCTGGGAAACCTCCAGGATTAGATGTGCCAGTTGAGTGTGATGTGCCAGTTGAAAGCACTTCTACAATTATTCATAAGCAAATACCTCTTTTGTGGAAAGAATTGAGTTTGTTTGTTTCCTGTGTTCCAGGATGGCCTATGTTGAATTCAAAACGGAAGCTGAAGCAGAGAAAGCTTTGGAGGAGAAGCAAGGCACAGAGGTTGATGGTCGTGCCATGGTTATTGACTACACTGGTGAGAAGAGCCAACAAGAAAGTCAGAAAGGTATTTTTCTATATSTGTAATGATCATGTGTTTGACACTTAAGATTCAATTCCACTTGGTTTTAGAAGTTTGATAGGGAGAGAATTACTTTGGAGGCATTGTTGTTAAGGCAGCAGTGAGGTACCTTTTACCTGTTTGGTACTCATGCCTTTCATGTCTGCGCTGCATGTTTCCTCAATTGGAGGAGGATGACTAGTCCAGGTGCGTAAACCAGTGCTGTTTAGCCTAAAGTGCACACAAGGAGGGTGGGAAGGGCAACATTTATTTTCATTATTGGGAAGGGTGTAGTGAGAGAGACTCCCATCCCTTTCCAGACTTGCACTTCTAATCCTGTGCTTCCTTCCTAGGAGGAGAGAAGGAGACAAAGACCCTAATTGTAAACAACCTCTCATACTCTGCCTCAGAAGAGACTCTTCAAGAACTGTTCAAAAAGGCTACATCCATCAGGATGCCACAGAACAACCAGGGCAGGCCTAAAGGGTATGTTCTGCATCTGTCCCATGTCCCTCAGTTGGCATTATTAAATGACAGTAATTTTTCTTTTGGTACTCCCAGCCTAACTGAAATCTTGCTCTTCCAATAGGTACGCATTTGTAGAATTTCCCACAGCTGAAGATGCCAAAGAGGCTTTAAATTCGTGTAATAACACAGAAATTGAAGGCAGAGCAATCAGACTGGAATTCAGTTCACCAGGGTGGCAGAAAGGGAACACGAATGCGAGAGGAGGTTTTAATCGTAAGTGTTTCCCCGTTTGATCACTTGGTCTTCAGACAACTGTGACTTAGGCTCAATCAGTGCAAGCGTATATCTGCATATAAAAAATAGGGGCATGGCAGACCTGTGGAGTGCAAGACTTGCTTTAGAAATGCTAGTGCTGGACATGATGATTGATTATCTGAAATGCTGATGAAACTATTTGCAAAGTCCTCTAGATAGTCAAGTGCTGATCCAGCAGACTTTATTTTGTCCTCTTAACTCCCTTTTTTAAAAGTAAGATACTATTTGGCCTGAGTTGGTCTGTGAAGGTGTCTTTGACCTAAGGCTCTAATAGTAGTCCCTCAGAAGTTCAAAAACTTCCTAAAGGCAGCCCTGAACAGCTAATTCATGTGAAACACAAACCAAACCCTTTAACAGCACCATAARTTGATCTAACAGTCTGTGATGTAAATAGATATTAAGTGATCAATAGATTCCTTGCTCAGACTTTCCCTAAATGGATTCTCTTTCCACAGAACAAAGCAAAACGTTGTTTGTCAGAGGCCTTTCTGAGGATACTACAGAAGAGACGTTAAAAGAGTCATTTGAAGGCTCTGTAAGTGCTAGAATAGTCACAGACAGAGACACTGGATCATCTAAAGGGTATGTTAAACCTCATCTGGGATTCTTTCCATTATTTAATTTACTTCARTTGTAGTTCAGGGTGTCTTTAATGTTTATGCAGGTGATTCTCTGAAACCAGTGAAGTGCATGGGATTAGAGAACAAGCTTAAAGCTTAGATTCACTTGTTAGTGGATTTGCATGTGCTCATCTTCTCTTTGAGCTCCTTCCTGCCAACAAATCCATGGCAGCCTATGGATTCGCACGAGAAGAATATTAACTGTTCAGTATTGGCAATCTCACACTGTGGCTCCATGAGCTGTGGTTCGCCATCGCTGTTCAACAGGTCACGCGTTCCTGGTCACTGGTGGGATGATGGCAGAGTTGCAGGGTGGGCTTGTCTAAGAGCTTATTAGCAAGTACTTGCAGGWGAACCTGTGGTTTGTGGATCCTTGGGAGGCTGACTGTTATCCCACTGCCTAGGTTTGGATTTGTGGACTTCAGCTCCCCTGAAGATGCCAAAGCAGCTAAGGAAGCCATGGAGGATGGAGAGATAGATGGAAACAAAGTGATCCTTGATTTTGCCAAGCCAAAGGGTGATTTTCAACGTGGCGGCGGCTTTGGCGGCGGCTTCGGTGGTCGTGGTGGCAGAGGCGGCAGAGGAGGAAGAGGTGGATTTGGTGGCAGAGGTGGCGGCAGAGGATTTGGAGGTAAGAAAATGCAGAAGCCTTCTCTTCCCGGGGTATGATCAGGCTTCAGTCATGCTTGAGAACGTGTTGGTGTCCTGCAAGGCCCTGGGTGTGAATTTGCTTTGTYCTGTGCCAGAATGGGCTTGGACGGGCAGTGGAGTCTGTTTAGGGACAATGTGTAACTTGCTTCTCAACCTGGTTTTCTTTTTAGGTAGAGGAGGTGGCTTCCGAGGAGGCAGAGGAGGAGGTGGAGACCACAAGCCCCAAGGAAAGAAGATAAAGTTTGAATAAACTTTCTCTCACTTTCCTTCCCTTTCTGCTCTCTGAGACTATCTGAAAGGACTCCGGGGGTTTTTATTCTCCTTTTATCTTGGCGGAGCCTTCGGAGGACATTCCAAGATGCGAAGCAGTACTGTGAGCCACTTGGAAGAAACAATTTTCATTTCAAGGAAGACATAGCAAGCCCTTTTGACTGCTTGCCTATTCAAACGAACTTTTAAAAAGAAATGAGTGATAGAGATGTGGGAATTTCCCCCTTGTCTGTGAGTTGTCTTGAATTTATAATGTTTTACCCATGTACAAAAATATTTTTTTTCCTATAAACTTCTGTAGCATTTTTTGCTGTAAAAATGCAGAATGTTTTATCATTTGTGCTTCAGCACCCTGTCTTGGACAGATTAAAGGACCTAAACTGGTTCGTGTCCCTTGTGCGCCACTCACCAAAGCAGGGCTGTGAGCCTTGGTCCGTGCCTGTTATTCTTCACTCTCCAAGGTCTCCACTTCCACAGGCTTCAGGYCCCGCTTGCTCAGGGCAGCCTCCCGGTCCTCGCCTGGTGCTTGAGCTTGGACCTGCTCCCAAGGGGCAGGGAAAGAGGGGAGAAGGGTGTAAGCTGCCTAGCAGGAGCTTTCTTGGAAGGGTGAGAATAGAAGGTGCAGCTGTCCTCTGCCCATTACAGCTGTAGGCAACTCTTGTTTTAAGGGGAGGGGAAGAAAAATAGTGTTTTGTGTCAGGCTCTTGGGCCTTCTCTCTGCCTTCTCTAAAGGTTTCAGCTCATTTGTCTCAGCATTGGCCCTAGTGCCCCCTCTCCTTAAGTATGTTACCCCCCTGCAGCTTAAGCTGCCTCAAAGAGGCTCATGGCTGCTCTCTGGCCCCTCACTGTCTGGGGAACGGGCAAGAAGTTGAGGGCTTGGGATGCTTTTTGGGGACACTCGTGACCTGTTCTCTTGGAAGCGGGAGGGCTGCTGCTGGGGTGGCTCCATAAGGTGATGCTGTGGGAACAGAAACGTGGGACAGCCACTGTTTGAGGTTAAATCCAGCGCTAGCTGCTACCCTGTTAGTCAACAGGGTAGCGCGCCTGGCAGCGGCCACTGACCCTCAGCCTCCCTCGAGATCCTCAGTAGCAGGTGGTGGCTCCATCGCAGCGCGGGGAGGAACAAAGGGGACCACGCAGGGATCCTCGGGTGCTCGTCCAGGTACTTTCTCCCGTTCATCCTGAATCCCAAAACCAAGCCGCTGAAGGGYGGGAGAATAATCCTTGCAGTTGTTGTCCAATGAGCTACCCCTGCTCGTGCATTCAAGTGAGCCGTTTGGCATCAGCCATTTTGGAGCAGGTGCGCCGGCCCACGGCAAATGGAGTGCGCAGCGCTAGGTGGCAGCCGCAGCCCGGCCTCGCCGCCAGGCCTCACAGCCCGGCCTCGCTGCCCCGTCCCGCAGGTGGCAGCCGCCACCCGGCCTCGCCATGTCCCGCAGCTGCTGGCCAACAGGCGCTGCTCCCTTCGGGTGTCGCTCCCGGCCTTTGGAGCGGGTTCGGCCTTACCGGCCCCTCCGCAAGGCTGCGCCGAGGACACTCCTTGCTTAAAAGCCCCAGGATGGGGGGGAGCGAATGGGTTTTCCCCCATTCAGAGGATGTGAGTCGAGGCAGGGAGCCCAAGGGCTCTGGAAGGTGCCAGGCCCCAGGCCGGGGGATTTAGGGCAACCGGAGCTGGGGAGGGAAAGGACCTTCCCTCGGTGCCAGTCACCTCCTGCGTGGTGTGTCCTGGTGCCCTGTGCAGATGCAGTCAGGGCTCTGCAGGGCACTGGGGACATCAAAATTCACCCGATCCAGACCAAAATCAATATCTAGTTAGAWACCAAGATACCATCTCCATCTCTGGGAGCTCTCAAGGTTCATCACCCAGGGTTCGGTGCGATGAGGGGGACACTGCTACAAGCCACCCATGGTCTTTGCCACTAGAGACAGTCCTGGGTGTCCCATTYCCCATCCCGTGCCTCAGTTTCCCTGATCAAAGACTAAGGTGAGAGTTTGGGTTTTCCTCTCCCATCTTCTCTTTTCTTTCACTTTGTTCAGCTTTGTTTTCAACCTTTATTTAGAAACTAGAATATTCACCAAATCTACAAGGTTTCTCTGTCCAGGTCCCACCAGGTGGAAAGCAGCAGGGAAGGGTTCACGTGCGCAGCCCGGCCCAGCGAACGGCAGCGGGACGCGGCCGCCTTTCCTGTACCTGATCAAAGYGACAGCGGCTCCGTTTTGGAAAACAAGGTGCCAAAGCGGCCGCCGGGCTCCGCTGCGGCCGCTCCGAGCAGCCCGCAGCGCCTGGCCGCCCTGGGAGCTCCTGCTCCTCCTGGAATCGGCAGCCAGGCGGAGCGGCCGGTGGCGCGAGGAGCCGGGGGGTGGCCTGGCTGTTTTTGGCTGCTTTGTGCCCCTTGTTTGCTTTCTAACCTGGGGAACATGCAGGCGCGGAGCAGCAAAACAGGCACATTTCCAAAACACATTAAAAAAAGGAGAAAAAAAAAAAAAAAAGAGGAAGAAAAGGCACTGCACAGGGGGACCTTTGAGGTAGTAATTAATTTTTTTCCTTCAATGCCTGGCACCAGAGAGAGCGAGAGAAGGAGAGCAGCAGGAGGGCCCACGCACATGGTGGAAGGGAGGAGGAAAAGGGCAGCATCTCCCATTGCCTGGCTTGGTCCTTGGCTGCGTCCTCAAGAAGCAAGTGCTGCAAGCGCCTAGGAAGGAGCAAAGTGGGTGCAAAATACCAGGCCCTGCTCTGCATGGCGGAGAAGCACCAGTGCAGCCCCGGCAGGGCACCCTCGGCTGTTCCCACCTGCTGCTTCAGCCACAGACCCGGCTMGTCCCTTCCCCTTCCCTGCCAGGAAAGGAGCAAATCCCTGAGGAATTTCAGCTGGGCACGTCCCTCCCCGTGCCCTGGGTGCCGCCAGCGTATGGGGCCCTCTGCAGCAGACCCACACGGGCTGGTTTGCCAGCTCGGCCCCTGGGAGCGCTGGTGCCGGGGCAGCTGCAGCCTCCAGGAGAGCCAGGCTGGGGCCGCATCGATAAAACCCCACATGGAGGAGAAATTGGGGCAACCACTGCAACTGCCTGTGACTTGCGAGCAGCAGGGGCTCACGTGCTTGTGAACCGCTCAGCCCTTGGAGGAGCAGCTTCCACAGGCAGCCAGACCCTGAGCATCCCCGAAAACACCCACGCCGCGTCCCTCCCTTGCCCTTGGTGGTCTCCATGCTCCAGTGGGGACAGTACCCAAACCTCTCCTCCCCCTGCTCTCTTTCTCTCCCTTCATATTGTGCTAGATATTTTTTTTTCCTTCTTTTTCAGCAACCCCCAACCCAGCTGGAGATGAGCAAACCACGTTACAGTACAGGACCAAACACTGTGGCCACCCCTGCCCGCGAGCACAGGCTCCTGCCCTCCTCATCCTCCAGAGAGCTGCCCCTGAGGAGCTTGTGCCGCAAGCCGGGGCTCGGCCCGGCGCGGAGCAGGGCTCAGCCACCCCGGCCCCCTTCAGTCCCAGCTCCCCACAGAGGCTGAGCTAAAGGATGTTGAGTTTTCTTGAGCACGTCAAGTTACTGTGGACCAAGTCCCACATTTGGAGCAAGTCTGGGGGCAGCAGTTTATGAACCACCAGCATACTCCGGAAAAAACACGGCTCCTTGTTCATCTTGCTGTTCTTGTTCTTCACGATGCCAAAAGTTTTGAAGCCCTCGTGCCCRATTGGTGATACCTTGAGGACCTCCAAGCACATCCCTAAGAAGACATCGTCGATGGGGTACAACTCCAGTGTCTCCGAGGTCTTGTGCAGCCTCTTGGCTAGGGACCCATCCATGATGAAGCCTCCACCTCCTGCGTAGGGAGGGTAGTTGTTTTTGTTGTAGAGGGCGCTGGGAATGTAGTACTTGTTCTCCTTCTTCCGGATGGGCTTGGCCTTGTAGAGAACGTCCCCTACAAAGAGGTCCTCTCCCTCTTTCTTGTCCTCCAGGAACTCGAGGATGTTGTCGGGACTCACAAACACGTCGTCGTCGCCTTTGAAGATGTAACGGACGTTGTCGCAGTAGATGTTCAGCCACTTGAGGAAATGGACCTCTTTGAGGGTGAGGTTGAAGAAACTGTCCAGGAAATCCCACTGCAAGATGTCCCCATAGATGTGGTTCTCGTAATCCAGCAGTTTCTGGTAGTTGGCTCTCTCCTCCTCCTTGGAGGCTATGCCCAGCAAGAAGAGCGTCCTGATCTTCTTACCATCCACCTCCTTCTCCTGGCCCCAGGTCCTGCGGATGGCCTCGCGGCGGTCGTGCTGCGTGATGATGGACTTGACTACTATCAGCAGGTAGACGTCCCCGGTGCATTTTTCGGGGTGGTTGATGAGCATGGGGAAGTAGCGGCAGTGYCGATAGAGCAGGAACTGCTGGAAGTTTGGCTCCAGCCCTTTGAACCAGTCCACCTTGCTGAAGTTCTGGTTGGCCGAGCAGTTGGTAGTGGTGATGTCCCAGGATCTTGAGTGCTTCTCTGCCACCCTTTCCTCCTCCGTGGAAGGTTTCTCCTTCTTGCTCTTCCAGAAGGTGCTGGTGATGGAGATGGAGAAGGCGCTGTCTCTCTTCTGAGTTTTCAGGGGCTCGGGCAGGAGCGGGTCTTTCTGCTGCTGGCCCTGCATGAACTGGCTGGGGGCSATGCCCCTTTGCAGCACCGTCACCATGATCACCAGCAAGAAGGACAGGCAAACCGTTTTGTAGATGGTCTTCTTCCTAAAGAGACAACACGAGTCAGTTAAGGAGCAGAAACCACGGGCTGCAAAAGGCTGGTCTGCAAGAGCACCTTCTGGAGGGATCGTGGGATGCTCCTCATCTGTGCCCCGTCCCCTTCTGGTCCCACCACAGCTTTGTGCATGGTGCTGTGGGAGACTCCCATGTGCGTTCAGTGCAAATTTCAGTTTAGGACAAACACACACCAAAAAGAACTATTTTCTCTGCAGAAACGTTAGCTCTGGGAGACGGCTGGGCTTCCTGCGGCCCTGAGCTGGCCTCACGGACAGCCCAGGACCGAGAAAGGACGTCGGGAGCAGCACAAGGGGCATCAGTGGATCAATTCCAAACAGCAGCTCAGGGTCAAAATCTGCCGTTTGAGATGCACTTGGAGGGTCAACAGGGAAGAGACGAGAGCTGCACATCCCACACACGTCAATGGGTGTTGCTGGGGTGCAGCTGGGGTTTGGGTGACCCATGGAGCTGCTCTAGTGACCGTCATGGATTTGCTTCCCATGAAATATCACCCCTGTCTCCCCCACAGCCCAACACAGGGGGTTTTGCCTTGCTGATGCCTCCGGAGAGCAGAGGAGCTGCCCGCTCTGCCCGCCGGCCTCCCGGCGCTGGCTCCCTCCCCGGCTCCCGCATCCGCACCAATTTCCTCCCTCCAGCCGCCTCGGGCCGTCTCCCCATGCAAATCCAGGCCGGGCAAAGCCAGAGCAGCTGGGCCTCTGCGTGCCGAGCAGGCTGAACATGTCAGCCCAATTAATTTTCAAATAGCCAAAAAAAAAAAAAGAAAAAAACACACACACACACACACACATATATATATATATATATACATATATATGGTTCCGTTTCCTTCTCCTTCTCCTTCAAAAAAGTCTCCATCTTTGGAGATCTTCTTTAAAACTCACTTGGATGCAGCCCTGTGCCATGTACTCCAGGTGACCCTGCATGTGCAGGGTCTTCCTATATCTATCTATCTATCTATCTATCTATCTATAAAAGAATATATATTATATATAGAATATATATATTATTTTATATATATATTATTATTATATATATATATAAAAGAATAAACTTCAAACTTCAGCTCTGCGAAGCTGCTGCAGCGCTGGGGAGCTGGACGCAGCCTGACACCTGCTTGCAGCTTTGGGGCCGTTTGCCCCAAGTTGTATCTTTTCCTTTGGTTCTTTTCCTGCAGCACCCCAAGAGATGGGGCAGAAGAGCCCCCGTGACACCGGCAAGAGCCACTCACRTGTGCGAGTTTTGGGGGCAGGAAGGTGGTTTTATTTTCCCCACCACTTTTCTCTCTTCKGGAGCGCTCTGAGAAACGAGAGCTGGTTACAGCCGGTGGCTCCTCAAACTGATGGCTGCTGAGTTAAATAAGGATTCAGAGTGGGGAGAGGAGCCTTGGCTGGTGGGCCCTGCAATCCGGGACACCCTGGAGCTGTCCCCGAGGGCAGGAGACAGTGTCACCCTCGGCCACCACGGCCCGAGTGCCAGGGCTCCGACGAGAGGGAGCAGCAGCTCCGGGTGCTGCAGCCTCCCGAGCACAAAGACTTTTCTAGTCCCAAATTTACGTGGGAAAACCGCGCTCACTAGCATGGAAATAAGCAATTACAGGCGACCGGCTGGATATTCTCCGGCGGGTTTTATACGCGGCCACTCAGCTGAGACTGATGAGGGAGCAGCCCCGATCCGATCTCGCCCTTCCCTTTAACCCCCTCGGGGCTGCGCCCAGTCCCCCAGGGCCGAGCGCCCCGGAGCAGCCACCGCTGCCGCTCCGGTCCCGGCAGGAGCCGCTGCCYGAGGAGACCCCTGGGATCCCCCGGTCTCCATGCGGAGCAGGAGCAGGGATGGGATAGCCTGGCTGTATCGGGGAGCACGGCGGAGGTGCCAGCCTCCCYGCAGCTCCCGAGGGGATGGGAGCTCCTGGGTCTGCTCCTGCCCACCCCAACGGGCACCCATGGGTGATTCCTGGGTCGAGACAGGGAGTTTACAGGAATAACAGGGAATTATAGGAATAACGGTGGGTCTCCTTTCAGACTGCGGGTTGTTCTACATGCTCCATGGCCAAAATCAGTGCAGCTGGTGCTGAGAGCACTTGGAAAGGGGTCCTATCCCGCTCCTGCCTCCTCTTCCTGCCTTTTCTCCACCAGGAGAAGCTCAAACACCTCCTAGAGAGGCAGCTGTGCCACCGTCAGCACTGCCCGGGGCTCTTAAATACAGCCCCGATCCCAGGCATTTTCCCTCTCGGTGGTGATGCTGCAGGCAGGAGCAGCCCCAGGAGACACGGAGTCTCCAGCCCCACTCCCTGGAGAGGCTCCCACCGGCTTCAGATGTGCACAAAAACCGCTTGGATTGGCCGGGACTGCCGGTGGACTCGGCTTTTCCCAGCGCCGCAGCTGGACCCGGCCGCGAAGCCGCGCGAACACAGAGCCCCTTCTGTGGCCGTGCCAGGGCTGGGGCACCGTGTGGAGCCGCAGCGGGAGCACGGAAACCGCCCCAAAAAGCGGCCGGGCTCGCGGCACGGCCGGGCGGGACGCGGGCGCAGTGCCATGCCGGGCAGGGGCAGCCGGAGCCCCGCACGGCCCTGGCAGCATCCGGAGGCTCCGGCCGGTGGGAGCATCGCGCTGGTGCCGGCACCCACAGGCGGGAGCCACAGAGCCCTCCTCATCCCTCCGCGTTGGGGCAAAATCCCCTTTCCCAGCCTGTGTCCCTGCGGAGGAGGGAGATGGGTGGGATGGGGACCCTCGGCCTCCCCGGGGCTCCCTGCTCCGTGGCTCCGTATGGAGCAAAAGGCACCGCTGCCCGGGATGCGGGGCGCCAGGAGGGCAGCGGGAGCCCGCACCCGGGCTGAAAGCAGGATTCGGGATGGACGTGGGGCCCCGTCCCCAGCCAACACTCACCACTGGAACATGCTGGAGCCAGGACGTGCGGCGCCGCTCCCCGCTCCTGCCTGCAAACCCTGCTCTTCACTCTGCCCTCTTCCTTTTCCTCTTTTTTTTTTTTTCTTTTTCCCTTCTCCCTCCCCTCTCTCCGAGGTGGAGTCTAGAGGGATGGCACAAGCAGGTAGCTTTAACTCTTTGCCTGCCCTTCCACCCGCTGCTCCCAGCCTGGCCAGTGGGTGAAAGGACCCCTCAGTGCTGGCAGGGAAAGGGGGCACCAGGGTTTAGGGGTGTCCCCCAATTCTTCCTGCTGGGGGCACCCCTGGGAGCTGGTGATTAGGGGGATCCCATCTGGAACCCATGGGGGATCTTCTGGAATGAGGAGGCAGCTTGGGGTGCACTGGCCACGGCCAGAACAAACCACAAAGCGATCCTGTTCATGGGGAGGAGGATCCCCATGCTCTCCGGGGGAGCAGCCCTGGCAATTGGGATCTGATTCCTGGAAGAGGGATCTGGGGCTTTCCTGCCACCCCCTGACCCCAAGCAGGTCATTTGACAGTGACAACCCCCCACTCACCACCCCTGTACCCCCAGAAAAAAAAAAAAGAAAAAAAAAAAAAAAAGGAAAAAAAAGAGCAAATTCCCTGTTTTGACCATGCATGGAGCTACTGAGATGTGCCCGTCATCTCCGATCCGAGCGCAAGGCCTCAGCAAGACCTGGCTTCCTTGGAGCAATGGACCRACCCCTCCCTGGATCCCCAGCTCACCTGGGACCCCAAAAACCACCAGGACCCCCCCGCTTGCCGCTGGGGTCCTGCCAGCACCGCAGCAGCCCCGGGCAGGGGGGCAGCTCCCTGGGCACCTCCCCACGGCGGGACAGGCTGCAGGGACAGCCCAGGGTGCAAAACCAGCCCCGGTGTTTCTGACATCCCCCTTCTGTTGCCTTCCCAGCCCCGAGCTGCCCACATCAGCCATGGAGCCGGGCTGGGAAGTGGGATTCCTTTGGGATATTCCCTTTCCTGCCCAGCAGCGATATCCCTAGGCACTTCCCCTCTGTTTCACAGCTTGAGCAGATCCTGGGGTACCAGGAGGGCTCATCCCGCTCTGCTCTCCACAGGGGAACGACGCTGCAAACGGGCCTGGGAATCCAGGCCCTCCACTAAGGTTTGTGCCGGGCAGGAGGCACCAGCAGAGAAGCCCTTCATTTTGCAAACAGATCCAAAGGGAAGGAGCAAAACCCTCCGTGAGCAGCCGGGCAGGGATGGGGCTCTCCAGGGCTCCGCAGAGCCGCTCGGGGCAGGAGCGGAGCGGCGTCGCCGCGAGCAGGAAGCTTTGCGAGCGCTGCTGTCGCACGGCAGCGGCCGCCACAGCTGCTTCCGCGCAGGAAAGCGGCCGCCCCGCGGGGCGCCCCGGCTTCCCCGCGGCTTCCGACCTGCGCGGCGGGCTGCGGCTCGAATCCCCCCGCKCTGCAGCCAGGCCCTGCTCCTGCCTCCCCTGGCGCTCGCCCGCTGCACGGGGGCCTCGCAGGCAGCCAGGSCGGCGAGCAGCAAAGCGAAGGCTGCCGTGGGCAGCCGCACTGTGTGGTGYGGGACCCGCGGGGACCCGGCCTTGTTTTTGCTTTCTGCTTTCARGGCTGAGCTTTACACGGCGTTTTTTACACTCACTGCGCCCTCAGATACGAATCATTAGGACAAAATGAAGTTTTCAGGCTCATCCTTCTCTGATTCAGTGATACGTGCCGGGAAGGCACCAGGGCAGCCTCGCCGGGTGCCCATGCCACGGGCGCTCCATGGAGGAGCCTCCTCTCCCGCCCTGCTGCTCCCAGGGCATTCGCCAGCGCTCCGGGCACCRGCGGAGCCCCGGGGGAGCTGGCAGGGCCCTGAGCTCCTCATTGTTCATTGTGTGGGGCGCCGGCGCGGGGGGCACCGCCAGCCTCCCCGGGGGGCTGAGTGGCAGCGGCGCCCCCGCTCCCTGCCCGCATCCAGCCCCTTCCCATCCCYGCGGGAATCGGGCAGCCCTCCCGGCAGCGGCCAGGCGAGCAACCTGGGGGCACAAGATCCTCCCACAGAACAAGGGCCTGACCCAGCTCCCGGGCACCATCTAGGGCAAAAAGAAAGGGAAAAGACCATGTCAGGGCCAAAATGGTCCATTTAGAGGTTGTCAAAGCAAACCACAATGCGCTTTTTTTGTTTCAAGAAGATATTTTTAAATGAAAATTAAGCCTGAATTTGGATGCTAAAAAAGAAAGAACAAAGTAAGTTTCTGGCGGTTTTCATTTTATAGAGAGGTTATGCAGTCCCAGAAGAGGGGCTCATGGCAGGTTGACCCTGCCAACACTTTCCCACCAATGGTTTGGGTTTTGTCTCCCTGGGAAGAAACCTGACCCAGTTTCTTTAAGTTTTTCCATTTCCTGACTTTTCCAGCTCTGAAAATCTATACAAATTATACACGTACAGAAGCAAAGTCTCACCTGCTCCCGCGGCACCTCCTGGCTGCCCCATGTGAGCAGGCACCTCGTGGCCTGGTGCCTCCCTAATCCYCTGCTCCAGCGTCACCTCCGAGTGCCCCGAGGGCCCGTCCTGGGCCTTGGTGTGGGAGCCCGGTGGGGAGGAGCTGCTGGGAGCAGGATGGGGCATCCCGGGGGAAGAGACGGGCTCGGCGGGTGCCTGGTTTCGCCGCTGTCCGCCCCGGGTAGCAGGAGGGCAGCTGAGGCCGGGCAGGACGGCGCTGCCCTGCGAGCTCCCGCAGCGTCGCAGCCGCGGGCAGAGCYGCCGGGCACGAGGGAAGGGCGCCGCGCTCACCGCGCTGCGCCGGCCAACGCTCCGTGTCTTCCAGCAGTTATGGCAGTTAAGAAGCCACTGGGGCTTTTCCTTGTTAAACACACACCGTTGAGGCTGGAGCTGCGGGTGGGCACCGCGAGGAACCGGGCGCTGCTCCCGGGCACGGCGGGGACCGTTGCACCCCYGCGCAGGTTGAGCCGACCGGGACTCGCTGGTCAGGATGAAGCGCACGAGGACCCTGCACAAACATCCTGGAGGAGACAGCAGGGCAGCTGCCCGTGCACATCCCGGGCTGCCTTTTCCTCCACACCCCCTTCCCAAAGCGGGATCACTCTAAACCAGGTACAGGGCCCTGGGCATTCCCATCCCAGGGCTCTTCCCAGYGGATTTTGCCCCTGGGACACCCGGCTCTCCCAGGGAGGCGGCTGCGGCCGCACTGTTGCTTTAAAGGCAGCAGCTGGATGCAGCTGTGACTGCGAGTAACCCTCGCGCGCGCCTTGCCCTGCGCTTTGATGCATTTTCCAGCGGTTCCAGAGCTGCTTGGCGGCAGCGCACGGAGGAAACGGGACTCGCGCTGGCGGGCAGGGAAGGGAGGGGAAAGGGAAAACATTTCCCCYGCCCGCAGCACAGGGTGAGCCTGACGCCACTGAGCCCAGCTCGAACCCTGCCCGGGAAAAGCGGGTGCTTGGGCCAAACCCTGACATGGGGCTGGAGAGCCTGGGAATGGCCAGGAATGGCTGGGAATGGCCGAGTGAGGCTCCGGGACAGGCAGTCCTGCAAGGGCACCTAGGGCTGCTGGAAGTTGGAAGCATCTGGAAGTGCCGCTGCTCTGGGGCTGGAGCGGAGAGGCGCCGTGTTTTCTGTGGGGCACTGTGTTTTCCGTGGGGCAGGGCAGCGGTTACGGCTTTGCTCCTGAGTTGGGAGCACGGGGCGGCGCTGGAGGCACCCGAGCACCCCAGGCYGCTGCTCCCCACGGCCCCTGAGCAGCAAGGGCAGCAAAACACGGGGTCCCCACACAGTGCGATGCTGTGGGGGCCCCGTGGGGACCCCGCCATGCACAGAGCTCCCACCGGCCTCACCTGGCCAAGGAGGAGGCACAAGGAGCATCAGGCATCCCGGCCATCCGCCCACAGGGATCATTCTCCATGGATCATCTCTATTCCCGTTGCTTCCAAGCATTTTATCCTTTGTGCCAAAACGTGGGCTCTCCTAGAGCTGCTGCGGAATCTGCCATGACAGAGGCCACCTATGGATGGGGAGGGACAGAGGGGTAAAAAGAGGGCATTTAGAGCATGATGTTTTTCCACTGCTACAACCCCCCCGCTTCCCGCACGGGGCAAAGCCAGGGCTCCCTGGGAGCGGAGAGCCCAGGGCAGCGCCCACGGCACCCGCTCCTCCCTCCACCCCGCACCTGGAGCCRGGGACGGGCTCATCCCACGGGATGGCCGTGCCTGGGAAGAGCTGCCCGGAGCAGCTCAGGCGGCTGCGGGGCCGGGGCAGCGCCCGGACGAGGTGACGGGGACACTCTGCGAGCCCGGGAGCGCTGCCGCCCGCGAGAGCCGTGCGAGAGGAGAGCAGCGGCCGGCACACCCAGCCGCATTCCTGAGGTTTGGTTTCCATGGTGGGATGTTCACCCGACARTGAAGTCATGCTGTGGGCAGGGATGGCCACCGAGTTAACGCATGGATCCAGCTCCTTCCCTGATTCAGTCAGCCCACGGCTGCAGCTCCGCTCCTTTGCCACTAAATTTTCTGCTGTTGCTGCACTGACTCAKCTCCAGCACCTCCAGCAATACGAGGCAGCTTGGTCCAGGCTGGCTCCAGGCACCGGGACAGGTTTAATCAGCACCTCCAAGGGGAAGGATCTCGACCCTTGGTGAAGGGACAAGCTGGTGGCTCACATGTATCCTGCCCACCCATTAATGRTCGAATCGTGCTCCCCAAAGCACCTACCTAAAGGCTCCCACATTGTCCTCAGGCTGCTGCTGCTGGGGACAGGTCAGAAACGTGGCAGCACCGACGTGGCAGCACCACCGTAAGAAGATGCTGCTATAGGAGCAAAGCCTGGAAGATCTGCCCAGCATTGGGAAGAGGTGAGGAAGAAAGGAAAGGAAAAGGCGGATGGAGAGGCAAGGTGGCAGCCACCCGCCCTGGCACAGGAGCAGGTTGCAGTGCCAACGTCGCGCACACGGCTGAGGGGGTTGTCCCCAGGGATCAATGAAGCAGAGAGGTGGTGGAAGAGCTGGCCCCAGGAGGTCAGCCGATAAGCTGATGAGCTGATAAGATTATTCCCTGCCTCTTGAGGGATTTTCTGCAGGTCTGGAGGAACAGGCTGGGTGGCCCAGGGCTCCAGGGAGATGAAGTGCTCTCCCCTTTGCTCAGCTGTTTGGACCCTGTGTGTTTGGGCTGGGGTTATTCACGCTAGAAGGAAATACTTTAGCACGGACCTTCAGCAAAGAGTGACCTCTTTGCAGTCCAGCCAGCTGAAACTCCATAAAAATGCAAACCCCTCGGGACACATTTCCTTACCGGAGCACTTTCCACCCACACTTTTTCTTTGGTGTTCCCTGTGACCTATCTGTCCCAACCCCCAAAGGCCACAGACCCAAGGATGGACACAAGCAAAAAACCCAGGGGTCCTCTTCTCTTGTCACAAGCAGATGGTGCCTGTGCACACACCAGCTTCTCTCATACGTTGCTCCAGGAAGGAGCCCGACGCCTCTGGAAGACAGATGGGAACAAGCTCAGCCACAGGAGGAACCTTTCCAGCTCCAGGCACCCCTGGAATCAGGGCTACTTGCATGGGCTCAGCCTCCCAAACCAGGAAATCTTGCTGGGTTTRGCAGGTTAGGGTCAACAACTGTTTCAACAACAACTTGGATTCCTCCATTCCAAAGGCTCTTGCTGTCGCCCTTTGCTGCCTCCCTGCAAGCTCCGGCCAGCTCCTGCCTCTCCTGCTCCCTGGTATGGGGGAGAGAAGCAGCAGCACCAACCTGGTGGCCCGGGTAGGGGGGCTGAGGCATTGCTGCGGCTAACAGGCTTCCCGGGAAGCAGCCCGCAGCACGTGCCACCCTCCTCATCTGTTGTTTCCAAATACCCCTTCTCATCGAAACTTTCCCCACCTACACAAAGGGTTAAGTAAGACAAAGCCCAGACAAAACAACTTGTCATTTCCAGTCCATCACTGCGTTTCAGATGGACTCAGAACTTCCCATGCCTGTGCTTAAACTTAACTGGAAAACCCACCAGGAATTCACCTCACGACTGTCCAAACCCACGGGCCCGAGCTGCGGTGCCACTGAGAAGCCGGGGTTCCTTGGGGGCAGGCGCCGAGGAGGGGACAGGCCACCTCCGGGCCTGGCGGGGCAGGTGACAACCTGGGTGATGCCGGGGCTGGCAGCGCCTGGACGGGCATCATCCAGAGCGGGAAGCAGCAGCCAGCACCACTCTGACTCCCAGCCCAAGAAAAACAGCGGGTGCCGCCACGGTGCCTTCCTGGCCGGGACCGGCCCCGCGAGCGCTTCCCGGCGCGCGGAGCCGACACAGCAGCTCCCCAGAGCACCAGGCACCCCGGGGGGCTCGCCCGGCGCTTCCCAAGTGTGTTTGAGCAGGGAAGGCTGAGGCACSCACCTCAACAGCAGGCAGACCTAGAGCCCCCTCATTCCCACCCCCTTCCCTGCACACACACGCGGCTCCAAAGCCAGGGCCCCTCCAATGCAGGTTCTCGCTCTCATTTCCAGGGCCCTGCTGCTCCCACTCCATCCCAATGATATCGCTGGCGCGGGCGCCTCGCCGGGCCGGGCGGCCGCTGTAACGCGGCTCTGTTTCTGCTCGCGGCGCTGCCTCCGGCTGCCGCCCGGCCGGTGACTCACGCGCCCGCCGCGCACACTGGGCCCTTTCAGCAGCGCTCGCCTCCCAACACTGCCCCAGTCTTCGCCGCTAAGACGCCCCGGGGAATTGCAGCGCGAAGCCCCATCCCCACGCCTCTTCCCAGGCGGGAGGGCTCCGCCAGCTTYCCCGGCCCTTCGCGGGAGCCCGGCCAAGAGGAGACACCAGCCCCTTTGCAAAGAGAGCGGCTTTTAGAGCAGCCCTGCCTGGCGCGCACGGGGCGAGATGCGAGGCRAGCGGCACCCGCTCACAGCCCACGGCCCTTTGAGCAAAGGCCAGGAGTCTAAAACAAACAAATAAATGGATTTGAAAAGAAAAAAAGGATCACAAGCTCCTAACGGGACAATTCTTGGCTCCAAGACACACAACCTACCGGGTTCCTTTTCCTCTCTGCTACCTTCATGGGGCTTTCTCTGAKCCTTCCACACAGCAGGGCTCTGTCCAGGGCTGGAGAGAAGTGGGATTAAGAACGGACTCCTCTGTTCCCTCTCCGGCTGTTGGAGGGGTGGATCCTTCCCATACAAACTAYCCCTCACCTCCAAACACTGTGAAACGTGTTGTCTGAGGAGCTGCTGGAAAACGCGTTGGTGGAAGGGGATTTGGGGGCCAAGCCCAYGTGGAGAGGGGGAGGTAGTCATGCTGACTGCAGGACAGCACATTTCTTTGGCTCCAGCATCAAGCTCTGCTGCCTCAATGGCACCAGGAGCKCCCCAACATCCAGACCTGGATCCCACCTCTCTTCCTGCGCTTGGRGTAGGGCAAGGTCCACGTGTGGGGTCAGGGTGCCCCACGACAGGGTGTCCCCCAGCTGCTGCAGCCCAACACAGGGGCCCTGTGGCTGTCTCGGCCTCTCCAGCCCGGTCTATGCACCGCAATGGGCACAAACCAAAGATAAACTCCTCCCCACTGTGTCACCTTGTGCACAAACGTGTGAAAATACAAAGGCAAACCCAGGGAAAACCCATGCACAAGGTTGAGTATTTCCTATCTAGAAACTCTACTTTTTCTCTATGAATTTCTTTTCCTTTTGCCAAAATTTCCCAGAGACCTGAAAACAAAAGTCACATCATCTCTTCTACAGCAGAGGCAGATGCCAGGGGGGCTGCACTAAGCAAAGCCCAAGGCAGAGCAGAGCAAAGGGCTGATGCTCACGCAACAGGCATCACTGCAGGTCCAGCAGCCACCCTGAAGCTGCTCTCATCTACAAACAGTCCCACATCAAGCCCTGCCCTGGGCTAGGGAGCAGGTCTGCAGGAAAGAGGGAAAACCTACAAACCTGTCTGGAAATAACCACAAGGAGCAGAAAGGCTGGCTCGGAGGCGAGTCCCCATCCACGGCCGGGGTCTGTAATGACTCACTGATAAGCCTCAGTTGCCTCAGTTCTCTGCTTTCTCTCAGGGATAAACAAGAAGATCCTGCAYAGGACATGGGTTTCTTTGTTCAACAAAGGGGACAAGAAAGGAGAAATCTGGCTATCTCTGCCTGAGGAATTCGGTGTCYGAAGGGCTGAGATGTGCATCACAGTCACCTCCCCTTCAGGGCTTTGCCAGGTTTCGGGAATAGTTGCAAGTCTCTCTTTGGCGCATATCTGCGGTGAAACTGCCACAACAAAGCAATATTTGCAGTTTACAGGTCCATAAATAACCTGGGGTTTTGCAATGTCACCCAGAAGACACCCCTGCCCACGCAGCGGGCACGGAGGCCACCTGGAGCAGACACCAGCCCTGGGGACCCTGCGGAGCAGCGGAAACCAGGAGCAGAGCCCACGTGGACAAGGCGCCTCACAGCAAGTGCTGCTCTGTGAGCCTAGGAAGGAAATGAAACCCAGCAGAGCTCTGTCCTGCCGGGCTCCCCTGGCTGCCCCTTGACCATGGGCTGGGGTCATTAAGGGCTCAGGAGAAGGGAGCCAGCGGATGGGAACACTTGGCCCAAGGGAGCAGGGGGGTGTCAGGGATGGGGTGCAGACCCTATCACCCCCCGCCCCAGCACAAGAGGGGACCAGACCCACCGTGCAGCTGTGCCAGACGTTACAGGGCAGAAGCGGGGGCGAGCACAGCGCCGGGCAGACAGGCAGCAGATGAGGCTTCAACACGTGTGAGGACAAATCACAAACCCCAGCATGGCTGAGGTTGGAAGGGACCTCTAGAGATCATCTAGTCCAACCCCCCTGCTCAGGCACGGACACCCAGAGCACGGGGTACAGGGGCGCATTCAGATGGCCCTTGATTGCCTCCGATTGCATCCCTGTCTTTCCAGTTATTTAAGAAATCCCTAGGGATGGGAGCATGTGACCAAAGGTGACAGAGCCACATATTACCTGTCAGTCATCACCTCTACCACGTGGGACTCCTTGAGCCTGGACAGACACCATCGCCCAGACCATGTGGAGATGCGGAACAGGCTGGTGCCTCCATCCACATGGAACCTGGTCCTGAGGCAGGCAGGAGGAGGGGGACATCCTACCCCTAGGCCAGCTCCACATCCCTGGCACAACCAAGTCCACGGACACGAGCAGCCAGGCTGCCCTCTGCTCCGTCCAGCCTCGCGCTGAGCCCCAGCACGGCYGGCAGAGTTATCTCTGCCTCCCTGCAAGGCAAAGATAACCAAAGCGCTATAAATTTCATAGCCAGGAAAGACAGAGATTAGTTTTTCGGTAATCTGGAGACCAAGTGGTATATAGGCAGTGGGAGGGGAGCGGCACAGGATCAAACACTGCATTTATGGAGACTGGGCTTGTCACTGGACCCTGCACAGCCGGGGCAGAGAGCTACAACCTCCCTCCTCGGTGCAGGAATAAACTGTCGGACTAACAACCTGCAGGAACAGCAGCRTGATCAGACGTTGCCGACATAGCAAGGGTTGTTGTGGGGAAAAAGCAACCCAGGCTGTGAGCAGAGCGGCGATGTGTCAGGCCTTGCAGGGAGGAAACATGCATTGTGCTGTGATTTTCCACCCTTTCATCTGTGGTCAACGTAGCAAAGGAAAAATACCATGCGCTGATGTATCCCAGCTTGCAGGGTGGGTTGCACACTCAGCAGGAGAGCCTGAGTCCCAGCTCCCGTTTAACAGATCTTAGCTCAGGCAAAGACAGCCAGGGCCAAGTTTACAGGGACATAGGATTAAAACTTTTGCAATTTCACTGTGAGTCTAACAGGACAGGATGTTGGAGCTGTCCTCCTGCCCAGCTTCCCCTCCAAACCACACGAGCAGGGAAGACAGTTGTCCTGATAAACAAAATCTGTTCCTAGCCCTCAGGGTCACTGACAGAAGCTTTAAACCATGACTGGAAAAGAAAATAAGCATAAGTGATTAATGATTATGTTAACGTTTCAGTTCGGTAGCCAGTCTCAGGCTGTGCTCTCCGAGGTGTCAATGTGCAGGGTTCCCAGCACAGCTGCTCTGGTCATGGCCCTCTCCTTGCAGAGCTCACCCCACATCTCAACAAGGCAGCCCCTCATCTCCACCACTCTAACCATGAGATCCCCACCTCGAGCCTGAGGCAAAKGCACAACTGCTTAGGGCTGGACGGAGTTTGCTCTGTTTTATTTGTTTTCTAAGACACTTCTAAGCTACTAYATTTGCATCGGAGACAACCGCCCTGCACCACTGGACAAAGCTGCTTCTCAGCTTCTTTGCGAGGTTCGAGGAGGCAGTGGGAAAGTTTCCATTCCCACTTCTTACATGGTCATGAATGACTTCAAATGGTATTTCATATTGATTCAATCACTGCACCAGGACTATCRTCTTACTTTTTGCCTGGTTAAGAGCCTTACAGAAATTAAATACTTGTGAAGGTGTGCAAGTCAAACTGCTACTGTTAGATCTGAATCACTCTATTGGGTGATTTCGTTACCCTTGGGTAATGAAATTGGCTGCAGAGCAATTTCCATACAGACTTGCTGTTACATTAGAAATCTGGAGCTTTTTAATTCTTGGGCCTCCTCTCTGTTTCAGGGCACAAGCCTCCACAGAAGGCTGGGAAGAAGCTGAGTTTGGGGGACCTGCTGTTCTGTAACATAAAATCATGACACACAGAAGAAAAGCTCTTCAAAGAACCGATATTCTGCTCTGTAACTTAGGGCTGAAAGGAAGCAAACCAAGGACAGGCACAACCAGCCTGAGCTAGATCGGATGCAACAGCAGAAACGCTCCCGTGCTGAGCTGCTGGGAGGGCTGCACCACCTCCTCGTGTGGTTTGAGGACTGATCCAGCCCCACCGCACAAGCAAACGGGACAGACCAGGGATGCAGCAGGGAGAAGCCTTCCCTGGAGTTCCTCATTACTGGGAGCAAAAAGACCCAGGTCCTTGGTAGCCAATACTGCAGATTTTGTGGCATTTAAAGGTCCCTGGCAGGAACTCCTTTGAGATGGAGCAGATGACTGACCCCACACAGCGTGTGGGCACTTGCACCCCGGCCACTTGCTCCTTTCAGMGCTGAACGACACCTCCTCTCAGACCCCCCAAATATCAAGGAAATAATTCTGTCTGCTTTCTCTCCAAGCCGTGTTCTGCAGCTGGACGTCAGCCTGCGCTGCCATCCACGCAGCTCCTGTCTATGAGTTGGTCTCAGCCTCTCCTCAACCTAATCTTGCTCCTACTCACACCCTGCTTCGGCCACACCACTTCCATGCAAAGCACTCAACCAACCTGCACCATGAAGTCACGGGATCACCCTCCCCTCCGTCATTCCCAACAGGCCTAAGGACATGTTTTCCAGGTACCGATTCCAGCAGGGACAGGGTATTCCCAGTACAAACTACACTCACAGCCCCGAGGAAGGTCATTCAAGGAAACACGTGGGCAATAGCTGTTACYGAGCCAAACGGCAGAGCCAGACAACACTGCATTAAAGATAAGGCAGCCTGTGACCTATTCCTTTGCCCAGCTCACCAGCAGGTATTAGGAGAAAGAGGAAAGAGCGAAATATTCTGGCAAGCCATGGAGCAACGAGCGGTCCCCGTCCTGCTGTCCCATTCCCATTGCCCAGCCATGGTTTTAGAGAGGTGGCTAATGAGGCACAGAGGCCTCAGTTTATGGCACGAATGTAACACTTCACTGACCGACTTGCTAAACTGTTCTCATTAGTAAAGGGTTTTGCATGAGGTGCTGGCGTCAGAAGTCAGAAGGTAAAACTAATGGGAGATCTTAATCAGCTGCAGCACAAAAGGAAGGTGATTCCTACATAATTCCAGCCAAAAATAGAAAAGCTCTCCTTGGCAGCAAGGAGCAGTGTTGGGGAGGTGAGGGGTACACGGCCACAGACACCAAAGACCCCGCTTGCTTTCCTGGAGGCAGCCTGAGATCAGGTCCCTTCAAAGCGCTGGCTGCCTCCACGACACGGAAGCATAATCCACCTCTCTGGAATAATTCCCGCTGCAGGAAAAAAAAAAAAAAAAAAAAAAAAAAAAAAAAAAAAGAGGCAAAGATTCCAACTCAAATAAAAAAGCTAGAGAGAGGCAAGGAAGCAGAGACAGGAAGGTACAAGGCTACACTTCAAAAAGGCCACTGCTGCAGGATAAAGGGCTGTATTTTTATGCCTGCCCCAGGAGGCAAATTCTTCTGAAAATCCACATTTTAGGCACATGAATAAAACACTCAGCGCTGCATGACAGCTCAACTGCCCCAGTGGGCAGGCTTGGTGGAAAAACTAGCTGTCTCCTCACAACCACTTAAGTGGGAGCTGGACTCAGTTAAAATACAGGACACATTGATATCACAGCTAAGAACAAATTACGAAAACAGTGAGATTTCCAGCAAATAGATCTCTTCTTTGGATTGGATTCCAGAGCCAGAAGGGTGTTATTGACCCCTGAAAGCTGTAAAATCATCTAGGCCTGTTCAGGTGAAAAGCCTTGCACCTACTGTCCACTGCATGAGTAGGACCTCACAGCCAAGACCCCTATCTGGGATGCTGGAGATGAAATCTCTTATTGCTACTGSCATGTCTGGGCAACTTGGGGTAGAACAGCACTGAGCACTGGTTTAGTTGGTCTTTTTTTCCTGTTTTTCTGCTTTAGTTGCTGCGACAGTGGTCAGAGCATCTTGGGGGCTCCAGCAAGATTTGGGAGATTTGCAATTGCTTATGCCCATATCTTCCTGCAACACTCAGCAAGCTCTTGCAAAAACTCCATCCTCACCACCAGCAGCCTCAGAGTCACCAACATTGCAAGCATTAGAGAGAAATACATCCTTCTGCTGTGCTCCCCTCCCTCTTCTGATCCTATCCCCTACCCCAAAGCACATGGAAGCTGTGAACTATGGCCCTGGAAGCAACCACTTGGCCACTCAAAGTTTTTAATCTATGTGCAAAATGTGTCACCAATGACGCATTTCTGTCCCCTTCTGCACAGATGGACAAGGGTGCTCTGCTGTTCCAGACAACTCACCTCACACAGACCTTCAGGACAGAAGCAACTGGACCAAAACTCAACCAACTTCCTCAAGTCTAGAGCTGCTTCATTTCTCTTCCTGATTGCTCACTTGGAGAAGGAGGAAAGAAGGAACCAGTTTCATAGTAATCCATAATCTGCCAAGTTGCAAAAGCAAAGCAGTTATCTCTAAGTCTGTTAGGAAAGATTATACACCTGCTCCAGGGATAAACCTCCACCTTCCATCYCAAGAGAAAGCAGTTGGAGCAAAGGGTAAAAAATTCACCCAAYGTGCTGCTTGACAAAGAATTCATTTGGTGCTAACGGCCCTGCTTTTTGCTACCAACACRAACCACGATCCCCAAAGGCAGTGCATGAACAGACATGAACAATAACGCGATTTGTTCTCAGGAAGCATTCAGCCTCTGCCAACAGTCAACCGGATTCAGACAAGGTCTGGGGCGGTCAGACCGGCACACGGCTCTCACCAAATGAGAAACTGTATCACTTGGCATACAGCTGCTATTTCCAGCACTTACATCCCATCCTCACGTCAGGTCAGCTTCTTCACTCCTCGGAGAAAGAAGCTGCCTGTGTGTAGTGAAATCTGGATCTACAAAGGCCACAATTTCTCATTGAGAGCAGCAGTGGGAGATGTCCTCAACCTTCTAATATCCCTCAGTAGGTGATTTGATTTCTAGATGGTCTCAGCACTCATAGCAACAGTCTAATACATAAAGCACCTTAAAGCAGAATGAATATTATTGTTTTAGCCATCCAGTCCTCTTTATTTATCCTGTTGATCCTCTCACTTGGCAAAACTAGCTTGCAGCATCATTGGAAGAAAAACAAATAAAATGAAGCAACACTTCAGAGCCTTTTAAGACGAACCAGCAAGACATGCTGGAAGCCTTTTTTTCTCTTTTTTTTTTTTTTTTTTCCTTTTTAATTAAAGACACTATTAGGTCACTCACACCTGAAGTGAAGAAAGTAATTTACACTCCTCAAAACCTTGCACTTCAAGGGATTAGAGTAGCATTTACACGTGCCAAAGATAAGCATAAACTGAACATTACAGACTCAAATGGATTTCTTACAGTTTGCRTGTGAACATAAAGTGAAGTATTTTCACTTTTACTGCAATAAATTAATGCGCATGTTTCCTGGAAACTAGGAACATATGCCAGGACTTTTAATAAAAGCTGGACATGTTCCAGTTTATTAGACATCCTGGAGTTTGCCATTCAGCCTGTTGTCTGGAGACATCACATTCTTAAAGAATGGAAATTTAGATCATGATCCTATAATTGAATGTAATGCCCATTCTCCTTAAGACAGAGAGCAGCCTGGAGATGGGATAAACCTTGCTCTGAAACATCAGACAGTGCCACTATCAAAATGCTAGGCTAGAAAAATTCCTGGCCTGATAAGGTAGGACAATTCTTGCATCCGGAAGTTTGTTTCTTGCGGCTGTTAGATTTCCATTAGATTACCATAAGGTCTGTAGAACAACTTGATTTTAAGGTTCTGCTTACCCTGAAACACTTTATTTCTCACCCTTCAGCATATCCTTGACAGCTCCCTTCTTTAAACAATCCACACAAGCAAGCAGAGGTTCCTGCAGGTGCAGTACGGCCTGGAGAAGTCCCCACGGCTCCATCACAGGGATTCTCCAGGAGTACTCCAGGAGTACTCCAGGGGTACTTAAAAGCCTGGCAGGAAGGTGGCCCGCTTGCTTTTTCACCACTGCTGCTAGTGCCCAGAGATGCACACGAATGCGGTGCTGCGCTTTTCATCTCCACCCTGTAACCTCCACCATGATTTCTAAAGACTGCTGAACTTTAAATAAAGGGCACCAAACCAAACCAAGCAACCTTTGTCCCTCCCCAGCACAGGAAGACTTTATCTCCAGCAAACATCCTTGCGTGTCCTGCTCTCCACATCTATACCCACCCTGAAATACCACCTCTGATAGTAACCCAACATGACTGGTGGCATCCCACACATCCCACGCACCCGGGCTCTCCTCCTGAGAGCCCAAACACAATGTGAGGCTCCCGCCTGCTCTGCACCCCTCGTGAGCAAACACACTGCAGAGGGCTGAGCACAAGGCAGCCGTGTTTTCCATTCAGGTGCGGATAAAATAGCTGKCAACAGAATTTGTCAATAATATAATGTAGCGAAATGTGAAATGCACACCCTAAAAATCCACAAGCTCCAAAGAGACCTATCGAAAAGGTAAACGAGCAAAGCCCTTAAGAAACATATTCACCCAGTCGCTGCCAGCTGATTTGAAAGCAGTTAAACAGAATGACTGAGCTCTCCATGCAAATTTAAATAGACATAGGTAGTTTGTGTCTTGTATTACCCTATTCATAAACAAAATCAGACTGAATATAGAAAAGCAATATTCAAGAAATGTGGTCAAACTACCTGGCGCTTTGGCTCCAGAAAAATCTTTCCTTTTAGATGCAAGTAGCATGTGCAATTACTACATTTGCTTCTTGTAAACAAGATCAGAGCCGGGTAAAGCACTATCCAAACTGGCAGTTTTCACTGGTTCGATTACGAATTTAACAGGGTAGTGTTGCACCTTGCAGCAGCCTCTGCACGGAGCATAGAAAAAAACACCCAGCAACATCTAAGAGCAAGATGCAGAATTTACTGTGTACATGTCACTGACCTTTACCCAGGGACTCTTCTCTCTTCTGTGTCTGGTTGAGAAGGACAATATCATCATTTCTCATTAGCTTCTAAAGCTGCTGGCTGGCACAGCAGGGGCTTTTTGTGAAAGACACGAAGAGGGACAGGTTACCTTGCCCACCTCTCAAATTGCTGCTCAGGCAATAATTTATTTTGCAGCACATACACGGTTTCTCTCATCCCAAACATTTGGAAAGCACAAGCTTCTTGAGTATTAATATAAAAAAGAGCCTCACAGTTTTCAAACTCAGTTTTCAAACATTCACACTGAGAGCTGAACATGGAAAAAAGTACGTAAGAAGCTCTGCCTTGCAGCAGGCCAAGGTAAGAAACAAACACACTTATTCACACACTTCAGCTTATTCCCTCCAGTCCAGTTGTGCAAGATGCATTTTGGTTTGATTTTTTTTATTTTATTTTTTTTAAACTAACCTAGATCTTTGCAGGGTGTCCATTAACCCATTAACRTTCCTTTAGCTGACTTACAAGGATACAACTTTGGTTGGTCTCTAYTCATGGTATGGTGGGAATTTTTTGCTGTATTTCTWTTTTTTAGTAGTTGCTGCCCTCAACACTTCTCAAAAGCCTCTCTGCATCTCAGGGTCAGGTCTGCTCCCACCTGCACCTTAGCACTCCCATAAAATAAATAAAACTCAACTGCTGGGGCATTCTGCATGTGCACATATGCAAATGCACATGCTCAGCAACTACCATGCTAACAACTTGGCCATTGATACGGCTTGCTGGAAAAAATACATGGTTTCAGAGGAAAAATAAAAGCTAGCTGCACTGGAAAATCACAAGCGAGCTTTTACGGCTGCTCTCCATTGCTGCCTTTTTGTGAATCGGAGCACATTTTCCCATTAATTGTGTTTAGCACCTTTGAAAAGAGGGAGGTGAATCTGAAGACAGGTTGGAAATGCTCTGTGCCGTCTTTATCTAGATTGGAGATCTACAGGATGGAGGCTACCAAGGGCCCTCAGTCACTTCAGGTCCTATGCAGCTTGGGAGCTAAAGTAGCACCCACACTCCGACTGCTTCATGCTTGGCCTGTGGACACCCTGAAATTACCAAATACTTTCACATGAACATGACTAGATTTTAAACTAGGGGTTATCTTACTCTACAGAAGATCTGGATTCCAACTTGAAGTCTGTTATTCAACAGGGTTACAGCAACTTCAAGACAGGATCCATTTCTACAAGAAAACCACACCTTGTCTCTGATCTCAGGCCACCTCATAGCAACTGTGTCATATGAGGAAATCATCTGGGCTACTCAGTTGCCACTGCACACCCATAGGCACAATCCCAAGTCTCAGCACAGGCACAAAGTTTTCCTCCAGTCCTATGGAAAATATTTGTAGCTGTGCAACTCCTTCCCCTAGGGRAAGGTAAATGGTGCTATCTGCAGTAGCTTTTATATTGCTGCCTTCTAGTTTCTTGAGCTGAAACTCAAAAAGAGAGAAGTTAAAGCTTTTCTTTTAGTACCTGCTAACACATTTGCTTTTGAAGTCCACCTATGGCAAACACACTTCCCTCTGCCAGTGGCAGCCAAGTTCCAAGGCAAATGGCATCTCTGGAAAAGTTGTTACTGTTGGTTTAACAGCAATGTCACATGAGGGGATATTATTGAAAAGGCAATGGTCAATAAAGATTTCAGTGTTTCCTGGTCACCGCTGCTTTTGAGAGAAAGAACAACAAAGAACAACAAACCGTTTTGGCTTCATAAATCACCRGCAGAATTAACTGCAGGATTTTTATTTAAGGAAGGGCTTCCTGGGCTCTCTTGCCTAGACTGCATTTCCTAATGACTGAAGATCAGTCCAGATTTCATAAAGATAAAACACTGCTCAGAAGTGAAGAACACCAGAAAATGTGACATAGATCAAAGGGGACTGTCATAACCAAGCAGCAAGGGAAAGCTGCTTCTGACCTGTTCAGATTTTTATGGCTTCTACTCTGAAAGAAGATACATCAGAAAGGTGGCAGATTCATCCAACAAATATTAAAAAACAAAATCAAGAAAAAAATCCAATCTAGAAAGAACATATAGGAGTAACAGCTGCAGATAAAGCTGCTCCTCACATCCTCAGAGGTGAGCAAGGACTCTGCTTTGGGCAATGGCACGGTGTTTCTCACCTGCTATGGGTCAATCCTAAATTGATGAAATGCTTTCTCTCCAGTCTCTGGTGGCTAAATGCAGATCATATCTCACACTAAACTCCCAGTGCAGATCCTTTGAACACAGATATCCCCCAGGCTCACTCACAAGGGAATAGTTTTTTAAAAAACACATGTGACGTGCTAGGTTCAGCAAGCAATATGTAAACAAGGCAGTTGCTCRGCCAGACTTCTATGCTGAGCCCCTACAGACCATCTCCAAGGGCTGTTTACTCTGACGCAGAAGGCAGAGAACAAGAGGCAGCAACGTCTCTTAGGAGGGAAATACCAGGGACACTGGGATCACATTCCCCTACCATACCTGTCCCAGGCTTCTGTTGCATTGTAACAAACTTGAATTGTAACAAGGCCCTTGTTTTAGCCAGGTACGAGGATGACAAAAGACGCATCCCATCAGATAATTCCCGAGTCACTGTGCAAGCTGTACACATGCAATGTTAACAACCCACTCTCTTGTCAAGCAGGTCGCCAGTAAAGGTCATTACAGGAAGCTGGCTCTGTCCTTCAGCAAYGTGACAGGTGATTCTTGAGGAAAGCAACTGTTGTCACTTCCTGTAGGACTGGCTGCCTGCAGAGGAGAAGCAAGAAAGAGCCTGTCAGCCAAAAGCTGGATTCATTACAAGACAGGAGCTGCCTGAGGGAAACATTTGTTCGACCTGTAGAGTGACACAAACAACATGAAGAACACACACAAAGGCACCTGAAGAACACACACAAAGGCACCTTAACCACAGACACTGCAGCTTAAAAAGGCAGAATGTACTTAGAGCAACCACTTGTCAGCAGACACTTAAAGAACTTCTGGAGGAGCAGGGAGCCAGAAGAGCCCAGTGACAGACTAAATTACTCTTTTCCTGGTAGGGATTTTGTATTACACTAGCAGCACCATGTCCTAGATCACACATGCCCAGGTGGAGACTGGAAGAGACTCAGACTAAGGGCACTCTGCAGACTTCATCATTCACCCATCCTCACAAGGGGCACATAACCCAGAACTAAAATAAAGTCTAGATTCGGAGCCAAACCTCTGTTCTCATGCCACCACGACGTGTCATCCCTGTRCCAGCTAGGAAGTAACAGCAGCCTAAAGCCCAGGAATGGTGAGTTTTTGTTTCAGAAGCTCAGTTTTGCTTTAAGGTGCAGCTTTACTGCTCTGCAGACAASAGTGGGCTGCACCTCGGGCAGGAATCTGGCCCCAGGCAGGCGTGCAGCAGTCACGGCGGGTACCTGCGTTTCCTCTGCATTCCTGAGGCATTCCATGCTACCAAGAGCAGCAGTCCAGCTCGTTCGACTGGGTTTACATAAAAGCAGCAACGTGTTTCTAGAAAACACATCTACAACATTAAAAACAAGCTAAAAAATATGTCTGTGAAACAAGTGATCCCATCTCATCATGTCCAAGAGCTATAAAAATTTGCACTTTTCCAGGAACACCAAGAAATTCACAAGCTAAAACTGGTATTGCAAAAAGAGAGTCTCTTTTGACATGCAAAAAGCTAAATACTTATGCAGCAAGCAAATGGCAGGCAGGAACTGTTAAGTCCTACTGATGGCTGGTATTGGTGCCTCCCATACAACTTCAGGCTCATCTACAAAAGTCTGCTAGAAAAATAAGGGACTAGAATCTGTCTAAAGAAAGAGATGTGAGCACAGAGCTTGACTAGGGAAACATTTGATGCCTTCAGATGCCTCCCTGCCCAAATGACAGCTAGGAATTAACTCTGAGCTAATGTGAGTTAGGTTTGGACTGAAGTCATTTAAATCCTTTCTAGTCATTTAAAAATCAGGTCCATAACATCTGCCTCTTGGTTTTTTCCAGTCATAAAAACCTGTGCATCACTCTGCAAGTAAAAGAGTAACTAACAGGTTAGAGGAGACAACAACATACGATACATAGAAGCAGAGTGTATGAAAGACAATTTCTTTGTAAATTAATTTCTTTGCTAAATTTTAGCAGTAAGTTAAGAGTTAAACATCTAACAGTTGTTTGCCAAAACCACGTCTGTCTTGTGGAAATCATGAGAGTTAGGAAAGTTACCTGGAAACTCAATGGAAAACTATGGASAAAAACTGAACAGACACATAATAGGATGTGATACCCACTGTAYATTCAGCTTTAGGATGCACCGGTACAACAAAGATAGAGGTACCTTGTGAGACAAACTCTATCTAATGAAAGTCAAAAACAAGAAAGTGCAAGAGTCTGGACCAACAGAGAAACTCAACGGATTACAAAAATGGATCACACTCTGCTTTATTGCTGTTTCAAAATAAAGTACGTTATATAGTGTGTCAGTGGAAAAGAACCTTATTCCAGACTCCTACAAGAACATGCCTATGTCTCATCTCCGACACCCAAGAGCATAAAGCTGTACTGGAGAATCTAACAAATGTGGACAAGAGGTTTTGGGTGCACACACACACACACACACACACACACACACACTGTGCTTGGTTCCATTCTTCAGCAGTGCTTCTCCTTTTTAATGCACTAGCACTTTTGTAAATGAAGTGAAACAGAGAGCAGGGACACGCTCTTGGCTGCTACCACCACAATCAGTCAGGAGAGAACAGCGCTCCTATCACCAGGAACAGAAAGCACCAGTGTCAGAGGTGAAACACAGGGCATGTGCAGCAGTGCTGGAGCTGAAAGAATTGGCAGTGTTACCTAGCACAGGACTGCTCAAGCAAGAACTCCTTACACCAGAAACTGCCCTGGCCACCAGGACACTCCTTTCTGCTGCCTCACCTGCATTCCCAAAACAAAACCACCCCTGCAAGTGCAGCTGTGTGGAATAACAGGGAGTGAACACCACAGCCCAAACTTCCCATATAACTAGACAAACTTCCCATATAACTATATAACTTCCCAGCTAGGAAGTTATTCCCAGCTCTGTTGCAGATTTACTACGTTGGTTTAATTCACTGGGCTTCATTTTTCCCCATCTGTAAAAGGTAGTCTAATAATATGCACATAATTCATAAATTTCTTAGGGAGGTTTCTCCATCCAGACACAGGAAAAAGTTATGTCTCTAAATTCTCTACATGTGACTGGGTGGAAACTGGAGCAGTGTGCTCAGCAGGATATAACTGCATGGTTGTGCATCCTGCAGATGACAAGTACAATGCCATATACTGCTGGCACACTTGCAGCACACAATTTAATTCCCAGAGAGCTATTACAGAGCTCCCTCCTTTCCCACACCAAGCACTGACAAGTAGAACAGTTGCTTTTCACTCACTCTGTCTGCTCCTCGTGGATGATCCCGACGAACTGGGGCGGCTCATTTCTTGGGGTCCAGACTGAGAGAACTGAGGGGCAATGGGGGGGATCTTTCCCTTTCTTGGGCTGGCACTCTGTGCTTCAGGGGTGCGAGGGATCTTAGGTTTGCTAGTAAAAGCTGCGGAAAACTCACTGTAGGAAGAAAGAGACAGAAGGAGTTAGTAAGCCCTAAAAATGCATGTACATTAATCTGCAATCAAATGAACTGGCAGTACCTCTTTGGACCACAAGGCCGGTTATGTCCCTTGCAACTGTGGACAAATGAGTAAGAGATGCTTAGCCTGCTTTCTATTGCATTTATCACACACATTATCACTTCACTGGTCTGAGGTGCAAAAAAAGCAGATATACATGCCACAGGTCAGGAATCAGACATCCTTTTGGGGCACAAAACCTATTATTTCTCCTGGATACCAGTCACAATCYTGTCAGACATAGGCACTCTCCCTGGCCCACGTACAGAGATTTCTACAACTCCCAGGGCTACTGTGAAAAGAGCAAAAAGCTGTGATGACATCCATGAAATAAGTTCCCTGAGCACACAAGTCCCTTGCTCATACTGAGAGCTTAAAACAGCTGCTCTTACTTTACAGTCTACTACARGGTTGCTGCAGGAATATCATTCTTTAAAATTTAGTCCATGATGGTGTGCGGATTCCCCTTTCCTACCCTCAGTATCAACATTTTCTTTCTAAAGTACAGAAACTGGAGGCTACCAAGGAATAGTAAGTCTCTAAAGGAAAATCTCTTAAAAGGAAATAAAAGTAAAAGCAAGAGAGRATCCAAAAAGGTGCCATCTAAAGAGAGGCAATAAAAATGTTAGTTGGAAGGTCTCTGTTATTTGCTCCATCAAAAGCAGCCTTTGTGACTGGCAGAAAGGGTGATCAGGAGGATTTTCAAGACATTTAATCTCCCCTCCTTTCCCTAGGAATGCGCTGGCTGATGAGCCACTCTATAGCCCAGCTTCTCTTTTTGGCAAGATACAACAGCAAACATTTCTTTTATAGTTCAAGTAACATCAATTGTCTGTATTTTGCATTTGTATATGCCAGCTATTAAGCACACAGACCTGCTAAATGGTCTGCTCAGGGCCATCTCTGCAGCCTTTTGCCTATCTCTAAGCATTGCTCTTTTTTATCATTTAAAAGCTTACTGTGGTAGATAGTAGCCAAAAAAAGCCTTAACAAAACATGATTAAAACGTAAGATTGGTTAGCTAAAACCCCAAGCTGCAGATCACCTACTTTTTAGRCCCATAGAACAGATTTAAATATCTCTCTCCATAGAACAGTTTAATTATTAATGTTTATTGTGTTATCATTTGGGTGCAAGCGCTGRGGTTCCAATACACTGGTGCTCTACCTAGCAAGTGTATGTAGYCAGCAGCCCTGTAGCAATCTTTGAGCCACAAAAGGGCTTCCCCTCATTTGGTAATAAGTAACAAAACACTAGAGCTTTATTTCCATTCATGAATAAATGTTTTCATAGCACGAACAATCTTCGCTGCGTTTCACTATAGCAACCTACACAGGTAGACTATGTCTTTGGAGACAAAGCAAGGTAACAAAACCAGAATTATGGTGCTCAGGAGGCAGACGGGAACCACAAAGGCTCTGCAGGGCAGCAACACAGGCTCCCATCTTTGCAAGTCTCCAGGAAAGTACTATGTGAAATACGCAGGCAGCGAACACTGGAGAATAATGTGTTGTTTCTCTGACAAGGACGTAGAGCAGAAAAGAAATTAATCCTCAGAGTAACTTAGAGAAGTGCTATTAAAAACCCTTATCTTGACTAGATGAAGAGTGAAGGAGAAAAAAATATCTTTAGTGGGAAAATGATTGGCAGTATTTGGTAATTGGTGAGTCATTTATGGCAAGGTGTGCTAATTTCCAAATAAGCACGATAAAACAAAACCAACACGCGTCGTGGCCACGTCCCATGGTGCTGGGCAGAAACGTACCCTTGCACTGAAAAGAAACCAAACTGCATACTTGGAAAAAAGGGAAGCAAYAGGCTCTTAAAAAGCCTCTAAGAGACTGCCACTGGGATCTGAATATCCAGCCAAGAGACGTGAAAAGGCAATAAAAAATAAATGCTTTCTCTGCCAGCCACAGGTGTAAACTCACAAATCCATCCTTGCTCAGCTATGATCTGTATCTGTACCTGATCCGAGCGCAGCAGGCAAGAGCAATGCAGGGCAGCTGCCAGCCTGGCACACGTTGCCTACAACTATCATTTGTTCCTATGGATATGCAACAACTGTAAAAGACCTGCCACTACCAGAGCCTCATTCTTCTCTTGGAGTGATTTACTGTAAATGCCGTTGCACTGAACTTTGTGCAGTTTGTACCGCTCAAGGAAGAGGGGAAACGGGAGYAGTGACCAGCCACCTCTCCCCTTCTCATTCATACCTGTTTTAGGAAGGAGGAAGACCTCTTGCAGTAGGTGAAACTATGACCAAAGTAAGAATTTATTCACTCTGTTTGTTTTGCAAACAAATCGAAGTATGCTCCAAGAATGAAAGAACAACGAAAAGGCAGGTCGAGGTATTGCAAAACCTGCACATGAACAAAACACCCTTGACACAGAAAACCCTGTGTTCTGCTTGGACCGTGAATGGCCACATTCCCGTATCCGTAACTTGAGGCTGCTTTTGTAAAAAGAAATTGCTTTACACATGGTAAGGAAGCAGGCAATGAAAAGATAAAATCTCCTTCTGCAGGACACTGCATCCGTGCCTTCAGTTAGAAACCCATCTATGAGTGAGATTTAGATATATGTTTAGATATACATTGGTGAACAAAAGACTGTAGGCTGAAAAAAAAAACCAAAATAAAATCCTTAAAAAAAAAGGCTATACAGTTCTGATGGTCTGTCTCTATTTGTAGTGTGTGCTTTGCTGCTATTATTACACASTACACAGAAGTCAAACCAGTAATGCTTCTTTTGGGACAAGGGTATGATTACTAAGCAGCTCAGACCAGTGATAATTTGTAGATAATTTATCAGAATTCACAATGGAAACAATACAATCCAGAAACAAGCAATCAGAAAGGTCACTTGTGAGCCAAAAGCAAAGCTCTAAGTAGAGAGTCCAGTTTTCAGAAGTGCTAGAGCTTTAACTGACATTAATAACTAGACACTTCTGAAAAATCAGATCCATAAAGTGTTGGTAAAACCTTTCCTGTAACACATCTCCACCCATTCTAGGTTTTACTTCTGGAATGTACTTGCTTTTAAAATTTCTTTACAGTCATTGCTTAAAACTTGGCCCAATTTAATTAGCTATAGGAAAAAGCTGTTAATGTCTCAYGGATACATGAGGGTCCTGAAAAAACTTTGGTTCGATTCTTAATGGATTCTTAGTTCTCAACCAAAATATATACACCATAATCCTATACATGACAAAACCCTGACAGAGGGCTTACAGTATGAATGGGTCTTCCTTCAACAACAACAATCTTTCAAGAAACAGCTGCAATCCAATGCTAGAACTGCTGAAACTACCTTCCTCACTGTACCTGCCAGTGGATGAATCAGGACCTCGGGTGAGCTGTGCTCACTCAGCAGATACAAACACTCTGAATCCACTTAAATGTTTATGCTCTCTTCATTCTGCAAGTTAATTCCTGGTCTCTTTCTATGGCTCTACCTTTCTTTACTGACACATATTTTCCATGAGGTACAGAATAGTCCATCATCTAAAAAACTAATAAGGGAGTTTTACATGCAGAAGATGGTATGGGGAAACATGTGATCTTCATTAATACTGTCTTACTTGAGGTTTCTCCCATTCTGGAACAGATGTTTAGAAATTGAACAGCTGCCACTGGCACAGCTAAGGGTATTTTGTTTGGCAAGCACCAGCAGAGCTGTCTCACACCAGACTGCATCATACATCAAATGACTTCACAGGTTGTCTTTACAGCAGCATGGAATTAGCTGGTAAGTTCCCTCAGACTGCTCTTGTGCTCTTACACATTCATCTGGACAAATCATACCTATTAGACAGCCCATTTACTTTGTCTTGGGTGAACTCAKTAGATCGGGAAGACAGGACGTTGTCCACAGCTGGGATGTGCTGGTCCATTCTATGGCCTGATGAGAATATCTTCGAAGATTCCATTTCAATTGCTGTTTAAAGAAGAAACACAATTCAGTGAGAAGTTGTTTTTACCACGTTCTAGAAAGACAGTTAAGTCACAGCTCCTGCTGCCTGATGGAAACGCTTAGACAATGGCAGGCTATTGAGTCACTGTGGCGAAGCGAGCTGCTGCTCACCAGCTGAGCCAAGTTACCTGCACGTGCTTCCAGCCCATCACAACTGAAAAGTAAACTACACTTGGACCACTTTCAAAGCAGTTACACTTTGCATTTGCAATGGGTTAGGAGCAGGAAAATCATCAKTTAACATGTATCAGCCAACGTTTGACATCTCATTAAAGTCAAAGGAATGCAAGCACTGGCAGCTCTCCCTACAGAGCCCTAGTAACAGGGTAACAGGCAATCAGTGAGGACAAAAAGACAGGACTATTCCACAGCAATGATACTCCCCTGAAGCACAGTTATTTTTCCATCTTTCTGCTTTGCACTGGTCACTGCAGTATCTGTTACCCAAAGGTAAACAGTAAAAGACAAGAAAGCAGATATTTCACTGGCTACTTGCAGAAGCCTGAAATAAAACTCAGGCTGTCCCTTCAAGTAACTTAGTGCTGCTTTGTAGCCTGGATATGTGCTAGGGCCTGGATATGTCACTGCCACACACAAAAATTACCTGCCTTTTTGTATACATAATTCCAAGATAAAGTATAATCTGGTTGCCTTATTAATACTCACTTCCATATAATCATGACTGAAAATAGTACCAAACGTTGTTTTAGACGGGCCTACAATAAAGTTCCGAAAATCATCACGCAAACATCAAAGCTGGCAGCAATTTCCTCAGTACAAAGGCATCAAATTGATTTTCTTCTTCACACCTGAAGGACAACAGTTACTGGTCTGACTTAGTCAGGTTCCTCATTTAAATCTCCCCCCAAATATATATGAGCAGACGGGCTCAGCARCACGGAGGAGCTGTTGGAGGGGAGCGAACGCCTTTCTCAGGAAAGACACTATTCAGCACGCTGGGCTCCTGGTGGCTGCAYGACCCCTGAGAAACGCTGGCATTTGTTCTCCTAACCGGCATCCAAAGGARGGTTTTATCCTACAGAATATTTAAAACAGCAAACAGCTGCGCCCTTGATATCTGAGGTACTTAATCTTCTTCACAAACTACGAATACGTGGAACACGTTATTTTCTTCTTCTTGTGTGTAACCAAACCGTTAACCAGCACGGTTTCGATTCGGCTGCAGCCTCTGGAGCTCTGAGTTGCCTCTGTCCAGCTAATCTCCCTGTTGAAGAGACTTAGCTCTCCTTAACACGCTGCTGTGTGAAGTGAGGCTGGGAGGCAGCAGCTCCCATTCCTGCACAGCAGCGAGAATGCAAGTGCACATCGTAAGCAGGACCTTCATCTGCTTCCATCCTAAGCCCTTTGTTTAGCATTATTCTATTTATCAGCTCGGGGCATTACGCAGGCAGATTCCTGCAAGACTCGGTTACTTTTCTCAGAATCCTTTTCATTTCCTCTAGGAAATTTAAAAAAAGGGAGATGGAGAAAAAAAGTATGCTATCTCTTTACTGCTTCAAAGCATATTTCTCAGTCAAGTCAAGTCATGCCTTGTCTGAACTTATTAAAAATTCTGTGCCGGATACACTGGAAGATCCTTTATCCAAGACTGCAGACCACTTTGTCTTAAATCCCTAATTGGAAATGTTAATGAATCCCTGCAAGCAGGTTGAAGTTCCCACAGCAGAAGTCAATTGGTGGTTATCAGGAACTTGCAATAAAATATTTCCACAGCTTATAACCTTTTAAACCCCATCTCCTGTTTCTCAAGCCCAGCTGAGTTTGCACTAATTCTAATTTCTGTTGCAAGTGCAGAATCTTTAGCAGCATTGCCCACAATGTAGCTACACAGCACAGAGCCTCCCATCCTCCACAGCCTTGTATAGTTTGACTGTAGCTGCTGCGCTGAGTATATAACTGCAGCTGCCCTCCACTTTAATACAGAGGTCTGGCCAACAGAGCCTGCAGGTGCCAGTAGACAGTGATTCATTTAGACCCAAACAAGGGTATATTTGATGGAGTAAGTAGCCTTGCCTGTTGGGAAGTGCACTGTCTCTTGGCTGCGGCTCTTCTTGTAGTCAGAGGACATTGCCACGTGAAAGAAAATACACTTTGCACATAGGAAGGCCTGGGTGGGATCCTTGACCCTTCCGCAGGAAGCAAGATGGAGTGAAGCAAGTGAGATCATGGATTTCTGGACACCGCACATCCCTCCTGCAGCCAGTCACTGCGCTCAAGGCAAAAGAGTGCAAGGCCCCCAAAGTCTTGCASGCTGCCCCAGGCTCTGCATGGGGAGGGCCACATTTTACAAGCCTGCAACCCACGTGCTTTGCCCCAGYGCCTGCCCCACTCAGGCAGCAAACAACAGCACAAATAACAGCAGCATTCACATCGTATCCTTACATGAGGAGGAAACGCAGAGGTCAGAAATACTGGACCTGCTCCTGCTACGAGTGGGAAGGCGATCGCTYGGCAAGGACTGGAGTTTTTCATCCCTATGGCAAGAAAGGTCATCGTTTTCTGGCCTGGAGGAGAAAGGAAAATGCAGGGCGATGAATTCGTAGCGACTGAAACACTACATGAGAATTACCTTTTATGTACCTGTAATGTTGTGGAAGAAGTTAAAACTTTTTTTTGTTTTTTTTTTCTCTTTAATAATTTAAACTAGCATTAAGGTCATAATTTTACTGCAYGACTGTAGCTCTCCCAAACCAGCTGATGTCAGACATATTTGAAACCAACATGTTTTCCTACATCAATAAAGAGCCAAGGAAAGGAAACCATAATTCCTTAGAGTCTGGAGACACAATAACCAGCAGGACACTTAAGAAAAAGACTGCAGTAGTGGGCCTGAAAAGTCTCCAATACTCTGCTTTAGCAAGGATATAAGATTTATTCTTTTATATTACGAGGACTCTGCTTTGCAGAAAGCAATATGCAACAAACGTAGAATAGAAAAGTAGACCTGTTGATTTTCCCAGTGTTGCAGATCATTGAGAAAAAATAAAAATAAAATCCAGAAAGAATAGGGTAAAGAGAGTTTAGGAATAGGCAACAACACACAAGGGAAGCAAGAAGGGTATGAAAAATGTGCAAGAAAATGTTGGCTGACCCTGAAGGTTTTCCTGGCAATTCATGCCCAGTGGCAGGTAACTAGACTGCAGTTCCAGGTAGAAAGGATGCAGTCCAGGGAGGCAGTTAATGATTTCACAGCTAAATCAGTTTCTAAGGGAACAGCAAGAGGAATATTAAGTAGCGCAATCCCACTTAACTGAGCTTAGGTACTGTGCCTTAGGGGCAGAAAAAAAGGTAAAAAGAGGCTTTGTTTAATCACGCCTAGAGCCAAGTGTCACACACCCTCCTGCCAGAATATTTCTTTCTTTTTCTTTTTTTTCCCCCCATCTTTCCAAATCAAGAAATTCAATACATTAGGATTCTTGGCTTCCCCACTATATTTTTATATTTTTTCCCCAGGAGTGGGTAGCAAATGTCCTTAGAGAAATAGATTTACTTGCTTATAAAATGGAAAACCCAGGTATTTTACATAGTGCATGCAATTCACCTGCAGAGTATACCCTAAGAGGAAAGGATTCTGAAGGCAAAGGATACAATGCAAGTTTATCAAACAGATCAATAAACATTTAGTCAGTTATTCCAGGTATGCAATCTTATCCAGTAGACTCTGTTTAAACTATCACACCCTTTATTTTTTCAAAATGATCTGTAAAGAATGACAATAGCAAGATGCACTTTCAAGTATAGACATTTTATTTGTCAGGCACTGAATTATTGTGTTTTGGTTTTAAGATTTTTTTAAAAATCCAATTTTGCCTCATTTATTCAGACTTACATTGGGTACACAGTTCTGTGAAAACTTGGCGTCACAGGTCTCTGCAGAGGCTCATCTATACTCTGATGGACACCAGGGAACATCTTCTTCTTGGTTTTTGGAGTATGAGTCATTATCTAATGGAAATGGAGAAAAGGGGGAAAAAGGACTTAGTGAAAAACAAGTAACTGGAGTCATTGGGAACAGTATATGGCATGGAAACACTGCTTCAGAAACCAAATTGTGTCCCACTGTCACTAAATGAAAATCCTTACAATCACTGCAGGCTGCATCTAAGGTCAAGGTTCTAGCATCACTGTGGCCAGACTTGGCAACAGACTTTTTTTTTTTACTTCACAGTTTTTTGCTGCTTGAGATAAGGCAGACAATGCTTGATCTAGCATAAAGACTGAAGGAACAGTTAACTTATTACTTTTGTCAAAATTATATCAAACCAGCAGACTGTCCCAGCATTACCTTGCTCAGGTCTTTGCTTTGTGTGCATGCAGTGCCATGGACCTAGCAGTATAACCTCAAGGATGGCTTTAGCTTATGATTAAGCTATGACCTGCCTATTTCTCATAAAGGGGTAAAGTTCCCTCTCTCGAAGTTCCTTCTTTTGGAGAGCATCTAGTTTAACAACCTATGAGAGATTTGGACTGCTATGCTTGTTGAGCCTGGTATTTCAAGTAACAAACTYAAGAGGTAGAATTCTAAAAGCTGATAAAACTAATGAAGTTAAACAGTTAAACCAGAAACAGTTAGTTAATTTATTTCAGGATTCTAAAGAGTAATACTCACTCCCAAGTACTCAGTTGTCAGCAGCTTCTCTCCTGCAAGCTCTCCCAGTTGAGGCTGTAAAATCTCATCTTTGTCCAGATCAGCCTCCATGGTGTCATGGTCCTCCTGCAAAGGCAACACACCTCAGTTGTTTGAGCTCAGGCCCCAGGGATTTTTTGCTTTAAATGTAGTTCTTTTTTAGTATTCACCTAGATGACATGCACTTTCCAGATGAACGACTGTTAATACTGCCTATGTAAGCAGTGATGTGGAAGCATTTCAGGCAAAAAAAGCAGAGACTTAGGAACTCACTTAAATACAACTAGAGACTCCCAAGAGAAAGAAAATCACCAATCTTGCTACAGATTTGCTAAAAATCACAGCTGGTGTTCTAAAGTTGCTCTCCTTCCATTTCCAGCCACAAATAATTGTTTGTTGTTTGCCCTAATAAAAGTTCAGGGAAAACCTCTGTCATTATTATCACTACAAAACACTGTATGTTGGTCTGTAGGGATGTAAGGCTTTGTCCTTGGTAAGCAGCTGCTATGGGGTCTGGAATTTTCCTTTTTTTACAGATCTGTCCAGGCCAGTCTAGTCCTACAGAGCAGAACAGAAAAGAAAAGCACTCTGATGGCATTGGTCATTCACACTGATGGTTTAGAGGAGCCCATCTCTGTATTATTTTTTTTTAAATAAGGCAAGTCAATTTTTTTTCAAATAAGGTAAGTCATTTTTAAAGTTATATTGCAAAAGCTCAGGTTGGAAGAAGATGGTAGGAAATCTCATAGAAAACTTGTCCGTTTCTTGTTACGAAGCAGTATCATCTAATAGCAATGAAAGCACAAATTTCAATGAAACTGTAACTAACAATAGAGTAGCCATGCATTAAAACAATTTGTGATCTTTCCTGAACATAACCACAACACTATGAGACCAAAACACCCATCTGCATTTTCAGCAATTTGGGGTATGCCTTTCTACCTTGAAAAAAAAAAAACAAACCCACAAAAGTAATTTATTGCTCTTCTTTCCCAAGCAAAACTGCTCCCCTCGAAACTCCACAATATACTGTTTTATTTACTTTTTTTTTTTTTTTTTTTTAAATAAAAGTTTACAAAAATGAGCTTTAGAGATAGTCCTGTGGAGGGTTTCTAGGTGTTGTGCTAGTCCTCCACTGTTTATCAAAGCTAACCCTTCTCTCCAGGGATTCTTTCTGGGAGTCTGCTGTGCCGTGTCTGGATAGAGAGCAACACAAAATAGTCAAACAGCAACCTGCTCTTTCATGCAACTATCTGTGTGCCTGATGTATTTAATTTGCCTTCACAGATGCTTTGTCCACCTCAGGTAACACTTCAACCAATATTTTGGTTGACACCCACATTCTGTCACACAGAGAACATGCAGCTGGTTCCTGCAAAGAACCTCTCCTTGCCAARCGTGCTCCCTGAAGTTATTTAACATACTGGGGAATGGTGTCCTCAAAGTGTCCCTCCTCCTGCAGCAAAGAGCATCGTCAAACATGCCATCGTTCCCCTGCTTCCCTAAGACAAGGGCGCCCTGTTCGCCACCGCCCACGGGCTGCAGCAGATGTTGGCAGTCGAGGGCTTTAATGGCTTCATGTCCCCAAGGTCTGCAATTAAGCCCTCTTTCCTTCAATGTACCGCTTCACTAAAGCGTGTTTTCACACTGGAGCTTGCAGATTTTATTGCCAGGTGCCGAGTGATAGCTGGATCTGAGGGTACCTGAGAAATGGTCACCGTGCTCTTATCTATAAATCTCAAGTTCTCAATGAAACTTCTAASTTAGTGCTACAGTATCACTGTCGCTATGGCATTTACTGTCACAGTTTGCTTTTAGAGATAAAAGCAAACTTTAGAGATGGTCCAAGTAAAACAAAAATGTAAAGACAAATTGAAGACAAATTAAGCTAGTATTTAAAAGACCAGTGAGGAGAATACGCAGCACCAGGAATCGTGCACCRTGACTGCAGGACAGTGGCCACACACCCAACCTAGACAATGTCACCCAGATGGCAAATACCCTTGCAGCCAGCACAGCCCAAGCTCCATGATAAGCTACTTAAAAGTTCAGCAGACAAATCCTAAGCCAATTTACTTTCGAATAACTGTATCCATGTARAGGCTTTTCATACTGCTAAATGCCCTGACGTGACACATTAGTGAATCCTAAATTTCTGTTCATACGATGATCTCTTAAAATGTCCGGATTTATCATCCAGCAGACTCAACTACATCTTGGCAAGAAGTGTTTAGGAGAAAGTAGTCATTACCACATGATCTGCTCAAAGCTGGGAGAGAACTCAACAACTCTAAATTAAACACAGATAAAAGCAAAATCCAGAAAAGGTAATAGCATCAAGATGGGGAATCTCTGAATGCTTTGGAAGCAATAAGAAACAGAGTAAAAACAGCAAATTAAAAGCCAGGATAAAARGTTATTTTTTGTTGTTTCTTAGTTGTAAATGTATAAACATTGGTAGTAAATTGATCAGTACTAAGTTATAAGATAGTCAGTCTGAATGCATGTTACTCAACTGCCAATATAAGGATATATTCTGAAATATATTGTTTGTGGTAATTTTTTAAAACTTACAGCAACCCAAGACTTGTGATAAAATTTTCCAAAACCTTCGCTTGCCAGATGACAACATGAGATGTTACCACAGAACATCATCAACAAACAATAACTCCCAGCATTTCCAAAACAGAGAGGGCCTCAAGTGCTGAGACACCTAGTCCACAAATCTCTGGTTATTTAAGAAGACAACATTGTGAGTTTTACATATCATTCTGCTACAATTCTGTTTATATATTGTATTTTGTAACTGATTCAGAGACAAGGACTCCATTAACAGAATGGGATTATAATTCCCAGCAGCAATTATAGCATTTAGAATTTGCTCCAATTAATGTTATACCAGAAGCAAGTATTCTGAAACCTGCCTCCCGAGAGTAGTTGTTTTTCCTGTTAMTATAATGGCAAAGCTAAGGTAAAACTGAAATCAGCCATTTCTCTGCTTCAAATACATACTGCTACTTGACTCAAAAATAGCAATGAGTGAAGAAATCTGTTATAATCACAGAATAGATTTGTGGTAAAAATGTATTTCAAACTGACTTGACCTAGACCTTTGGCTGGGATTTTGAGCAGCAGCAACTTGTCTAGTAGACATGACCAAATGAGGGAATCAACCTCCCTTTTATTTACAGCAGCAACAAAATGAATAAGAGTGCTCGGCACTATCACACAATGCAATGCCAAGCCCACTTTTCAAAGATTTCCTTAACTCTTTGACCTTCACAACAGGTCAAAGTTAATTTCCAAGTATCCTTCAAATAGATATGTAGAGATCAAGATAAAATATCACCACTTTGCATTGTCACGATACATTGGATACTAAGCCAGGGAACATCAGTTAATAAAGAGTATTAAGTGGGATAGTTATTGCACTGTGACATGGAAAAGGGCTCATTCAACAGTGCAAAACTGGTCAGGCCTCTGCCTGGATCTGGAAAGGTATTAAACTCCATAGTAACCCAGAGCACACCACAACTGATATGAGACATATTAACAAAAATTAGAATTATTTCATCTATACTGCAAAGTGCTACTACTCCAGTARAGCACAGATGACTGTTAAACCACTAGCTGGCTTACAGGATAAGGTACAGTAGGTAGCAGACAACCCACTTGCCGAGCTTTAAGTTTCTTTCTTCCTTTCTCTCCTTTCTTTCTTTAAGTTCAGGTCAAAAACCCATTTGCTGTGAGCTTGCTCACTTAGTATAAGCTTACTTTTCAGTCCATACATGATCCCAGGAATTTTTGGAACATAATATCGTTTTGCATATTGTTATTTTCAATCTAGAATGTTAAAGAATTTGCTAACAGGTGCTACTAAGCATTTGTACTTACTTCTTCATCYTCTTCCTCCTCATCATCATCGGATACAACACTATCATTTAATGGCTCTTCTAGAAAGAAGCAAAACAAAACCATGTTAAGAGTACATCCCAGTCTTAACATGCAGTTACTGTCCCTCCTGCAATACTAAGATTTAGCTTATTACACAGACATGCCATTATTTTCAGGATAAATATTGGAATTATTTGCTCTTACAAAGCATTCTAGACATCACTGAAGTCAATTCATATTCAAGGAAAAGGCAGAAACAGAAACACTCTGGAATGGCTCTTTTCCCATAAAACTCACTATAAATTCACAGTAGATTTACTAGGAAGACTTGACAAAAGTTTGTCTGTTTTTCCAACTGTATTTTAATAAGGGATAATTACTTCACCCCACAAGCACCTCGTTATCAAACTGTCTACAAGTAAAAAGGTAGTACTCATATGAAATACTTTATTCTAATTTTTGTGTAATAAAGCAGAAACATCAATAAGCAGTTAAAGAAAAAACATCATAACTTTGATAGCAATGACGGCATTGATGAACTGATTTTCCTAGAAGCAAACCCCGGAGGCTATACCAGAAACTCAACTATTACTCACTAGACAAACATACCCTTTTGAAAAAGCCATTCTCACACGCAGAAGAGGAGGGATTTTATATCCTCGTAAACTTAGAATGTACATGTTGCACAGGGATAATGTGGTGCTGTAATATTTTATTTGTTCTTTTGCATGCTAGCATTATAAGATGCACCATCTTCTGCTGTAGTCAAAGTAAAAGAAAGCAAACTTGTTCTATTCTTGTGTGCAAAAGGATTTAACCTGAATTCACTTCTTTTTTGTTACTCACATTTGTTCTCTCTCTTCATCCTTCCTTTCAGCCACAGAGAACAGAATATACAAGAACTATTAACACTTCCTCATAGTTTTTTGGTATTACCAAGCTATCACCAAGGCCTTGGGGCCCATCAACATATCCTAGAAAAAGGGGGGTCTCTGCCTTCTATTTAAGATAAGTCATTTCAGATATTGGAGCTGCACTCCTCCACAGTGAGATGAGAAGAGATGGATAAAGTCCCTCCTTTTTTTTTTTTTTTTTTTTTTTTTTATTAACCATTTTTTTTCTACAGTGATTTTTTTTTTTTTTTTTTTTTTTTTTTTTTTTTTTTAACCATTCTCTCACTACAGTGAAGCCAGTGGCATAAAAGACACAGCCAGAGTCATGCTGTTCACAGACCCAAAGCCTTCCTTAGGATTGAGACTTATGCAGCTTTTCTTTATAGTTGTAGCACAAAAGGACGTTTCAAAATACATCTAAATATATCTGACATTCGAATCCTGGCGTTTGCTATTTGCCCTCTCTCAGACCTTCACACTATTGTCGTTCTTTGTCCTTTGAGAATTTAATGCCAAATAAAAACATGAGCCTTCTTATGGCTTTTGTGAAAGATTTACAGCTTAGATAGTGGCATCTGTTCCTCTGACCTGAATTGAGCTGTTTGATAATAAATTCAATCTGTCGAATCATCTCTGCGTTTCCTTCCTTGATAAAGCAGCGCAGGATTTCTTCCATTCCCTGTACGTAGTGGAAAACATTGCTAGATTAGTATTTCACGTGGCTACCCTCAGTGTTTCATTTTGTTCACTAAAATAACATTGTTTTGTTTACAGGGGTAGGGGAGGGGGAGAAAAATACACATCATGAACCAAATCATTGTGCCCAGCTCTAAGAATTCAATTTTGCCCATGCACTTTCCATAAACAAAATACATTTTCTGTATTGCTTATAGTTTTAAATACTGAAGTACCCATAATGTGCAGTGAATTATTCTCAACTCAATACAAAATTGTTAACAATGTCTAATTTGTGTTCAGTGAACACTGTGTAAGGTTCAAAGAATGTAGGTAAAATTCAGCTTTGATCTTCTCCTAAACATACTTCATTCCTTTGTGGCTTCTTACAGGCTTGCTGCTGTGCCTTTCCTCATTTATCTAGACATCCAATTCCCTATATACAATTCTGTGAGGTAAAATATGACAGCAGTTGAGTCTGCATATGTCTACAGATCAGTCCTTTAAATAAACAGATATACTTCTTTAAAACCACAAGTCAAAAATACATTTGTTATTATTAGACTAATTTCACAGAGGCCAATTCCTAGTTCTGAGATGACCCTCCTGCTGCTGCCCTCCTAAACAAATCATTTTTACAAAAGCAGAAATAAATGTGGCAAGAACTTTTACCCTTAGAAGGCTATTCACTGATGCAGAGTGAGTTAGGCTCAGAAAAGAAGTAATAGAAAGATGAAAGCATCTTCAAGGGATATCCTGATCCTGAACTGCTAGATGGACTTTTCTTCTCCAAAATAACACCTTCAATTTAAAATCTAGACTAAACTCCTCACACTGCTGGGGTTTCACTTTTGAGAGAATATATGGCAATTATGGCAAAAATCTTTGAGTATATTCACACCTGCTTGTGTATCAAAGCGGGCTGCTTCCTGTGGATTCCCTTCCTGAAGGTCCATGGCTCCTAATTCTCCAGCCTGCTGCCTGCCACTCACTTGATACCCACCTGCAGGCCATTTCTGGCACATGTTGATCCTTTTATTAGGCAAGGCAATATCTCTTACCATTGCTCTGGCTTCCTCTCGGACAGAAGGTATAGCAAGGATGCTATACAGTGCTCCATTCACATATGGTTGTATCTAAGAGGAAGGAATATTTGCTCATAATCAGACCACTAAGAATTCTCACATATTTATTGACGATAACCAAAACTTAGGAKTGAAGAAGCAAAGCTATTAAATCCTGATCACAGAACTGCACTTGCAAAAATTCCCACTTGGGAAGCAGTGAACTTTTAGGATGCCCATACACTGCAGTAAGGTTGATCTAAATTGGAACTCCCATGTGCTGATTATCCCTTATCCCCTTTCTGAAAATATATTTTTGTAAATCAACCTTGCCAAATAACAGGGAGTGAAAACGTAGCATAAAATTCTGACAGGGCGATGCAGGAAAAAGGAAAGGACAAAGAATTGTGTCAGCAGGAACTCAAGACAGACTCCAACCACTGCAAGCTTAGGTGATATACTGGAAAAGTATTAGGTAGAAATGAACTATCAATTTTAGCACTCTCCAAGATTGTTTAATTTAACAGCCTAGATGCGAGTCCATTGCTTTGCTATGATGCTTAAGCCTACTGGAAGATTTGCTTTGTATCTAATGTTTTACGTAATGGCATGCACTACACATCATTTATCTCATGAACTTAAATTTGAGAGGATTTAATATAAGGTGACATTTAAATAGCATTCAAATCTGCAATTAAGAATACACATGGATTGCATGATRACGATGCGCAAGTCATTCACTTCCAATTACCAACACGTGTACAGACATAATTATGCCTAGCAAGGTCAGTGTCCAACTAGATTACACTGTGCAGTTTAGAAATTTTTCAAATAACTTGATTAAATGGGGCTCTAATAGGGGAAAAGACACCAATTTACTTTCATTTCTTTCTTGCTTGCTTTTTTTCTTTAATTCTTTATTTTTCTTTCTACCTCTTCCTTGACCAAAGTTTCCTGTACACATACCTCATGATTCTCATGGCCAAGAAGATCAGAGAGAACTTTGAGCACACGGTTTGCGATCTTCGCACACATTTGCTTTCCTGAAAAGAGAGAAAATGTGTGTTTGAAAAAAAAAAAAAACATGAGAGACAAGAACAAGCTTCTTTTTCATTTCTTAAAATCTGTCCTAAATATAATTAATTTAGAAGGAACAATGCTGTTCCTTGTCCCTGTCAAATGCTGTTCAGCGTAACTCTGCTGAAATCAGTTGATCTACTCAGGATTTATACAGATATAACCTTGGCCAGGATGCAAAAATAATCTAACAAAAGTAAACAAAGACATTACTTTAATTATGCCAAGCAGTTACTTTTTCATCCTTGACTCGTTTTCCTTTTTAAAAGGAAATTTCTTTAAGCTTCTTTAGAGCATAGGCAAGACTAATTCTTGCTTGGGGAGAATCTCTGCACTGTAAAAGCAGTGTTGTATGCAAGTTATTTAATTCCCCTAGGTAAACCTTAAGCTCCTTGCCATTACTGTTTAACTGAGCTCTGAATTTATTTTCTAAAACATGTCTCTTATACCAGTATGCATACTATATCCTTTGGAAAGTGGGCCTAGGATATAGGAATGGCTATTTTGATGTATGAATCRGGAAAAAACAAAACCAATCAAACAAAAACACCCCGTTCTCTCCTGAGAAAGCAAACAAATAACTGAAACCCACAATTCTTGAGGGATCCAAAATTAATGGAGGGCTCCGTTAACATTTGGTCACGCTAACTTCCATCGTTTGGGATTCCTGGGCCAGAAACCTGTACAAAAGCACTGGTTATGGCACTCATATATCACTGGATGTGTGGATCCCTGCTATTAAATATGGCCACTTAAAATAATTCAATAAAATAAGAAAAAAAAAAGAAAAAAATGGATTTGAAATCTCCCCATCTACTTCTTGGAATAAAATTAAAATTGGAAATGCAAGACACCTGCACTCCTCAGACAAAGATTCATGAGCAAGGCAACCGAATACTCCAGTGTGTAATCAGAGAGGCAATCTGTATCTGTTAGAACATCAACCAGCCAGAAAATGAGCCCATCTCTGATCATGGCAGACTGCAGCGCRCGCCTAGGATTTAAAAAAAGACAAATAGGTTTAGAATACATAGATAGCTACTATGAGGACCTTAATCCCTGTGTAATCATCTACTATGCACAAGCCTGCAAACAAACTACCTCTTTTGGCATAATCAATTAAATTAGTGAACTAACAAAGCCCGAAGAAATGAAAAATGCAGATTTTACAGGGGGGTATTCTGTGTTTTCGGAGGGTGGTTCTTTTTGAGATCCACAGGCTGGAATAAGTTTCTTCTTTTTGCCTAAAACTGCATTGTTGATTGCCTTCAAATTGTTAAAAGAGAGTCAGCAAAAAGTGCTATAACAGAAGCAATTTAGATCTTTGCTTAAATCTACTTGCATTTTTCTCTAGGGACTCTCATGTGAACAAAAACAAGCCAACAACAGCGACAACAACAACAAAAATACACCTTCTGGTCCCTAACTTAGAATCAAAAGATGGAAAATGACAGCAACTAAACACATATATCCACCTTCTGACACTAAGTTAACTATTTAGGACTGAAGGTTCCTTCTGTGTACTGTGAAAACAGAAGTCCTAGATCATATTTATCTGACAAATGAGGGAAACATGATGCYCGTTACTGCTTTCCTGTGATGTTTCAGCATCTGAGTCAGACTGCCAATGCAAACATAAGAAAGAAGACAGTCCATACACAGACATCTCCAGAAAAGAAAATCAACAGGATGAGGATGAAATCCATGAAAAATACATACAGAAAAGATAATGAAAGCTTTACATATGGGAACTTAAGTCAGCTCTTTTTTCTTTTTTTTTAAAAAGAACTTTCTATGTACTATTTTCACTTTGTTTGCTCCGTTAAGGAATATGTATAAAGCACACACAGCTACGTCAGGAGATGCACATTTACTTGAGTATTGACAGCTGTGAGGAAGTTAGATTAATTCAATCAGCAAAACTGAGTTCTCCATAATAAATGACATGGCTTTCATCAGTCATTGGAGGTTCTGCTGATTATTGTAGGAAAATTGAGTGCTCTTCTTTCCTCCCTGAACAGAGCCTAAGTAGCCTGCATTTCCTCTCCCGCTGTCACCACTGCCTGCTGGGCTTTCATCACCTGAGGCTGAATTTCTGCAGAGCCCCCAGAACATTCTCCCGTGTAAGGGAATCCTTGTCTTCAGCTTTCAGTCTCTCCTCCAGTATTCGCAACAACTTTGGATTCTGAGAAAGGTAGAGACGACCTGGTGCAAAAAGTGATGAAAGAACAGATGCTGAGATATCAGCCCATGACAGAAAAGCTTCCTCACCTTGGAAAAGCAAGCTGGATTGGCCTCAGTTTCTTCCTCACAAGCCACAGTCTTGTGCCAAAACCCAAATCTGCCCAAATGAGTGGTCTAAAAGGCCAGCTGCATTCAGCCCAGTCACTTGGAGCATGACGTCCCCACTTATCAAGTTAGTACCCCGGCTCATAGCAGAGAGGATCTACTAGTTCACTTTCAGTGCATGCTTTCTAATCTCCTGCAGAGCTTTGTGTATCTAGCAGAGGCACAGAGATGTCCAAAGAGCTCAGGAAAGGTAGGTGTCCCACTGCCACTGAATGTCAATGAGATTCAGGGTCCTAACAAAAGCGAGTTCCTTCAGAAGCACCAACCTGAGGCTAACATTTGAGACAGGCTGCCCTTCCCTAACCCCCGCCTCCTCCTTTTTTTCTTTTAAGCATCACTTCACTCACTACCCTCATGAAAAGACTGAAAACTATATTAACGGCACCACCTGTGTAAGTTCCTACGCCAAGAGAGAAATGGGTCAAAGGGTCAAAATGAAATATTTCCAGCTACTGAAAAATGGTTTTGAATGCATGCAACAAAGATAGTCCAAAAAAGGTCTCTAAATTTCCACATGTAAAGTGCATATGAGTAAGCACTATATGAAAGCATCACCCCTTATGCAGTCGACCTCATGTTTTATGCAGTTACCTTCTGCCAGTGAAGCAAAAGCATTAATGAGCCTTGCCATATACTGTCTGACTACCTCACTCTTCGAATGTAATAATTTGAAGACATTTCTCTGAAAAAGAAAGCAAATATTTAAAAAGAAAATCTTCACTAAGCTGGAAAATTCAAAGTTTTTTCTATACCATTTTAAAAGCTTCAGCAAATTTCCACAGCAAATACTAGAATTATACTGCATACTGATATCTTAAAAATTGTCAGTAACATTTAAAATCATTTAAAAACCAGGAAAGGTGCCTGGTACTGACTTCTTYATGTCTACAAGACCTGCACACACCTGCCAATAGAAATTAAACTGAGAATTCTCATAATGCAAAGCCTTGCTCATCATGTTACAAGACTGGGATGCAGTAATTCAACACATTGCACAATTTTGGCACTACTACTTTTTTCTTTCCTCTCCGCAGAGCAATACAAGTTTCTGATCAGCACTCCACAGAAGCAAATGAACAGTATCAAATACAACCTGCAGGAAAACTTCTTTCTGCTGACCTGACAATTGCTGTGGCAATCCAGGAGGTCATTACTGATGTACGCTTGCAGGACAGTGTCTCTCTGTTCTCCAGGATATGACGTTGTCAAGCGCTGAAATAAATAAAAACATAAATAAACCAGTCACTCATAAATGAGCAGTATTGTACACTGACAACCACTGAAAGATTTTAAAAGCTGAGATATCACAGTGTTTTCTCATGGGGAGAAAACATTCAACCTCATCAGTTCAAGAGAATGAGATGAAGTGAATCGACTAGAACCCAGCTCAGTGATCCATTACAAAACTGTTAATCGGGAGCTGTCAGTGTCCATAGAAGATAGATCCAACATAACTTCCCATAAAATTCAACAGTTACAGAAATAGAACAAGGTAGGATGCCATGTTTTACATTTATATAAAACCTTGCTGCAAAACTATGCAGAGTATGGGTTAGCATAGCTTTAAAACATGGTGTAGTGGATTTGGAGAAAGTGAATAGAAAAGTAACTGAATTATCAAGAAGATGGAGCAGCTGCCATAAAGGCAGAGCCTCAAAAATACAACTGTGTTTTGGAAAAAGAAGGTTTAAGGAGACACAACTAAAAATGTACAAAAATGAGGAAGTGCTGACCACAACATCGAAACACTCAATTAAACTAGCACTCAATTAAATCAGTATGAAAACTGTTTAAAAGGGATTTTTTTTAATATGCAACATGCAGCAACTTTCTGAAATTTGATGTCACAGGAAGTTGTAGAGGCAGAGAGCACTAGTAGGTTCAAAAATGAACAAACAAACAAACAAACAAACTCATGGACAACAGGCACATAAAAAGGTACTAGAAGGACTACAGAAGGATATATCCCCAACAGCTCTAATCTATTGGTTCTAGATGATGGGAGAGAACAAAGGAAATGGACCAGAGAAAGTGATATGGAACTCATATTCTTTTTGAAAGATCGGAGATCTACATCAGAGACAGAGTATYGGGCTAAAGCGACTGCTGATCAGATCCAGCAGACATTTTGTRTGTAAAAAAATGGACAATGAAGCTTGATCAGAATTTCACTATTATCATCTTCTATGTCCATTACTTAGATCCCATCAACTTCCTTTATCAACAGGAAAACGTTAAGTTCCTGYAGTCACTTTCTATTTTTCCAAAACAATATTATGTTATTTGAGTCAACCAAAATGTAGGCTCTTGTAGACTATCTTGATTATAAAGGAAAATGGTGATTAGTTAGGCACCTCTTTGATAGGCATTTCTTATATGGATAGTTTGTATGCATTTCTTCAGACATTTCCACTGAAGATCTCAGTGCTTCCCTCTGGCTTTCATCAGACAGAGAAGACAACACAGAGCTACTGCCTGAACTTTCTTAACCTCAAGAGCCCAGCAAACTTCACTGTCAGACAGAAGCTGTCTATAATACTACTGACCTGCTCACCAGAAAAACCACCTTGTCAAAAAGATGGATTCTAGTTCAGGACTGCTCCAGAAGGGACTCAATTCTTTGCTTCTGTGGAGGCCACCTCACTTACCCAGCGCAGGGCCTGTAGTAAGAAGGCCTTGAGACGATCATTCCCCATAATCAAATCTTTCTTCAGCTTCTCATAATCCAGAGAGGGCAACAATGGCACGTCCTGCATCTTCCTGCAAGGCAAATAGCAAAGAGACATGTCAAAACTCACTCTCTCCTTAATCAAAGGTTGCTGATATTACTGAAGAAGAAAGAGTCAAAACGGCTCTTTCTTCAGGAAAAGAGCTTCCCCACATTTTTTTTACATCTTTGCAATTACTATTACTTTTACCAAGTTAGAGTAACAAGACTTGAAATAACTTGTAAAAAAAAAAAGTCAACAACCTTGCCTCAGATATACAAACTCTGTTCTGTCTTACAGACCAAAAAAACTACTAAATCAGTGAAAGATGGACTTTGGGGCACACGAAAGTTCAGTTTACCAATTCCTCCTTTTCCTGAATTTGTGAGAAGCAAACACATTACAACAATAGGACTGCACTGTGCGGAAATGGTAAAGCAAATACAGCAGCCAAGTCACAGGTGTGAACGGCAGATTTACCACCTTAGCAACMTCCTACCAAAACTAGGATGTTACCAAACCTGCCCAGAAGAATACAGACCACACAGCATTTGCATAGGACATTCCCTGAGAGCAGAGGAAGACCACAAKGCACAGCGAATGAGTAATTCCCATTTCCAGACAACCAGCAGTGCACTTGGATTTACTGCCTCTCCTTCCACACGCTACAGATAAAAAATGCAGCTCAACAAGAAACACTTACTCTGGGGCTAAAGATGCTCTTAACATGGTAGAAGCCTGGATCACAAAAAGAAAGAAAAGAGAAATCACAGTAGATTAGTCCAAATTTTCATACTAACAACATTATTAATGAGGTTCAGAGTCAATTCTCTCGCTGAGATTCTGCAGTTGTTTTGCTAGAAAAACTGCATTGAGAAATGGAAACTTCCACTCTCTTTCTTTTCCCTATATATGTGCATATTATTTACATATATATACTTATAGATAATATTTATATATTTTTAATATATATAATATGAAATTATAAATACATCATTATAAGGCTATCTACTCCAGTACAGACAAAAGGGACAAGGAATAGCCTACCATTTCTCATTCTGCCTAGGTTTAGTTCAATTTAAATCCAAATACTTCCTGTCTGCAGTGCTGTGACAAGTAGACAGGCACCATGTTTGCACAAACCAGATCTTACAAATATCAAACCATGTAAGTTATTCACTTTAATAAATATATTGTCTATAGGTAATTGTCAGTGAGCCAGGAGGAAGCAATTCTGCCATAAATGTCTTTCACGTCACACAATCTGATTACAACTACAAGTCATATTTGCAGAACGCTCTGTGTCCTCTTTTTGTGTTGATGTCACTTTCTCAAAAAAAAAAAATGTATTATTACCACTTACTTCTTTAAAACTGGTCTTCTCTCACCTAGCCTCTTTCATGGGAAACTATGTAATCAATGTCTATTGTCAGATTTAAAACTGAGGGATTCAGAAGACAAAAGGCATGAAATACCACAGAGAATATTGATTTACGCTGGCTGACATTCTTGAACATATCATATTTCACAAGGCTCACGGGAATCCTTCGTAACACAAGGAACTGCTCTTAAAGGTGAAATAAGCTTATACGCATACTGAAAGGCATTAAATATTACGTTTAACTCAGTGAGTGAGCTGGATAAAATGTTATTTTTAACTCAATGAATGAATGAACCTGTACAAAACAGACAGTTAACAGGCACTTCAAAATTAACCTTTCTTGACAGCAGTTCTGTCTTGTTACAGTTTATTTTACACAGTAGAAATCTTGCAGAATAGCATACATAGCTACAACATTTCCCCCCTCACTTATTTATATTCATTCTCTAAAGCACTTTTGATAAGTATCAAGGTTAGCTTTTTTTTAAGCAAAGTCCTTGCCTTGTTCAAAAATTTTCACCTTGTACCTGAGCACACAATGAAATCACAAATGATTTTTACTGCCTTCTTCAGCATCTTTCTCCCTTASAGGACACAGGGAGAAAAGTGACTTTCTAATATGTTAAAGCAAAGAAATGACAGGGCCCTTGAAGATGAAAAGACAATAATGAAAACTGAGACTTTCATGCTGCCTTAAAAAGAAAAGCATATGTTCCAACCAAAATTCAACTAAAGGACACAGAACTGGTGAAGATGCATGCATGTATCATCCTTCCACACAAATAAAACTCTTTCAGGTTAAGTGTAGGATTTTGCAAGCTTTTTAAAATTTCAAACTGAAGAAACTTTAACTGGGAAAACATTAAGATTTTCAAAATCAGTCAGATCAAGGCAGGACTCTGAAAGACCTATTCATTCCCAGATTTATTTTTAAGCAGGCAGATGAAGTCTAGTAAAATATATAGTAACCTTTCACTCTATAATCTACCTACAAAAGGCACCACAAAACAAGGCAGACTGTATTTGAGCTCTGAGAACAGGACCGCTTAGATGGAGGAGACTCCTTGTCCAGCAACCAGTTCTAATTCGGCTCAAGTTGAGCGGCCTCTAGGACCCGGACAAGGTGAAGACGTTTCCTTAGGCTCCTGGTGTTACTGGAAAACAATTATTTCTGTAAAATAAGTTAATAGCAGTTGACACAAAACTGTAACAGCTTTTCTACAAGTGTTTTGGAATTCGTTTAGGCTCATATTTTAAATAATTTTAAGAGAAGAACTGTAGTAAAACACTGCTACTTTTCTATATTTTTTACTATTATTAATATGCAATCCTTTCTCTCTCCTGTGATTTACAGGAGTATGATTTCAGAGGCCGTGCTACTTCTGGACAGGCAATTGAGATGTCCTCTAAAACAGAGTCACAGAGCCTGCTGAGAGGACAGCATCAAGTACTGTCCCCTTATYGCTAACCTAGTCCAAAGAGATTTTCAGTTATTTTCTTTTTGGGAAAAGCGACCCAAATACAGCATCACCAGGTGCTGCTCTTTCAAATTCCCTCCTCACACCATGGTCTCTCCAGCTCCTGCTCCCAGGTTCCTGCCCAACAGACCATAATGGTTTGCACCAAGCTCCCTGCCTCATTTTTAAGGCTGGCAGACTTCCCCAGTTGGGCAACAGGGCTCCAGGCAATAGAAAACGTTGGTTTACGGACTTTGGTGGAAATGAAGCTGTGGGAGAACGACCTACGGAGAACCTCACAGCTTCCTTCCGATAAACCTTCTGAATTAGAAGAAACAGAGCGCCTACAATTCCRACGTGCTGCTCCTATTCCTTCAGCAGCGTTTGTGCCCTCCTCACGAGGCCCCTTGCCCCGCGTGAACCTGGGACGGGCAAAGGCGCGTCACGAATTGCCTCTGGTTGGGCCTGCCAAAGCAAACAGCCCCGGGCCCTGCTGCCTCAGAGCCGCCTTTCACATTTCACTGTGCGGTTTTTGTTTGCTTGCTTGTTTCTGTTTCTCCTCGCTGGTACTCATCTGAGATGTCCTAGTAACAGGATATTTGCTTAATTAAATATCTTTACGTAAATTTAACCAGAAAAAGCTACGTTGAACTCTAGCTCTGGACCYGTGTATTACTTGGGATAAAAAGAGAACAAGGCAGCAAATACATCGGGGTCCTGTAAGGTAGCGGTTGGGTTTGTTTCACTGAAGTAAATGTGCTCCCAAGTTGAGCCATATAATCCCATCGGAGGAAAAAAGTAATTTTCTTCACCATTATCTCTGTGCATGGTAGCCCCAAGGCCAAGGTTTCACCTGCATTGCTTCTGGCAGCAGTGCCAGCTTAACCAGCCTTTATCCCTCGCAACGTGTTGCTCCCATGGAAAACAAAAACAGCAGCATAAAGCCACTCCATGGAAAATTCATAACAAAACTCTCCTCTTCTCCAAGTCCTTTTCAAGCTTTAGCTGTGACTTTAAAAATGGATTTACATGTTGCAAATATACTTCAAAATATGAAGTCTTAAAATGACTTTTAGACACATAAGGATACATTTGAGGGAAAGATGAATAACCAAGTCTCAACTGATGACAATTTGTGCTGCTTTCTATAACAGTCTACAAAGTCTATAGACGAGACAGGCAGAAAAGATCCTACTTCAGCCTTTTGAGTTTTGATCCTCACTGTTCCTTTATTCTCTTTCCTGGTGTTCACTCTAAAGTCTAAATGCTGAGCTTGGATACCCAATCATTCTGTGAATTCTATTTTTGCGTTATTTGAAACAGTATTTGGATTCAGGAGACAAAAACCAACCAAGCTAAATACTTTATATATAGCACTTTGCATTCAAAGATCTCAAAACACTCTATATCAAATAAACTCCTAACGTCCTTGTGAGGTAAAAAGAAACATTACAATTTTCTCATTGAGGTGAAGAAAGCAAGGCCATAGAGAGAAAATCAAGCAGAATCAGCGGCATTTTTTCCTTCCATAACTTCCATGATAATCTCTGGAGAATGCCTCAATCAGTCAGTTTTACCAAATATACAATGCTTCTCTTCAGTGACAGTTTTCTCGGATTCTAAGGATTTCGGGAGATAGTTAAACAAGGCATTTTCTCCCATGGCCTTTTCCCAATCTTACCTTTCCTGGAACAGGTTAGAGACTAATTCAACCAATTTGAAAATGGGCATTTTTTAAACTCCCAGTGAATGACCATAAAAAACATACTGTATATGCAACTTACCTGCTAAACATGACACTCTACATCCATGCTTTATTTTAAAATAATTTTCATGCAAAGCCTATCATGGGACAAAACAACTATCTGCAATTAAAATACGAGCAGAAACGAAGTGTCTTAAAGTAAGGAAATAAAACCACAGCCCAAGCATAGCTCATTCTGGCAGAATTGCAGGGTATGACTTATGTTTGCGTTAGTTCTTGCCAAAGCCAAACCAGGTGCCATATTAAGTAAAGTAATTCTGTCACAACACAGATTAGCTACACATGGCAGCCCTTCATTTTTAAAAGAAGTGATGCATGAATAYGAACAGCATGGAGTGAAACAAAAAAGTTCAGGGGTGGGAGGGATCAATTTTTGTAAAAGAAAACAAATGCATTTTCTGTGCAAGCCAAAATCACAACTGATCTTATCAAATATCACAGCCCTGTATTCAGACCAGTTCTTCTATGTTATTAGATGTATATATTCATAATATGCTGAAGCCTTTAAACAATAGCCAGAKGCTGACCTCAGTTACCACTCTGGAAAGGTGCTATAGTAATTCAATTTAAATTCAATACAGATTTATCGCTAAAAATCAAAAGTATCCAATGAATATATGAAGCAYAAAGCCGAAGCTTTTACAAATCACTGGACCTCACAAGATTATATCAAGGTCATTTACWCTACACTAATGACAACTAAATTGCTACATGCAGCCTATGATGAGTTCAATTCCAAGCTCACATAATCTGCACATTGGGGCACACTGGAGCTATGCAAAGTTATTTTACAAGAAGACCTACGAATGTTTCAAATTAATTTGCTGGAGTTTTGTATATTTATTTTTAGCTATACTAGAGATCTACTGTAATTAAAGCTTCCTACCTGGCATATAAAAAATGATCATCAATGGGGAAAAAGCTGCGTGATGCAGATGACCTCTTAATCTCTTAGCACRGGTGAACGTGCCTAGTATTCACTGGGTCAAGATTACAGAAGCACTAAGAATTAGCCCATTGCATTCAGCAATTCCGCAATTTTATTTCTCCAAAGAAAAGTTTTAAATGGGAAGCTGAGTGCATAGAGGGATCACTATAGTTTGAGGTGAGGAATAAATTTGAAAAAAAAAGTATCATTTCTCTTTAAGTGTGAAATCTTGTTTTACCTGAAAAAAAGGGGAAAACACGGATGATTTTGGAGAATATTTACTGATTTTTTTTTAGAAGAGGTGTCAATCACTTTTATGATTTGATTACATCCTGGGTTACTCAAAAGTAGATTAATTTCCTTTCTTTACAAAGAATGCACTGACTATGGGCAAAATCAGATACTTATGGTGTACTTGTAATACTGCCAGAATACGAAGTTCCATCTGGACTGCAGAAGGCACAGGCAGCACGAAAAATACTGACCTTCAGTCTTCAGTGAAAGAACATAAAACTGTGTGATAACCTGAACTATGGAGAGAAAGTTTCACTTTACAAGTTAAAATCAAAAAATTAAAATTGTAAGATATACCACTGAGAAGAGTACAACTCTGTTTTTATTGGTAATATTATTTAACTGCTTACTCAAAGATGTTGTAGGATCAGTTAAGTGACAGCACATTTTAAAGATATCATATACTATCCACATTGACAATCGAAGAGAGAAAACAATTGCATTCTGCATATTATAAAGAAGCTGTGTTTCAAATAAGAGTTGTGGCAAAGCTGCTTTTTTGCTGACATGCTTTGTTACATGTATTATGAAGGTCTAAGTTTACTCAACAGTTTTTATGCTCCCCATGCAGAAATCCCAAAACATATACATTTTTGGCTCTTTATAAATCATATAATTCATGTCATGAGAAGTTAAAATACAAGGAAGATTGTTAGACATTGTGAAAGGAAGAGGAGTATGGAGTGTGACAGGATACAGCAGGCAATGTGAAAGGATATAAAGATATAGACACTTACATATTCGTCATCACAAGGGCTCATAGAGTAATATCCCTTTACGGGCAAACAGGCATACATTAAAATAAAGAAGATTAAAAAAAAAGAAAACAAGTTAACGGAAGTAAATCACAGAGAAATGCACAGTTCTAAAAAAACAGCAAAGTAAAATTAGCTAAAGATTAAGAAACTACTAGCTTTGAATAAAAAAAACAGTATTAAGCCCCTTCTCCTATTCCATGTGCTTATGTACTTTAGGACTGGTATCAGGGACTCTCTAGGGACATTTACATTACAAGCTCTCCTTCCAATACTTGGCAAACATACCTAGTCTGCATGTTCCGCAGTATAACTGTCAGCTGGAATAGCTGCATACCAAGCACTGACCCATTTATGGAGACGGATGAATTGTGCTGCTRACTGCACTAAAGCAGTTAGAAGGAGAGATACTAACGAACACGATACTGATCAGAAGACCTCAGTTTCTGGGAAACTAGTTCTAAGTATTCTCCATCCTTGCTTTGGTTGGAGTTYCTCACCAGCACACAATGAAAGCTGAGAACAACAATCTGAGGTGTTTCAGCAATGTTATCAATTCCTCGTTCCAGAATGCTTTAAGGCTAAACTGAAACAAGGTCTCTGGAAGGAAGCCTAAGATTTAGATACCTATAAAATGGCCCTAAGATAAAATCTGAGCATAATCCCTGCTTTGCGTAGTCTAGTACAAATACGCTGTCACTCTTTACTTAAATATTTARCTGATATAACTTACAACAGGTTGATATCAATCTTAATTCAAAATATAAGTATACAGTACAACAGTACAATACAATGAAAGATAACCAACATTATTCTGCTTCTTTTTTTGTGTGTGTGACAAAGCTACCAATACTTACTTTAGAGGACACACTTCTGCATATGAGTAATCACTGAACAAACAGGATATTTAACAGGATCCTAAGAACTTTATACAGCTTTATGCTGTTCTTCCCAAAGAAGGTACGAGAGCCTCACTACCCATCATTGTCAGAAATAATATTCCCTGTGTTCTTTAGCAAAACTTTTAATCCTGACATGATTCTTTTTATTCTTGTCACCCAAGATCCCTGTTGGGGATGAGTATTCAAGCTCTCCCAGTGCTTTGCAAAGTTCCCGATCAAGACTGTTCAAATTTAAGACATGGATAGAGAGCAGTAAGTGAGCAAAAGAAAGCAGGAGCATGACTGAAGTTTAAGCACACTCATGATGTGAACCAGTGAAAATGTCTCTAAGCATCAAGAAAAGGATGATGCTAAACGAAGAATTTGAGAACAGAAAAGGGYAACTTTGCGGAAACCACTACAGATGACAACTTCCTACCTTTACAGACCAGGACTTTATATAAACACAGAAGGTGGCCAGTTCACTGCAAGTAGTAGTTATGTGCAGAAAAGGTATCACATATTGTGCCAACAGAAAAAAAAAAAAGAATAATTTTCTTTTATTTACATGAAAAGGCAGGTTGGTTTCTTTAGTATCATATATGAGAGGTCACATACAAGAATCATCCCATAGACAGGGAGAAGACACATATTTCATCCCAAGAAAGGTTTAATTAGGAGAGATGCTGTTTGCTGCAACATGTATTTTGTTTTGAAATGAAAGAGGGCAGTGCTCTTCCACSTAATGCTTGGTGAATCCTCTCCGAAAGGCCAATAATAATAAAAAGCCTTCTGTTACCACGTCTCCTAGGTTTCATGTGGACACCTGGTGCAAAAAATATTTTTACAAATAAGAAACAGAATGTTTTCCACCAACTATTACAGCTTGATGGCATGGTCATATTTGAAATAAAAAGCACGTTTGAGGAAAAAAAATGCAACTGAAGTCCACAAAAAAAGAAAGAGATCCCAGCAAATTCAAAAAATAGCATTTAAAAATCTTATTTACAAATAGTTTGTAAGTGGCAATCTAACTTTATAGAAAGGCTGGTGACCAATGAAAGAATATAAAGCTTTCTAAGAGCTATGCCAAAAGAGACCTAAAACTTGCTAGGAAGATAAATACAATTAAGTGGGATTACAGGTAAACACACTGCAAGAAAACACAAATAGCAGTGAAAACATGACAGCAGCKCATTCTGTTCCACAACACAGGAAAAATATGTGATCAACTACATAGCTTTCTASTCACAGAAGGATTCCTAGGTGCTTAAGACACAACTTATCTACCGAGGGAACCAGCACATCCTGAAGAAGTACTTTCTGCAACTTCTACCTTAATCAGAAAGTTATTGAAACTCAAGAAATCTTGAGTTTTAAACAGTCCTTTCACTAGGTGATGCATAGATTTCTGTGATCATGCATTCAAGATGAATGTATTTTAAAATGGGCATTTCAGAAAAATTACAATAACTGACGAATAGCTGTCATAAAATCTGCATACAGTAGGGCACAAAATAGTAGGTTAAGCTGATTTTCTTTCATTTAGAAYGCCTATAAAAGGGTGCTTTGTCAGGTAATTTAAATAACATAGAAGTTGAATTTCCTTCTTGGGTCTTACTCTGACAAAGAACGAAGACTTTCATTTCACCTTGTTTAGCATGTGGCAAAAATCCTAATGAGGACAACAGTTACAGCTTCARCCTATATTTCTCCCCCAGTTCGTCTGAGTCTCTTCTGAGTGAATTTTTCTCATTTTATGTTAAAAGGAAGGAGAATATTTGTATTCCCAAACAGTACTTGAACCAGACAGAAAATAATCTKTGGCCTAGAATCACTGTCAGCAGACCAAATTCTAACAAGAGCTGTTCATGAAAAGACTTCATCACAAGGGACTCTGTACTCTTTGAAAAATCCTCCTATTGAAAGACTTTCCCATTCCTAGAGGTTTTCAAGACTCAACTAGAAAAAGCCATGGCTCATGTGATTTAGAAAGCCCTGCTCTCTTACCTGCCCTGTCTCTGATGCCTTGCCTGCCTAGTATCAATATAAGAACAATTTTTTACATCTGAATTATGGCACATTAGTGCAAGTGTTTACCATTAAAGACCAGCAGTCTCAAGGACAGGAGATGCATCTTTTGCAAGACATAGAGCTGGAGCAGCACAGCCAGTTTTGCTCAGCTAAAAGCCATAAACTCAGTCTTGTGATGTTTTGAGTACTAATCCAAGAAATTCCAGGAAGGTGTGCAGTCCAACTTGAATCACAAAAAACTATTCACGGGTGTAAGACTAAATGTAAGAGCTAATGGATATGGAGCAAATGCAAGACACTCCGGAGGATCAAATTCCAACCGATAAAGAGGCAGAATCCTCTTGACTTCATGATACATGTTACACAGCTGCAGGCATCAAAAGACTACAACCCMTGCTTCCTAGCCACTAAACAGATGATTATTACAAAAACAACAGCAACAAAAAAGACCTCACATAARTCATCTCAAGAGTATTACAGATATAACAGACCATGCTAGAGGATAAACATGTTCTTTTTAAAGTGACCCCATATTATCCATATCAGTTGCCTGTCCAGATGAATACTAGGAAGCCAAGAATCACATTCAACTTTCACATTGACGCTTCCTTCAACTTGTAAGACCTGGTGCTTTGACCTTCTAGTCTAACATTCGGACCTTTCGCTCTGACCATCCTCCAAGGTCTCTTATCTCCCAATTCAGACCACACATGTCAAACGACATGATTGAAGACAGGGATAACATTGAAYTGCAACCAGGAACAATGTTTCTGGTAAGGTGTGGCCCTAGAGAAGCYCACAGAATATCTTCCAGTTGTACCACAGTGCTGTGGCCTCTTCCCCAATCCATACACCAGATGCGTTCTGTTCATGGCTTATGGAGGGAGTTCACAAGCCAACCCAAGAGGTCACAGGGCAARTGAGAGGCATAAAGTTGTTCTACAAAAGAATGAGATCCAAGCCAGCTTGCAGGAGAGCACGAGGCACAGAAGCCCTGTGCTTGGTAAGCAAGATTTTGCAGGTATGATTATGCTGGCAAAGTCTYCTGGTTAAGGGACATCACTGCTGCAGACTTAAAGCTGAATTCTGGAGTTTCTCTTCCTGAAAGGAATCTCTTTCAGCAGGACAGATCTTCGGCCACAGAGTGCAAACCAGGAAGTAGGTGACTGTATAATAACAGCACCCCTTAATAAGTGATATRTGCTGCTTTTATTCTGATTCTAAAACCTGAGACCTCGAGGCTTTATATTACACAATACTACTTTCCTGACATAAAAAAAAGTACAAAGTACAATGCACTGGGAACAAAATCAAGTTTGCAGATAAATGCTACCAGGGACATAATCCAAGATATAATCTTTAATTGTGTTTGGCAATGCTTCATTTTGGCTATAGCACTGGTCCTCCACCCCAGTATATCCTTGAGTTACTAATGCAGCGTAACTGATCTGACAAGAGGTGCAGTAGGGCCCTGGTCTCCATCTCTGACCACGATGCTGCAATTTGCTGGCAAAGCAACGTTAGCTACGCACCAAGCTACACACCTGTAACTTTGTGATAACTCAGGATTGTCTCTTTGCAGTAGAAAGGCATGACAGTTTCTTTTCCTTCTAAACCCAGTTCCTAGGTAGACACTTATACCTACACTTGATACCTCAAGGACAAAAATTTTAAAAAGGCAGCCTCTCCTACCGGCCCTTGGGATCTTCATCTCCCAGTGAGGAGCACGAGCACATCCTCATTACTTCCAACAGCAGAAGTTACTTACTGGCAGCTTTAGCAACTTCTGCCCTCACAACCTGCTACCAAACTTGGATCCTTCCCCAAGTTACGCACCCGTGCAGCAGACTGCAGACTTAAGGAAATGTATGTATAGTCATCCATGAGGTAAAAGTGACATTTATAGCTGCATACAAGATAATGAAGAAAGGAACTTGATAAGACAAGATCAACTCCTGAATACTCGAAGCACAGGAAAACTACAAAGGTTTAATCAATTTTGTTGGCAAAGTGAAAGTAAAGTCAAGTCATATTTAATGCTTGCAAAAAGTCTTTACAAAGAGTCTACAGAATTTCTTTTCCAAACTTGTCCTTATGTGACCTGCACTGTGACCTGGTGGGAAGGAAGAGCAAAGAGAGCTGCCCAGCTGCTGGTCCCTCCCCTTGCTGTTACAGACATCCTTGCAGCAGCAGGAGTCTGGTCAAATGGAGTAGCTCAAATGTCCACTTGCCCGAATCCCTGACCAGTTTAAAGAGCAAAGGGATCTTGCAGAACAAGCTCAGCATGGACACTGCAAACTCATGCCACAGCTCAGCCTGGGCCACGACACCTCCAGCCTTATTCCACAGCAAAAGGATCGTTCAGCAGCCTGGCAGCCTGTGTGAATCTGGTTTTCAGTCAGTCTCTTCTGGCTTCCTGAATCAAAGCCAGGAAGCTGTGAGAACTACCTGGGGATGAGGATGATAATAATGGAATCTCACTTTTCTTCTTAGAAGATATATWTTTTTTTTCTTGAATATATATATATTTATGTTTCTATTTTTCTTCTTAGAAGATCAACTATATATTTTTTCTTGTATATATATTTATGCTTCTCTATGTTTCCTGTTCAAGAATCCAAAATAATCATGAGAAGCACAGTTCTTTACATGGAAGAAGAAAAAAAGAAAATATTATTAACCAGCAGAGCAAAAGGATCAGACCAGGAAATCTTTCCATGATGCAGTTAAGGTGAARACAGTGAAGACTGATTGACCCTGTTTCCCAAACTTGGCTAAGGTCTCAGACAGCCTAAGTACATGGGTTTGCTTATACAAACAACACTAGATTGCAACCAGTAACTGCTATAACCTCAATGTCAAGTGGTAAGTGACTTAACGTAGTCAAGGAATCCTTGAAAAAACTGACTGCTCTGGTTGTCCTGATCTCTCTCTAGGAGAGCCCTGTTGATGGAGTTGCTGCATCAAAGAACATGGGAGAGCCATAAACTCACACAGACACAATTATGTTAGCACAGTCTAGCATAAAAATACATGGCTGTGTCAGAATAACACAGCTCTACTGAGTTTAACCTCTCTAATTTGAGCCAGAACAGAGACACAAACTGACCTCCAGGAAGGCAAGGAAACCACTACCAACAAATGCTCTTTCTCTGACTGATCCACATAGTGCAGGACTTTGCTGAAGTGGCCACGTTTYCAAACTAGTGTGGCAAAGGCCCTTTCGGAGAACTCACACCTTCACACAGTTTCGGAGAAGRAGTAAACAGGCATGAGGCACAGGATTGACTGCCATTTCCCAAGAAAGCATCTTTTATTAGAAGACAACAGAGGCAGTAAGGCCGAGAAAGCTCCTGGGAGTTTGTGCTATCGTTTTGGAGGTCCAGCCAAGCATCTGATAGAGGGTACAGGCATCTCCCCTGGTCTTTAAAAGCTTCCAATGACTGAGGTTCTTGCTCAAGTACTGTGTTTATACAGTGGTGCCTACAGAAATCTTCAGTGATCACTTATGGGTCTTAAACTTCAAATCCTTTTTCATGAAGTCTCACATCCCATATTCAGCACATAGCTTAACTGTTACTGTCTTTTCAGATAGCTACTACAAAAAGAGCAAATATTGGTACTTACAGTTCCAGGTCTCGTGAAGTCAATACTGTGGGCTACACTCTGTCTCATCTGATTGCTGAACAAGCGAACACAAACACTCTGAAGATACTCTGGGGTGATCTAAAAATTAAGAAACATACCAAGAGAACAGGATTATATAAGACTTGCACTTTATATCAGTCAAATGTTCACATAATAGGTTTTTTTTCTTTTTTTTCTCTCTTTTTAAGGGCTAGAAACCACAGATTTCAGATTTACTGACTGGAGTACAAGGTTTATACAACAAAACTACAGTTTTGTTCAGGAGTTAACTATTAGTATTTTTCATTTGTGAATAATTTAGCTATTCAGCTTACTCTAAACACCTCCTCTCAGAGAAGAAAGACTGTCACATTTGTATACACAGTTTCTTCATTCAAAAAGATAAGTTCTACAGTAAGGATGAAGCAGTTCCACCCTTTAGACTTAGGCAAGGGTCTGCTGAAGTGTTGTCTATATAAAGAGAAGAGCTTAGATCCCTCAATTAGGCAGAAAAGAGAACAGACGTAAGACAGTACAGGACTCTGTTTTAGTGCAAAACGTCTCAGAGTTTTTAAGGGTTTCTTTGTTCTTGTTCTGGAAATCTTTATCACTGTAGAGTTGTCTAATTCCAGGCTAGTCAATGACTTCAAAACAGAGGTCAGAAGACCAAGATTATTGAAACACTCGAATCTCAGCATCTCTTGATGAATTTACAGATTCTCGGATCTAGACACCCCATTCCTAGAAACTAAATGTGTTTTCAGAAGCCATGAAGCTTACTTGTCCTTCCAAGGAACATGTACCATGGTGTCAAACTCTAGCAGCAGCAGAAGAGCTTTTGGGATCTCCATCAGCATCCACATAGTGTAGAATAAGTATGTAGGGGAGAGGGGAAAGAGAAATGGGGACACATCTGATATTCCCTATCCTACAGGGGGATAACAAAACCTTCAAATTCAGAAAGTTCTAATTTCGACATGATTTTATTCAGTTCCAAATTCCACTTTTTTATTCAGAAAAGTGACAGAAGACAGAAGTTCATAAAGAAAGAGCACCATCAGCTGGACACATTCGGGAAGCATCGAATGACTGTCCAGTATAAGGCTTTGAGAGGAAATCAATCAATCACCTGCAAAAAAAAAGATAAACAGAACCTAATTCGTCCACTACAGAACACAAGATATTGCTCTGAAGCACACTGAAGCATGGAATGGGAGGCAGCAAATGAATGACTGGCTGTTTCTTATTGTTTCAAGGCTCATCTGAGCAGACACCTCTCCTCACCTGCTGTAGAGCAGCATCCAAACCTACAGTCAAACCCTAGGGCACAGCCAGTGATCCTGCCCCCCTGGTAGCACAGCCCAAGATCAGCACGTTGGTGACAGCAGGTGGTGTGCACKGTCAGCAGGCAGCACAGCCTCACTCCCCAAGGCCATCCTCTCTGCCAGCAATTCACAGCTCCCTTTACAGCATCTAGAGGCCACTAATGTCTGCCATAAAAATGGTCACGGTGAAGTTACAGGAGAGAGGTAGGCTAGCAGAGCACCCAGAAGAGGAAGGGAAAAATAATCTTTGTATGAAAATTACCCATAAAAGCCATGCYTCCTCCAATCACAACTATTTATGGCCCTTTTCACACAGAGAACAACCCTAGTTCTCCCACCCTAGTTCCTCCTTTTACCAATAAATAAAGGGCAATAAATTCAGCTTAGCAGACCAAAGAACAAAGCTCGGAAGAGGAATATCACAAGCCATGCTGGCTTCTACAAGGTACCTGAGCCAGCAAAATCAAACCCATGTTCTATAACATCTTTATCTTAGCTCACAGAAGCAAGGGAAGACACTCTCAGCCAAGCACTGTGTTTCATCAGTAAAGAGATACAGTAGTTACAAAAATGCTCATAACTATAAAAATTAATTCATGTTTTAGTGTCATTCCCCTAAAAATGCAAGTACACATCTGAGTTGCCTCTTACCATCTTGCCATTGACTGTGGCCTCCAAGGAATCCACGAGCTCTGCAGTGACCCCAATGAGATTATGGTAGTCTGCCTGCATTTTRTTGAATCGTTTCAGGTAGGTCATGGTCCTGCGCTCAGACTCTACTAACTGTTGATGAAGCTGCTGTAAGATTTCTGTAAAGAGATGAATAAAAAGGAAATAACTTCATCTCAACTGAAAAGGAAAAAAAAAACAATACAGAGTTTTATTGCTCTGATGGGAACAACAACTTCATATGCTGCTATGGAATGATTTTTATTCAAAGGGTTGGCTCTACTACAAGGAAAACTCGAGACTATCCGTACGACTTCCATTTTATCATGGCAGGAACAATTATTTTTCTTGCCTTAATCACCCACAGAAATTGCCATCACAACTCCTTCAGTCACAAATTTCAGCCATACAATTGCCAGATTTAACATCACGGAACACACACATGTAAAGGACACAGTTTAAAAGAGCAGACAGTGGGTCTGCTAACATAAGCAGGCCCATGCCATCATGCACGTCATGCAGCTACAACAGAAAAGCTCTGGAGAATTCAGGCAGAGTTATTTAAAACAGAACTGTGCTTAGCCAACCACCTGCTTCCCTGCTCTCTGAACCAAGGCACAAACCCTGCCCTGTTCCCCAACGGCCAACACAGAAATGCAATCTTCCATGCAAGTAAAAATCAGAGAGTGAAAATAGTGTATAAGCCTCGTGGCTTATCTGGCAGAGCCTTCCCAAGTTTCCTTCTGCAACAGCAATCCAATTAGATTACAGGTGATGTGCTGATTATACACAAATATCTGACAAATAACTGTCTGAAAAGTTATTTTCTGACAAATTGCTTCATAAAGTAATAAACATATGGATATAAAGACATAAAAATGCCAGAATAACACTATTCAAAATTTCTGAATAATCTTTCAAAATTTTGTGTATAAAAATCTAGACAAATATTTTACTAACACAGGCTGCTCCCCTTTCAAAGGGAATCCTTTTGAGCRTTTGTTATTAACCACATTACTGGGCCTCTGCAGGACTTGTGACTTAGGCTTAGCATCAAAGTGCAAGTCAAGCCATTCTAATGATTTTGTTCTTAGGCTTTCCAGGAGGGAGCCAAAAACTCTGATGGAAATTACAGAGGTTGTGTCAAGCCACGGGTCCTGATCGAATCCACCAAAACAGACTGCTAACGAGACCGTTGATAAAGCTCCTGGTGACACAAGAAGCCAACTGCTGACAGAGGAGGTCGCACACGGCCCTATTCCTGCTCTGAGGACTCCTGCCTGATCCTCATAAATCAACAGCAGCATTTGGGTGGCCAGATGAGGGAGCCACCACTCCAGGTAAAATCATTTCCTTGCTGGCTTAAAATGCTGAATTATTGCAGTCTGGGTCAGGATAGGGGAATAGGGAGAGGCTTTCAGAGGTGATTCGCATCTAAGTCAGCTTGCAGCAGTGATCAAACTGCCGCCTTGAAGGAAACACAGAGGAATGTGAGACATTTGGTTGTTTCTCACCCCTTCTCTATCCCAGGTATAGCTCCCAGCATGGACAAAAGACTTCCACAACCAGCTTATAAATGCTAAGCCTATACAGAGTGAGGGAGAAAAAAAAAAAAAAGCACTAAGCCTATGGCCTGCCAGAATCATTATTCATTTGCAGAGAGAGAGAGAAAGGAGAAYGAAGGGCACAGGACTAACCTTCTGGTTTAGGAACCAGACATACAGTAAAGCTGGTACATTGCCAAATGAAGATGCTACAACATACTGAAGACGCATGATACATCTCCTAAACCTCCGCAGCCTTCTACCTTTTTGTTCTTGACTTCCTCCTATTAACTCCATCAACTTAGCAATAACTATTACTAAGACAAGGAACTTGCATGGCAAAAAGTCCTTTGAAATCATTTCTAGTRTCCCTTTCAGCTTAGGTCTACCTTCCCCTTAGCTATAGCCCCTAACAACCTACTGATCATAAGGGACACCCTTTCCACACCCCAACGCTCACCTTTGTTGCACTGTCCATTCTCTTTCTGTTGTAGGAGGCAAGGAGCAATTCAGGAAAACATGTCCTTTCAGTAAGTGTTTCCTGCCATATACACAGACCAAGAAACTCAAGCACTTGGGAAACCCAACCACGCGAAACTTCTCTACTGTCACAGAGAGCAGTCACTATCTGATGCTTCACAGAAATCCAAAAATAAAGGAAAAAAGAAAAAAAAAAAACCTCATAAGGCACATAGCCAAGTACAGAATGTTTTCAGGAAGACCTAAGACCTTTTTTTTTCGGCCTCTGAAGATATTTAATTCAGTCCTGGTCTTGACATATAAGACACGGTCACCCTAAACGTAAAAACATGCAAATAGATTAGGGCACCTTATAACAAACAAATACAGAGGACTCGGTCTGGATCCAGTCCATGATTCCATTAAAAGGCAGGAATAAGAAGACAGAATTTTTCTTCAAGTCTTCTATGCCAGATTGCCACACCAAAGACCATAACATAGGAGTAAATGTAGTCACTTTTGCTCACTTACTCCCTAGCAAATCATCAAGAATGGAGGAGAAAATAACATTTACACCTCAAACCAAAAAGATAACAAAAAAAGAAGAAAAAAAAAAAAAAAGACGCAGAGTCTCCAGCTTAGTCCTCCCTGCCTTGCCTTAACTGTACTGACCAAAAATGGAGAAGGCAATCTTGTCACACAGCTAGATACTCCACAGTTAGGCCTGGAAAAAGAGCGTTTTTAAACAACATTTTTAGAAGAAAATAAAGTCTGAAGCACAGCTCTTAGTAAAACAATAATTTCTATGATGCTTGAAAGTCCTGGAAAAAGTCCTGCTAGTCCCTGAAATAGCTAATTGAAAAGACTAACAATTTTACAAATGCTAAGAAAGAAGTTGGGTCAGGATGCTGCCTTTGGGTATCCTATACTTTATGCAAGGGAATAAAGGGAATGGCTATATAATAAATATGAGAGTTCCCATGCATATATACATTGAAACAACTTATTCAAATAGCTTTTCTGAATGTGGACTGCAAACGCGATTTCCTACTCTAAAAACGTAATGCAATAACATTACCACAATTCTGCAATAAATTCTAGCAGCACCCACTTCCAATAAGTTATAGTGCCCCTTTAAAATAATTTTAATAACCTTAAAGTGTTTTTTCAAAAGGATACAAATACAGTGAGAAGCCTGGGCGTCTGGTTGGCTTTGAGAGTCAGAGACAGGAACTTTTCCAATCTTGTCCTTAAATCCAATGTCCAAGAATCCTTGAAAGGAAAAACAAAGCTGACAGCTGAGCACCAAATATGTACACTTATGTTGACAGTACTATTTGGATCACAGCAACCTTCCCCACTGGTAAATAAAGTGGCCAACAGCAGTGAAAAGATTATTCTTCACCACTACTGAAGTGAATATGGGTACTAACTACTCAGACACATAGAGAAATTAGAAGTGAATTTCATATTATTCCTGGACARGAGCTCTAAGAACATGATGTAACATTACTGCAATGTAAAACTGCTATTCTAAGTAATCCTATCAGACTAGTGTTGGTGTCTTGTAGGCACATGCAACAAATTGCCTTTAAGTTATAAGTACTTTTAAAATATAAGCAAGTTGAGTAGAAAATAAAAAGATGAATATAAATTCACTTTCTTTAACAGAGCACAAAAAAATATCTTCCATTCTTCATTTCTTTTTTTTTTTAATATATTAATCTTTTCTTGATGAGATCTGGAACTTCTACATTTTGTCAAAAACTATTGTGAAGGTCATGATACGACATCAGTGGTCAGTGTAAAACACTTCTAAAATGGATTTAGAGAAGAAAACAATTCACATATGAAAAATGAACTGACGTATCACCCGGTACCTGAAATCTTATCTTCCTCTCTGTCTGACATAAATTGTCTGTTAAACATGAGAAAACACTGTTACAAAAAAAAAAATACATCTAAGAAGCACTCCATTTACTCATTTCTTCTTCAGACCTTCATTTAAACTGGTTTCCATTTGATGGAAAACTAGCCAGCAGGTGAAAAAGTAGTATTTTTTTACACGCAAGAGCTTCCTGAATCTGCTGCTCTGTGTGTGTATACACATGATTTTATACATACACACCTGTACACACAAACACATACATAGGTATGTAGYTAAGCATGCATGTTGCAAGCTCTTCTTACAACTCAAATTTGCCAATCTTTTACCACATTGGAGAGCATATGGGATTACATTTGCCATATTCATCAGTTCAGTATACATTTACATGGTACATAACAGTCCACTGCATATTACCACAGGAACCACAATTTTTAAAGAAAGGAGCCTATCCTATTTTTACAAGATATATTAAATAAACAACCCAATATATAAGATATATTAAATAAAAAACTCCTTTGCTGTACAAAGCAGCAGACATCCAAGGAAAAAACAAACACAAATAAACAAACAAACCCTGCAAGTACATTGCTTAGTAGATTAGTGACCTACTGCTGTTCTTTCCCACTCACAAAACAATCTGTGCTCCAAGACTAAGGGGGATTCAAGTTGTACAGTTCCCACAAGAAAACGAGTGACTAGACTGAAAGCTTCGATACTGAGTTACTATGAATAAACCTGACAGTCTTGTCAAAGACAAGGCATTCAGAAAGAAAAGCTGCTAAGTATAATTAAAAAAAAAAAAAGCATATTCATGTCCTGTCTCTGAGATCAACCAACACGCCTCATTATTTATAACTAGTCCCAAAGGAAAATGGCAGTATATGCCTTTTTTGGTGTTAACTGGAGCTCCTCATCAGCTGGTACGYCTAAAGTCAACCCCAGGGTAAGTATCACTTAAGCCTTCATTTGATGTCAAAAAGCACTTGGCAGCAACGCAGACAAAGGAGATCTCCCTCCCGCCACAGTGACTGTCCACAGCTGCTCACATGAACCATCACAACTGCTCATGTGGTAGGGCAGTGAAGCACATAAGCATATAATCCTGCAAAATATTTTATATAATAATTTACATACTTTTACAAACAAATCTGTGTGTACAAATATGTTCACTGGAGTATGTACACATATATAAGMCCCTTTCATATGCAGTAAAGCATATGATCAGTTCCCTGATGCAGTCCAAGCACAGCTGCACAAACAGATGTTTTCAGTGTAACCAAAAAGTTAAGGCGTGGTTTTAAACTACAGCAATAAGCTTTCAGCAGGGTGGATAGTGGCAGTAGCCTCCCCACAAAAATTCTCACTGATATTTTGGAATTTCAAACCACTGCTGCAAAGAGCATCTGCACAATCACACACTCAGTCTCTGAGAATGCAGAAAACAAGAATTTGTTATCTTAATTGAGATAATTACATTTTCTTTACCTGTTACAGGAGGATTATTTATAAATTCAAGCAATTCTTCCACATGAAATGCAACACTTCAGTTTCTTATGCCTAGCTATTGTATTTTAATTCAGCAATACATAAAAATATATGTGGCAACTTGGGCAACAATCTTAAAGCAGCAGAAATATAAACAAGTGCACCTGTGATTCCGAGAAGGATGCATCTTTCAGGGTGGTGTTGAAAGGAAGGAGGGGAGAACATACAGACAGCATAGCATTTATGGCACAATACGATATATTTAAGCCAGTACTCCGTTACTGATAGCACTCCTAGAACTTTTCCTTATAGAAGATATATTATTTTATGATTGTACATTCTCTGTTAAAGGAAACAATAAAAGCCATTACTAAACTAAACATCATTCAATATCAATTACCCAGCGAGAAAAAAACTAAAACCATAAAAAAAAAAAAAATCTGCAAAATACATATATATACTTACCTGGAAAAGTTCTTTAAATGAAGGGTGTACCGTGGGATTAGGAACAAASGGCAAAGCATAGAAGGGAAGAAACTCTGTTGTCTGACTAAGTGCAGCTCCTTTTGTTTCTAGGTATGTTTTAAAGTGTGAAATCCTTTCCTCAAGCTCAGCTTTGTCCTGGGAAATAAAGCAACACATTTATCTTAAACACAACTGCTCTGAATGCACAATACGGCTGATCAATCGGAGATCTAAACCCAGCATTATTTTTAAGTGTGAAATCTCMGAATAATTGTAATCTAAGTAACACAGCCAACCTAAGAAGCAACTTTCATTCARTGAGAAAGTATTGCATCCTAGTGCAATAGTGCACCATAGTCAGGAGCTGGAAAACACACAKTGAGGGTATCCAAGCACTTCTGCAATGGCTGACAGGAGCAAAGCAGGAGTAAAGCAGGAGCCTGGCAGATATGATGGCTTCAGACTGCTTAAATGTCTCTTCTTCATAAATGTATTACCTAAGATATCCCAGCCACATATAATGGAAATTTTGTTTTATGACCATTTAGAATGATACCTTCAAATTTGGTACAGTGAGTGGGTCAAAATTCAACTTCCCCATTTTATCAGAAACAGTTGGTTCTCAACAAATGATTTGCGTCCAAACTAAAAACAGAAACGTTTTAAGAATATCCTACAGAATATCATTAAGGGTGGTGAACGCATCAACATGCAGATGTGAGTAAGAAAGCGTTTCTAGAGGTCCAAAGAAGGAAACTTATGAATTTCAATGCTGCACTTCACAATAYAAGGGCCTGCTTTCATCCAAAATGCAGACTGCTGCCCAAAGACTGGATGTGAATTCTGGGAATTCCTACCAAGGATCTTCATCCACGTCAAGCACATGAAGTAAATAAACAATAGCAATGTTAAATTCAAACTGTAAAGTAAACTTACAGGCTTTCCCACAGAGTGTTTCAAGAGGTAGGTGGCAAAGTGTATGTGGAGATAAAACTCCAGTTTCTGAGCAACCGGCTCGCTGTCTCGAACTGCAGACGGTATCTGCTCCTTCCAAAGGYGGAAGAAAACTTTCTGCTCTCCATTTTCAAATGCTGTCAGCAGATCTTTCTGCAGAAGGGAAAAGCATYCGGGGGAAAAAAAAATAAACAAAAAATAGAACACAAATGAGCTATGATTTTTAGCAGTGCGTTAGTGTGAAGAATTCAAGAGCTATCTGAAGGCCTTCAATTAAAGTTTAATCCAAAACCTCTTATCATTCAAGTGCCACCGAAATATTCTTTTTCTATGTGTTTTTAATCTATTTCAGAGTCTGAATTTGCCATCAATGCAWGGAGCAAAGCCTAAATTTGCAGGCATGTCTAATGAGTGTCGGAGTCCATGATGCTATAAGGAAAAATGAGTGCCTACAGCGTCTGAAAAAATCAGCCTTGTCAACGTATAGCAAGCTAAAATAGTGTGAACTAAATCTATTTCTTCACGTTCAAAAGGAGTAGGGTTCTGTATAAAAAATATTCCAGCACTGAAAGCAGACTGCTAGCAGTCAAAACATTAAGAATCATTTCAGAWACTTAAAATAATCTCAACTGCTATAATAAACCAAAAGGTGGTAAGTGGACAGTTCTGACTATTAATTACTTAAAATTAATTCCTTAAAATAAGTGCCAATGGTATTACCTGAACAGTCAAAGTTTTTGAATCTCTCAGGGAAGCACCTGTTGATTTAGGCAGTGGCTTCCCTTTTACCTTACATTCCTTCACAAACACTTTCACTGTTTCTTCGAATTCAGCAAAATCCAAATACTACAAGAAAAGGAGAGGAGAATAATTTTTTAGATTAATATAGCATTTAGATTAATAATGTTTTCAAGAGTGACCCATGAATCACCAGAGTCCTTTGAAGTGTCTGTGTTACACAATCTGTAAATACCAAAGACTGAGCAGAAATACACTAGGAACTGACATCTCATGCAGTAAGAAAACCTTGTGTCTCAATTGAGGTCTCTCCTACACCCTAGACAATAATACTGACAATCTGCAGGAACAATGTTCCCTGATTTATCCGTTAACTTTATCAGTCAAAAAATAAAAGGGTTTAGAATCTATTAATGCAACATCTTAGTTGAAGAAACAAGCAAATAACTTCCTTGTAAACACTGTTCTCAGACGGCAGAATTCATAAGGAACATACTGCCATCATCTCTAAAACACGCTGTTTCAGCTCTAAATAACATCACTCATAATAGCTAAACGTGTCTAAGCAAGACAAATTGACAACTAGCAAATCAAGTGTTGATCTTTAGCAAAGAGATGAACAGTCCTCTCTCTCCCTCCCACCACTTACAACTACTAAATTACATGTTGCTTTGCTCTTAAGGCCCTAAGCCGGGCTGTGAACACGAGCTGACCAAAGGAACAAGCACTATCAAACAGCAGGCACGTCACAGCTTGTGTTCTTGCTCCATATCATATACATGGCCTGTTTTAGCCAGTTTATCTGAAAGGCAGGAGCACAGACTAGTAGAGATGTTTAACTCTTTTAAATCTTGCTTCCCAAAGTCTTTTTTATGGAGTTATTTTCCTACTGTAAAATAACTTCTGATCCTACCTCTTATGGCCAGTAATGGTAGAGAAGCACCTACTYAGACAACCCTGCTTTGACCTTAAACCTTGCACGTTGGTGGTCTCAGGACTTTAGTATGGGCTTAATTAGCAAGGGCACTAGAGGCCTCTGTGATTTCATGCAGCTAAACCTGGTCAGAGGGTATCACAGGTCAGACCTGAGCACTACAGCTCTCTGTGGATCAAGTTACCTGTTCCCATTTAACAGAGCCTCATTTACAAGAACGACAGGTAATTCTAGACCGATTTAGCGGTTGTCTGTTGGCTGCCTTCGACAGAGGTGGAGTAGTTTGAATTTACAGAGCATGCCGGGCAGAAGTCAGCACCACGTCCAGGAGCAACAAATAATGTGTTMATTAAGCAACTAAAGAATTTAGATCACAGTTACCACATCTAATTCTGTAATACTAACACTATGAGGCTCCACCTAGCTTATTTCATAAGTTAAAAAAAAAAAGGGGGGGAGGACCAACCTCTCTCACTAGTCCGAGCAACTCAGCTTCATACGCCAGGACATCCCCCATCGCTAGGAGCCTCTGCGGAGCCTCATCGCTGGAAACCTGCAAGCGGGAACGGGTCAAGAGGGGCGCGCTGCGCCGCCTGCCCCCAGCCCATCGCTCGCCGCCACCGCTGAGAGGCAGACGGGTCCCCCCGCCCGCCTCCCTGCGGGCTCCGGGGCTCCGCCCGGCGCGGCGGGTCCCTCCGGGATCTCCCCCCTCCCCGGGGACCCTCCTGCGGGCGCGGCGGGCCCGGGCGCGGCCTACCTGCCCCGCGGCCTACCTGCCCCGCGGCCCCCGGCTCCTCCCGTCGCCTTGGCAACCGCAGCCCCGCTCCCCGCGCCGCACGTGACTCCCCACGGCCAATCGCAGGCCGGAGGCGGGGCGGTGCGCGAGGCACAGCGCCCCCTAGGCGCCGGCGGGCGACGCCGCAGCCGCGGGCGGGGAGGCGGGGGGGAAGGYGCGGGKGTTCCAACATGTCGGCGGGAGCAGCGTCGGGCCCTGCGCTTARGGATTGGTTGTTCCGTGTCCTCCTTGGGGCGAAACTCCTTTTTCAGAGTTACCAGTGATCCTACCCCGTATTTTTGCAGCCGTTTTCCTCCCGAGCAGCCCAGAAATTGCTTAAAAAGCTGCCCGCAGCTTTCCTGCGCTCTGAAACGCAGCTTGTGACTGCGCAGCAATGCAGCGTCTCAAGGGACGTCGCTGAGCCCTGCRCTGCAATCTGTGAAGTGCACGGGCTCTGTAGAAATAACTTGCATATCACACAMACCCCCAAAGCTGGTCTCACCGAGCAGCTGAAGGGTTCTGCCCTGTGCTAAATTGCCCATTTTTCACTACTTGGTTCTCACACGATGGAGAAAAAGACACTAGGAAGAGATTGCTTCACTAATGGCTGTGCCAAAGACCCTTCAAAACGTCTCATTCCTCTCATCAATGCACTTGGGAGGTGAAAATCTCCGTTTAAAAAATCTTGACAGGGTAGGAACTTTTGAAAGAAAAATGGAGAAAACGCAGTGATTCCTTCTCACGCTCTTTCCTTATCCCAGCACTCACAACTGGTAAATTAAAGCTTACCAGTCAGCAATTCCTGAAATCCAGTTCCTCTGAATCTCATCCAAGGTCCCATCAAAATTCATAGAAAGCATGTTGAAATTGTGTGAAAGTACTGTGAAATTCTTAGAAAGCACCACAATATCCTTTAGAAAACACTGGTCAATTCTTACAAAGCGAATGGAAAATTCCAAGAAACCATGAAAAAATCCCAGAAAGCTGAGGGGATTCCTGAAGACATCTGGGGAATTTATATTTTAGTCATTAAGCAGATGTGTGCTTATTGCTCGCTAGTACTGTGACGACCAATATCCACATCAGTGCTGCAGTTACTGTAAAGCATCATTAAAAGGTCAATAAGGGACCACTGATAACTGAGATGTCTTTGATTTGGGGATTTGTCTATCAGTTACAGGCCTTTACACTTATAGAATCTACATTTGTGCTGACACACACAAAACATTTATTGTACAAAGACTAGATATAAGCTATATAGCAGAAGGTTTCTTCTGTTTCATATGCTTCTATAGAGACTTCACAATATAAAACTTTATATACTTCAAAACTCATCGCATAGAGTTTTACCATTTTAGACTTTATCTGTTCTTTAGGCTACTCCAAAAGAGGGGGACCCAACCGTGTCCCCTTGGACTGGGATTGACTCTTTCCTGCAGCATGGGCTGTGTCGGTAAAGGTGCCCACCACCTGACTTGAGTGTAACCTGTTGCTTGATTTAAAAGAAAAAAGAAAGAAAACAGAAAAACCCGTTATTTTCAGTGCCAGAATGGAAGATTTAGCAAAGATCAAAATCTTTTCTGACCTTTCCAAGTCATTGCATTTAAAAATAAAAACAGGCAAGAGGGGAACATTTTCCAAAGCTTAAACATGCTGTTGTTTTCTTAGTCAAACTTCAGGCTTTAGTTGCCAAAAGAGATTTTAGTTTGAGTTTTCAGTGAATGACTTCTGAAGGACAACAAATAAACGAGAAGTTCTTTGAGTTTTTGCACCGCTGGTGTGTTGTTGTTGGTTGGGTCTGAGCGCAGACGGGTCCCCTTGGCCCAACGTCCCGCCCTTGGACCTGCCTAACAGTGCAGCCCGAGTCCTGCAGCAGAGCCGGGCCGTGTAACCCCAGGACCTTTTGCAAGGGGAGCTGGAGCAACGAAACTGCAAAACCTCTGTGTTCTGCAGCCTCAGGCTTTCATAAGGCTGCTCTGTCTCCGTTAGACGGGGCTTGTCTAGATGCTGCCGAGCCGTGGATTTCACCTATTCCCAGCCATTCCATAAGCAAGCAGCCACAGGCCAGGCTATTTATACACACACAGGCTCCAATGATTTCCTGTAAGCAAAGTCCCTGACCAGAGAAATGGCCAGGAAAAAAAAAGGAGGGGTGGAAGAGAGGGATGGAGGAATGGAAGGGGTGAGTTAAACCTTTTCTCACCCCTTTTGTGCGCAACGACCTAAACCTGGTTTCAGATGGGAGGGCAGTGGCGTAACCCATGGCTGAACGCAGCCGTGTCCTCCCGCACGTGTTGAAACCAGGCCAGCCCTTCTTCCCCACCACCATCATCTTCACAGGGTGCCCCTGGGGGGGATGAAGGTGGCTCAGCGCCTGAGATTGAAGGGGGGCCATAGCTGAGCTTTCTGATGCACGTTTTTCTAGGAAATGGGTCGTAAAGCGTGGACAGCCCCAAACCAAGGTAAACACGGACTCGCAAGAAGACTTGGCGGGCAATAAGAGCATGGCTGCCCTGCCAAAAATGAGGGAGCTGGAGGAGGGAAGAGGGAGAGATGCTCCATTAAAAAAAAAAATAATAAAAAAAAAAAAAAAAAAAAAAAAAGCAAGAGAGAGAAAACAGTCTAGGAAACTGTGGGCTCAGAAACAACATGGCAGAGAACTTCATCTCCAGGAAAAACATTGCCCATCCCATCAGTGGTCCTGAGCAGCCTCACCTCTTGTCACACGGGCACAGTTTTGATGCTGCCACAGACACAATCTGATGGCAATCTCTCCCATGCCACCAACACGGACCAACCATGATCTGCTCCATCAAGTAGCGACAAACTGCAAAGCCCCTGGGCCTGCAGTGGGTACAAGCAGCAGGTTTCATATACGAATGAGCCCCTGAACTCCTGTCTCTGATGCAGATGTTTCCACCAAATTATTTTCAGCTGCCTCTCGCTCATCCCAGGGCCCCAGGTTTTCATGCTTATGCAAAAACTAAGCAGGATTTCTGTGGAAAGTTAAACAGAAAATGCATCCAGCCCTACAGGAGGTATTTTACTCTCTCCTTTGAGAGATACTGGTGGGAGGACTAAGGGTTAACCCACCTTGGTTCTTGATGAGAAATGGAGAAAAACAACTTAATGGCGGAGCTGCCATAAAGCAGAGAACAAAGACATTACACCAATATTTCAGGTCTTTTTCCGTCGCTTTGAAGGGGAAAAAGTGGCTCCACGCTTTTTCCTCTGCAGGTTATCTCTGGAGGAACAAAGTGCCCATCACTCCTGCTGACAGCTAACCTCACCCCTGTGGCAGTTCTTCCCTGGGTCACCAGCCTGGCTATTTATACCCTTGTCCGGGGATGCTGCTGCCACCATCCAGGCCATGAGCCTGGGACGTCCCGCGAGGGTCCCACGTCACCCGCGGCCTCACAGAAACACACAGGTATTTGTGTGTTTCTGCATGCACACGCAGGGCAGCAGCAGCCCTCCGATCAAGCCCCAGGATCCTGAACCTGTCGAGTTCAGGACATTTGGGGGTCATGGTTCCATATTTCCAGTGGCTTCACGGGCCCCCTTTAGAAGAGCCCTGGAGCCCCCAAAGAGACTTTGGTACAAATAGGATTTGTCTCAAGTCACCTCTCTATAACATGTGGGTAATACCAATTGCCTCATTCCCTGGAATGCTGGAAGAGGCAGCTGATGTGGGCACACGCACAGTGTTTTTCTTCACGGCCACCACCAAAAGGCCTTCATYGTGCAGCCAGTGCCAGGAGCTGCAATGCAGACGTCCAAGCAAAACCCCAGCCCTGGGCTGCCGCCAGCCGGGCTCCTGGCCCGTGCGGAGCAGGATTTCAGGGGCCGAGTCAAGCCAGCCCCAAGCTGAAATGGAGCAGCAGAGGCTGGGGCAGCTTCTCCAGCTCTGAGGCACGGAGTAGGGCTCCACTAAAAACTATGGGAGTTCTAGTCCTCTTCCCTCTTTCTTATCTCTCTTTCTAATCCCTCTTCCTTAAGGGAGACAAGATTCTTGCTTCACGCCACAGGCCCCTGCAGGGCACCTGGTGCATGAAGACCCCCAAGGGCCACATCAGCACCCTTGGGTGAAGGGCTCTTGTCCCACCAGAGGGCACAAGGCAGCGCCACAGGCCCCGGCCTTGCCCAGAGCTGCGGTCCCGGCGCTCCACAACTTCTCCATGATGGCAGCACTGCGGGGTTGAGGCTGGCTCGGAGCTGTCACTGTCCGTGCTGGTAGAGCAGGGGAAGAGCCCAGGGCCTGGCCAGACTGGGACGCAGGGATGAGGATGGCCAGTGCCCGGGATAGAGGGAGGTAAATGGCCGGTGCAGCCACAGTTATCGGCGGCACCGACCTGCACATTAAGCAGCGAGGAGGAGGAAGGGCTCTGCCTGGCCTGGAAGGAAGGGGAGAGATAGGGAGGGCGGCACCACTCTTGGACGGCAGGACAATGTGGGGAGCATCGGTCAGTGCCGGGCTGCCAGGGCAGCCCCTTCCCTCAGCTCCCTCACCTCGGGAGGGTCAAACCAGTCCCTCCACACCCACCTTTTGTCCCTACCGTGATGTCCATTTTTCTCTGAGCTAACTGGTGAAAATGGGAGATGGAGGTCAGGTCCAGATGTCCTCTTGGGCTCCATCGAAGTGACAGGCCTTTGAAGTGATTTATTTTTCATCAGGGCTAAGGGGAACAAGGCCCATTAGTAAGGAGGGGCAGTTATGTGCTTCCTGCCTCCTCTGCCTCTCCCGCTGCCAAATCCAGGAGCATTTGGCCCTAATTAGCCCTTGGCAAACACCGGGAGAATGGCACTTCCTAAGAAATCAGCACCAATGAGTCACTGTTTCTAAATAACATTATTTAAAGGAGCAAAAAGAGTTCCCAAGCTCCCCACRCACTGACACTAAGCTGGGATTAAGAAGCCGATGGTTGCCTCTGTCCCCTGAGTATGACACTAAAAGCTGGTCCCATCACAACATTGACCCCCAGGCAAACAAGTCAAGCCCCACACCTTAGAGCAGAGGAGCAGCCACCCCTGCAGACTTTACCCTAGCTCCAGCTGGTGCTTGCATTACTGGTTGGTGCTTCTCTTGCTAGATGCCATCTCACTTGGATGGACACAGCACTGGAGAGCCTGGAGCTGTGGGAAGCGAGTCCTTGGCATCGGCTGTGTCATGGRAAGGGCCACGAAGCAGGGAGCAGCTGGCGAGGCTGGTCAACATGCTGAAGATGGCAGGATGGCTGCATGCAGGACACAGGAGATGCTCCTCATTATGTTACCAAAATCACAAATAAACCTCTTATCACCAATGCAGTATGAGGAAGCAGACCTTCTCAATGGTTAGACACATTGGGAAACAGTGAGTCAATGACAGCWGCTGTATGAGGACCATCCCTGGGACGTCTTGCCCTGGAAGTGTCTTCTGCATTTCTAAAAGACTTCTAGCTGTTTTCTGGTCATTCCTCAGAATTAAATTCTAGCGACTTTCTAGAGGTATAATTTACCTCTTTTGAGATTTTTATGGAATCTTCCTACATTCTTTGTCCCCGTTCCTCCCCAGCCTTTCTAGCAACTTTATGAAGTCAAAATTGTCATTTTCCAAATACAATTCTTTAAGGGACTGCACTTCAGGAAGTCACCCCTGAGGCAGTCATGGAGCAGCACCCTCAATAAGTCTTACTAATAAAAAGAAATACACAGAGACTGGAAAGAACCTCTTYCAATGGATCATATTATAGGCATGACATCGCTTTGCACCAAAAGTCTTAAAATTTGCTGTGGAAAAGTTGCCTGAGGTAACCGTTCCGAGGTGGGGTGCAGACGTCACCTTTTCTCCTTCACACTGCCAGGGCACCCAGCTAATGGATTTGCTTTGCCAGCTGGGTGCTCCTGCAGCCCACTCCAGCCCTCCCTAAGCTTCTTGCCAAGGCTGCTAGGTAGCGATTGACATTTCCCTGAGCAGAAAAAAGGCTGCACAAYGTGGAGAGCGCGCCAGGACAGCGGATGTTTTCCTGCATCTGATCTCTCAAGTGTCACTCCCAAACCACGCAGTTCCCGCCTGCGTTTACACAGTGGAGATGAAACAGAGCCAGGGGAGTGTGAGCAGAGAGGCCAGCTCCCCAGCTTCCCTCCCAGGTCTTTCGCCCCAACACACAGAGCATTTTTCCCTCAGAGCCACCCAAAGTTCCTTTAAAAAAAAAATCTATCTACCAGGGCATAACTTTACCACAGTCCCAAACATAGTGCCTCCAAGAGMAGTTCAGGGTAATTAGAGGATTTTGCATTGCTTGTGCAAAGGGAGTTKCAGGTAAGATCACTACCAGAGGCAGGAATGATCTTAAGGCCGAAGGAAAATCTTTCGGCACAAGCATCAAACCTTCTGGGTGTTGCCCCAGGCAGTACGTGGCTCTGTGTGAGCTGCTCAGCTCATGCCGATTGCCACTAACACTGTAGCAGGCACAGAGAATGCACCAAATACCAACCACCCTCACATATCRATTATAAAGTCTTGGCAAGAACACCTGTGAATCATAGCAGGYTCATCACAGCATAGTTGAGGCATCAATATAGGACTTTAGATCTTAGTCTCTAAGCTGGACTTTGCTCTCCCAGTCTCCTTATCTCTGCACAATATAAGATGACACAACTTGTTAACAAGTTATCTGAAATACATCACACCACACTGGTCAACATCAGAGAAACATGCAGGAACAAGGGACATGTACCTACTGAAAAGGATTAAAGTGCTAACAAGTCTTGTATTATTTATACTCTGCTGGTTTCTTTTTCTTGCACCACAAGACCGAGTCTTGCTTTTAATGACCCTGAAGTTGGACCAGTCATTACCTTCATATCCAATATTAGCTACAGGCAAGTTGCTTGTGGCCAATTCATGTTCATTCACAGCTTTGCTCCACAAGTGACATATCTAGATCACATTGAGAACAGCAACTTATCACCAGCACCCTTACTGAGACMACACTGCAACTTCTGGGACTTGTAATTGAAGCCTTGGACTCAGAACTGGCTTTCAGTCCAGTGCTTCTGTTCTGCAGAGCTTAAATTCTGCAGAGTACTAAGGCAGTCTGTTCTAGTGCTGTAGTATCACCCACCAAAACAAACCATCTGCTAGAAAAAATCCCAGCTGCTACATGCAAGATTTGTCTTGCATTCTTCCAGATGCATATGAGCTTGGGGTATGTTCACATGGCGCTAAATACTCTCACACAGACATATAATAAAACCCATGTTCCATCAAGWGCTGTTTCAAGTGATGCAGCATAGCCCAAAAGCTGGTTTCCAGCTGGCCAGCCCTGAAGTCTCGCTGGTGACGCAGCYGTTGACACGTCACCGTCCCACCAGTGAAGGAAGGCCCAGCTGGTCAGACATCCATCGCCTGAGCCACATTCCTTCCTTCTGACTGCTGCTCTTTCCACACTCCGGTCTCTAAACTCCCCCCTGGTTACTGATGCACATCAGTGTAACAACTTGCACATCTGGATTCACCCCATCTGGGTCTGCAATGTATTTCTGGCTGTCTTACCACATCAGCTGCTGTGCTTGTGTCTGGTGAGAACACACAGAAAGCAAGGGGATCCTGTGCCTTCATCTCCCCATCGCAACACCCAGAGTCCTGCTGTCAGTCCTGCACAGACATACAAATACACAGATGTGCAAGGGGGAACATCAATGCAAAGTCAACAACACTGAGGTAACGTGGGAGGAAAGCTGGTTGCTGGCAAGCAGAAACCTGCCCTTGCTGCAGCATCAGCGCTGCGGTGGGGCCAGCTCCGAGTTGGTGACTTTGCTGAGCCTGAGAAAGCAGCGYTAGGAACAGATCCCAGCTATTCTGTGAGCAGCAGGATGAGTCATAGCCTTGCTGGAGAGGGATGCAGGTCTCCAGTGAGCAGCCACCTGATGAGGAGAACAAAGTCTGGGGATAAACTGGTTCTAATTTCTAAGGTCTGGGCTGAGAAGAAGTGGTGGCTGCCGGGCCTCTCTTTTTCATTTTGTTTTTTAAACCAGCAACTTTTCTGTCAAGAGTTTTTAATATATTTATTTGAAAACAAGGTTTTGTGAAAGAAGAGTACACTAAATAGCATATATCTGTTCTCCAACCATAAAACACCGACTATCAGCTTTAGCTCAGCACAGATGAGGGCTGCATGCACTGAACAGCATATCTTGATAGGAAGATCTCCACGTCTGTCTTTCTCCTCTCAAGCATAGTGTCTTCTTTAGAGGACATGATCCTGGAAGAAGGGGAGAGAAAGACCAGAGAAACAAACGCATTTAACTCAGGACCCTTGTAGCTGGCCGCACACGCCTACGAGTCTAGCACTGACGCAACATTTACAGTTTTTAGCAAGAAGTTTGTTTTCCTGCCTGTCCACCAATTCAAGTGCACAATCATTGCTCTTGGGAACACTGGGACATGCCAGCCCATATTTGGAAATAAAGCAACTAGTTTCYGCCTCTCAGGGAGAAACCTGCGCATCATTTCAGACACTTTAGTCAAGGAACCTGAGAATTGCACCATTCATTGCCTGGAACAGGCCTACATGGATTATTCAGTGACAGGGGCTCCGTGATAGGGGTGCCTAAATGTTAAGAACTGTTGGAAGCCCAAGAAAGGGAAAAAAGAGCAAAACTTCTCTTTTGAACAAACCTGCCACACTGAGGTCAAGCAGATGACAAGCTTGTTAAACAAATCACTTGCCCCTCTGGGATCACATAAGCCAGTTATTCCCAGCTTAGCTTGGGCCTGAGATCGCACAGGCTGCTCTAACTCTGCCCACTGAGACTCTTCTTAAGAGCAGCCAAACCTGAAAGGTCAGAGACCAGGCCTGGCATGACTGGGTCAGGTCTGATCCAGAAGATGGGCTTCTCTTCTACTGCCAGCAACTTTTCAAATCAGGGCAGATCACGTGCTTCTGAATTTGTCAAGGGGCAAAACCAAGGATGCTGGGCACTAGGAAGTGCTTTGGTTTATKTGAAGAGCTTTTTCCTTCACTGGGATTAACGAAGGTGACTGTACACTACGTCCTACCTCAGATCTTAATCATCAATGTACTCAAAGGGTTCCGGTGGTTCAGGCTCCTGCTCCTCTTCCTCAATCTTTGGACCGTGAGCTGCCACAGGTTCAACCAGCTCCTCCATGTCCTCACTGGTGTCCTTCAGAATGATGATGCCCCCAATGGAAAGCTGCAAGACAAGTGCAGTGAATGTTAGGGCTGCTCACCTGTGCCTCATGGACAGCTCTTTATAGCCATGGTGTCATCCTAGGCCATAGGAGACGCTACAGATTCCTGATCAGTAGGACTGAGCTCTCAACTCACACCAAAGGCAGGAGGGAGAAGGTCTTGAAGAGCTAGCTGTAAATTATATCAAGCAACTATTGTATAAGGAGGGTCGAAAATCAGTTGGAAGAGTGAGTGAAAGATTTACTCAGATGCATGACAATTTACATTTTCTCACTTGTTTGCAACAGACATTAGAAGCTCATTGAATTTTCAGACCACGTGCTCACACAAGGGCTTCTGATAGTCTCAGTGGAGGCACCAGCCATTCATACTCACATTTCTGCAAGAAGAATGGTGTGTAGACTGAAGCCCAAGCTTCATCCGTTTCCCTACCTATAGTGATACATAGAGCACTGCTTCCTTGTGTGCTTGTTCAGTTAAGGATAATTCAGTGGTATTCAGAAAGGGAGAGAAAAACATAGTTTCTTTTTCCTGATTGCTCATGGATGGAGAAATTACAGCAACGATTCCCTAATGGGAGCCTTCACGTCCAGGTTTTGCAAACCCTTCATATCAGAAACAGCCCTGTATTTCCTGATTCTCTGTTAACTGGGTCTGTGCCAAAGGTGTAACTTTCCCCAAAAAAAGAGAAGTTTCAGAGATCAAAGCATCCCTGACACCCACAGGGATGTCTGCAGGAAGATCCTATGAGGCTGCCTTTTGAAACACCATTAGCTAAACTCAGTTCAATGGGAAACAGTGTCACAACTAGGGTAARCTGTGAATCCAGAATCCTAATCTAGAATCCTAATCCAACTATTTTCCACATGAAAATGAACTGTATCATAATTGTTTTATAAGTAAACACAGACTATCACAGGGCAACAAAGGTTAGTGAAGCCTCCCTGTGTAGCCACGTCCCAGGAGGCTGTCTGAAACAGAGCCTAATCTCATCACCAACTTCCACTGACTGAGGAATTCTATTAACAGATCCTCATAAAACAAAGGGGAATTAATTACAAAAATCACAACCAAACATCCTGCCAGGCTAAAGCCGATGGGAGCGTCTCCGGGACTGAAACACCAAGTGCAAAGAGGCAGCACTGGGTCACGCCTGGCTGCAACTGCAGTCTTGCCCACATCACGATTCCAGGCTATAAACAGCCTTTCAAAGAGGYGTTTTACTCTGGCATTCCCCATGGCAGAGCAAAGCTCCAGAACTGCCCCGTTCCAGGTGCCTCACTGGTCACAGACCATAACCCCTGAAGGAGACAGAGAGGAGAAGGGAAGAAGAAAAAAAATGGCACTGCTCTGTTCTCTTCAAAACCTCTTTGTAAGGAAAGTTAATGGAATCCACATTATTTTAGCGGCATGACTGCACGTTTATGGGACAGCATTACAGATCTTCCCAACTAAAATATCAGTTAAGTCATGTCCTTTCTTTTAAAGGAACTGAAAAGTCCTTTGACAGATTTGCTAAAGATATTTCAAAAGGGGCTGATGCACAGAGAATTTTGATGTGCTGACAGAATTCCAGGAAATCTATTTCTTAAAAAACAAATATTTTCCTGGGGAAAAAGTGTTTCTGAACAACACAGTTTTCCTACGTGCAATCCTGCAAAGGGGGAAAGACTAGCATGTTATAAATAAAGGCCACAAGAAGTTGACTCGGGAGGCTTGCTCCCAGAAGCAGTCTTGGTAGTTTCACAATACATTGGAGGACCTTACAGAGCAGTTAGGTAAATTTGGGCTAATGCCAAGGCCTTTTTTGTTCTCCAATCAATACTCACATGCTCTCTCTTCTCTAAGTCAGCAGGAGATGAYGGCACTTTCTGAAGTAAGGCGTAACCAAATAATAAATTTGATTATTGCAAAAACAATTCAATTTAGGTATAAAGGCAGAATAATAAAGACACCAGCAAAGGTAATTCTGTATTTCACTGCACTGACTACAAAGCCTGTAAAACTTTTCTGTTCATTAAGATCTGAGATCAGTAAAAATAGCATATTAGAAAGCAGAAAAGCCCTTAAACATGTTTTATTTTTAGACTATTTCCATGGAATGCCTATGGCATAAAGTCCTAAATTTCTGTCAGCTTCTTTTAAGCAAAGATTTTCATCTCTAAGTCTTATATCCTTACAGTTTCTGATTCTTCAATCAGTCAGCGTTAATGCTCCTGTCTATCACCAGCGTGACAGACAGTAGCCTCAGCACATAACACACAATCTTATGGAAGCAAAACCCAAACCATAACTTGCTATAAGTGGTGATGAATGAAAATGATTATCATGGCTCAGTCTTTATGATGCCACGAATATCACTGATATATGAAGAGCATGTCAGGATCACAATATCTGAAGAGTGCAGAAGGAAAAAATAAAGCAGCATTAGCACAATGAAAAGAGTTGGAGCAGTTCCGGCTTTCCCCCAACTAGAAATTGCATTTGATCATTTGAAGGAGACTTTAAACACAAATATGACACCAGTGAGGTTGCACATCTCTAGCACCACATTATGCTTCATGTGAGTGGTGTTCCCAGGTACACACAAAACTTCAGTTCTTATGTGTCCTGCACTGGAAATGCTCTGAAGGGCAGACCAGCACTTACTGGTTTGAAAGGTTGGTAGCGGCAGCTCTCTGTCATGGTGAGAACTTTGAGCTGAGCAGGCATGACTCTGGCTGGGTTGTCCAGCAGCTGGAAGTTGGGTTCAGGCTCTTTCTTCTTTTCTTTTTCATCCTTCTTTTCAGTCTCATCCTGCARAGGAGAGGGACAACACCAGTATGGTTTTAACAGCAGTTTTTAACCCTTTCACAACTCAGGAGGATAATGTAAACCTGCTATTCCTAACCCTGGAGGAAATTCAGAAGTGTGGTGAGAAGCCTTTCTCCTGCTGAGGAGCAGACTGACCACCTGGCAATCAGCTACAGCACTGGCAATACTGATGTTAATCTAGAGTCCTCTCATCAAGGCAAAGCCTGACTCTTGGCTGCAGGTGAAAAGAAGTTCAGTGGGAAGGGAAAGTGGAAAAGCTGACCTCGGCATTGCCTTTTTAATACTTCCTCTGTAAACTCACTCCATTTCTGTTCACAGTTTAGGCATTTTTAATATCATGACTGAGCACAYGAAAACTGCCAAAAGCTGCCCTGATATCTTCCCAGCAATAAAGCAGCCACTGAAATTTCACAYGACTGGTAACGACAGCAGCTCAACCAAAAAGACTCTTCCCTGTGACTCCCTAGGGAAATTCCAGTTAACCCTTAGCCACTGACTCAGCAGCTGGAGCCAAAAGCTCAAACGAGAAAGCCTCATCACGTACTCAAGAACACGGCTCATGCTTTCCTTCTTGCTCAGCAACACCTCTGGAGTTGCAAACAAAAAAGACTGCGGAAAAGATGGAAACAACCACGAATGAAGTGGTCAGGAAAACAGGCATGGGAAAAACACCAAATGCACAGTCTGCCTTGCAACAGCAGATGGAACTTTGTCGGGCCCAGTGCTTGCTCCTCACTTGGAAGCTATGGATTATAGTCACGTAACAGGCATATGAGAAAAACAGGAAAGCAATTAGACCTGCAAAGCATTTGGACAATGGCAATACATTCAACTTAAACACAGCAGGTGGCAGCAAGCTCCCTTTTTGCTATCCTGTTTTTCTCTGCTCAATTCAGCCAAGAAAACTTTTAAACAGCTTAAGTGTTCACACACACACACACACACACACACAAAACACGTGTGAAGCCTTTCTAAGGCACTGCTTCCTCTTGTCACTTTTACTTAACTGGATGTTGCAAAAATCTTGGAAGAAAGATTCATCTGTTCAGCACATTTTGCTTAGCATAGAGTGCTGTAAGAATAATTAAAAGCAAAGGCAACATTTGGTGGCCACGCAACATCTCAAAGGACTAAGAAGTCAAAAATCAGAGATTCAGCTGTGCACACAAAACAGTTTTCTGAGCCAACTGTAAACAGTYCAGTGCAACAGAATCAACACCTTTCCAGCAGTATTCTCTACATATGCTGTGGCCACTACTTAAATAGCTCTAAAAAAGCATTTTACATGTGTAGTTTTGATTTTATGTCACGCTTCCTTCATGTACCATTTGGGTGTTTATTCTTCAAATTAAAGAGGCCAAAAAGTCCCTGARCATAGCACTTATCTCATACAGATGTTAAACTGAAATCAGAAGGGTTTCCATCGATCTCTGTGAATTTAATCATCCAGACATTTCTGCATGCTCTAGGATGACACTTTATTCACAGATGAGAAACAGAAGTTGCTATAAATCCTCAGAGGACCAAAGCAAACACCACAGATACAGAGCAGAGGAGGGATCCTGTGCTGAAAGCTCAGCTGGCTTGATGCATTTTTCTGTTTTGATAGATAGGCAAAGCACATCAGAAACTGCTGTCCAAAAGGGGAACACTTCGGAAAGGGATTAAACACGAGTAGTAGCAGAAGGTTCTAACTTTTAAACTCTCCAGCAGTCTCAGTTGAAACAGACATCAGCTAACTGCYATAACACTGAGTCCTTTTTCAGAARGTCAACTGGAGGCACCAGGAACATGAAATTAACTAATTTAACTAATTAAACTAAATTTCCTCCACACTGATAAGAAAAGTACATGGATAAGCGATAAAATTCCCCTGTTCTAGAAACATCCTCAACAGCCATTTAAATAACACAAAAAATGTGAAATGTTCCTTCAGTTAAAGACACATACATTCATCAAAACAAGCTTCTGCCTTTAAGATTAGCACTATCAAGGGAKATTTATTTCTCATAAATAGTGAATTTGTGAATGTCTCTTTAGTCAGGACACACATGCACAAGAAAGATGCAAAGGAGTGTATGCAATACACTGAAATGTGTTAATACTACTCAACTGATTGCAATGTTGGTGGCAGTGGGGACAGTTTTAAGTGGGCACCTGCTTTCACGTCACACCTTCCTCATTGTAGGAGGTGGCAGACAGCTGAGTTTGACATTTCACTCACCACTTCCATCTTCTCCTCTTCCTTCTTCTCTTTCTCCTTCTCCTTTTCCTTCTTCTTGGCTTTCGCAGTGATGGACAGCACAGCAGTGGAAACCTGGATTTGTCAACAGAGGAGGCATTCAGCACAGCTGTGACACTGCATGCAGCACATCAACTGCCCAAGCAGGGCAACCAAGGCAAGCTGGTGTTAGGTCAGTTCTCAGCACAGGTAATAACAAGGTCAATCCCTCTCCCTCCACACTGTTCTGTTTGAAAGATCAATGCAGTGCCACCGGAGCAAGTAAATAGCACAGACAGGACTGAAGAAACCATAAATGCAGACCAGGTCCAGTCACTTATGCAAGAGGTTGGCAAACTTCCTAATTTAGAGATTAATCATTACTGCTCAGATGTCCACATGAGAATTGTCTACTTGTTTGGTTTTAAACAGCAATGAATGGAGAAATCTGCTGGCAAAGTCTCCAAGGTAAAAAGTCTCTTCCTGATGACCTAAAACTCTTTCTCTGTCCTAATCAGACAGCTATATTTCTCTCAGAGCTAAAAACATGGATGCACAAAATGCCTCATAGGTGTGAGAATATCTGGTATTTCTGAACAACACTCAGCAAAATTGCTCAAATTCTTGTATTTGGCACATTTTCCTCCCAGAAAGCATGTRAAGCTATGTATGTAAGGCAGCAATTTCCTCAGAGGGATAGGGAGCACTCTATTTGTCAGGTTGCTGSTGAGACTTTCTAGGCTCATGGCCTATTTAATGGCACATTTAATTCTGGTCAAGAGCAAAAGAAAAGAGGGATGTCAAATTCATGTCCAATTCCAAAGGTGACAATGTAACTAGGAGCAGCCAGCTTTGCCTTTCATTAGAGTCCATTTCTGTGCTCCTCAACCGTTCAGAAATTTCTCCTGCCTAGCATTCAATTCTGATAAAATGATTTACAATTTTCACACAATGTCATTCATCAGTGTGACATGTCTGAGGTCTCCACTGCTGCAATTGCTCCCTAGGGACTGCTCTGCCTGTTGCCATGGCCTGTGTGACAGCTTTTACCATCTTAATCCAGCAGACAAATTGATTCTACTGTCCTGCTGGTCATCCAGCAGTTCTCATCTCTTTCTCTCCTATACCTAAATACTCTCAGTTCCTCACTTACCCTTCTCCTGTGATCCATGGGCCTCATCACTCATTTTCTATCACATGGTCCCACTGCCCCTAGATCAGTTACGTTTCTGCCCTTCTATATAGGACTATAAGACACGTTCTGCCTAATACTTTCAGTGTTTTAATTTGGCAGCAATTTGGAGCCCAAGTCACAGACAAAAACCCCACTGTTTTGCAGGGCACTAGGTGCCCTACAAAGAGAATACACACATACAGATCAGTGGGGCAGGGAAATTTGTTTTAATCAATGCTTCTGCTTGACTAGTGGAGACAAGGGAGGCTCCTGCCACTCAGTAGCACAGCAGTTGTGTGCTATGATCAGCAAGAGTCCCTGGCTCAGCAGGAAAAATAGCCAGAATTCTCCTTCTGAGATAATAGTGCCTGCCAATTTCTCCTCCGCTCTTTAAATTCCCTATTGGTGCCATCAAAGCCAACGTCTAAACTAGAAGGGAGAAGGGGTCAGTCTAAACAAAACAGAAAGCAACCCCARATACCTTTTCTTTCTCCTTTTCCTTGGGTACCTCAAGAGGTGGGGGATAGGCGAAGGTGGATGGTTTGCAGTTGGACTTGTACTGGACTTTCGGCATCTAAGGCAAAGAGTTAAAAAAAACGTTAGAGACCAGAAAAGCAGGGAAAAAATCCACAACAGAATAATTACTTTAGCTTCATTTTCCTTCCAGCAGAGATGAACACAGATCCTCTTAAGAATACAAGCTTCCCYTTTTCTCCCTCCGGAAGCTGAGAAACTGTTATCAGTGGCAACAGTTCAAGTAGAACAATGTTATTTAATTATTCTATAATTTGCCTCTGGCAAGCTCTCCTAGCCTTCTCCGTGTAGTCCATGCTATTCACACCACGCTTTGTTTTCATTGTTTCGAGGCTTCTGTGGTTTTGATGTTGCTGCTGTGCCTGCTCACATTAGTGCAAAATTGGTTTAAGAGCTAAGCGACGATCTGCTCTGTCAACGCACGCTAGGCCAGCTCAAGCACTGCCCGACACCACCTCGTGCAAAAGGACAATACATTTTGGAGGTAGGGAGGTTATTTGTTTTGTTTTTAATTCACTTCCACATATTCTCTTATTCTTGCCTACTCAAGCAAAGCAAGATGTGCTTTGACAGTCCATCCAAATTCTTAAACTTAATTTAATTCTGCAGGATCTCAGCTCTCTGCCTTTGTGACATGTAATGGAGCAATAAGGGACCAGGTACTGCTCTGAGGAAGCAGTGTGGYATGGTGCAGCCTATAATATACTTTAAGCTTGTGGGTAGTTTTAGTAGTTAAACCAAGTTAGAAAATACCACCTCTCCCTAGGAAACCCTAGGATGGAGAAAGGGAGTCAAAACGGCAGCACAGCCAAGCAGGCAAAAAASTTCTGCATGTCTCACTGCACAGGAGGTGCAGTGATACAGCCCATATAAAATATTCAGGACAGCGAGAAAAATGGCATTTTAGGGCAAATCTCTCCCTTCAAACAGTAAGGATTTTCAGCTGTGTATAGATGGGCTTCATGCTCAGCACCAAGACAGGTGGAAAAGAGCCTCAAATAATAAAAAGAGCCTCAAATAATAGCAGAATAACAATCTCACAGATTGAGCCTATGCACACTCGGTGCATCCCAGACTACACCTGCAGCAATGACAGCAGGAGTTTGSACTGCCCCGTGCTTCCACCCTCAAATGCTGTTTTATTTTGCAAAACTAATTCAGTTCTTCTGCTTGAGATGCCCATTCACTAAGGCAGCACAGACACAGCTTGCAGGGGCTACACCACAGCCCGTCRGCTGGAAGAACAGATGCCCAGGAAAAATGCAGCACCCAGAGCTGTTTGGTTTAATGTTTATTTCCCCAGGAATCCAAACAGACCTTTTCTTTTYCTTTTTTTCCTTCCTMGGGGGTTCTTTATCTGGTTTTGACAGTGTGCTGCTTTAGGTTTACCAGAGATGTAATGGATTTCATAGCACCTCAAGAGAATCTCATTTGGCAACTGCAGAACTCCACCTCTCCATGGAGCCTGCGCACAAGAGGGGAACATTGTGCAGCACAGAGCCTGATTCCAGACAAGAAGCTATTGCACAGAACAAGCCCGACAAAGGACTCAAAGCTGTAGCGCTGTGTACAGTCCTAACTGGTACAAATCCACATAAYCCACCAGGAGGGGCACAGCTTTTGGTTGTTCTTTTTGGTTTAAAAACAACCTTGACCTTCTGGAGCAGGAAGGTACATCCTGGAGTGCTCTCTGCCCACATACATTAAATAGATTTGCTTTCCTTGTGAGTTACTTTAAAATAAAGATGTTACAATACATTCTCTGTATTATCCCCAGTTCCCCCCACTAACGTTACTAGTGTAAGGCTTCATTCCAAACAAAGAACTACAATTTAAGCCTGATTTTRGKKTTTTTTTTTAATTTTTTTTTTCTCATTAGCATTGTTTCTGGCATAGATAAGCTGCAGGCATTAAAAAAAAAAAGAATGCATTTACACACCTCCCAGGTCACTTAAGACAGAGCTCTAGGCTGCTCCAAGGAGCAGCTTTGCTCCTCTCCACTCATCACATACCTTAAGATCCTTGTTAAGGCCAATGACGCAGGTCGGGGTAAAAGCCAGCGACAAGAAGTGAGACAGAGGGAACCAGAACCAGAACTGGGTGAAGACCAGCACTCCCACCACGGAAGGCATGTGAGTGTGTCCCGTCCTCGACTGCAGGGAAATAGTTACGTTATGGCCCCCTGTGGAGAATCACAAATGCAAGAACTTAAGTGAGGTTAATGCAGTCCCGGGTGCTCCACAGGAACAAGTGAAGGACGCTGCGATGAGCAGAGCACAATGTTGTCTCCTCCTGCACACCCCTTCCTCCAAAACCCACCTTGCAATCTCAGCCTGTACAACAAAACTCAGGGGCAACATAACCAAACTGCTCTGGCCATCTATATTACCGAAACACAACCCCTCTGCACTCATTTTGCCAGGAGATCAGGTAAAAAAGTGAAGCTGAGGCCCATGGAGGGGAGAAGCTCAGGCAGACAAGCCCCTGCCAGAAGTAGCTTCAAAATAGGACACACAGACGAACCACAAGACAAAAATCACAGGGAAAACGGTGCATACAAAAAGCTTTTCTTTCTGGGGCGGTCTCCCTGAACTGCTAAGTGTTATACAGAAGATATATGCCCGCATTTTTATCCTACACCATCTCAGTACAAAAAAATGTAAACAGCAGCAACTTCAGAAGTGGCTTCTTGGGGTTATCAATCTCAGTGGCAAAGAGACAAGCTCCTGCAGTTCTTGCAACAAAATTAAATCTCTGCCAGACAGCCAAGTCCTTAGCTTTATACTTGCAAAGCAGAGRCCAAAACAACTCCATATGTTGATGCAGCACAGGCACATCCAGCCAGAAATCAAATTGAAAGACAGGGTTGGCAGACAGAGTGAGAAAGTGTTAATCGGATCTTCAGTCTTCTGATGAACCCAGTGAATCAAGCTGAGGAGGCAGCAGACAAGTCCATTACCGCTGAGGAGGCCAGTGCAGCCAGGGTAACTTGGTTAAAATATAGTCTCCCACTCACTCCAAATTAAAGGCTCCTTAGAGCTGAGAAGCCCAACGAGGAGCCGCATCCCTCTGCCTCGCACAAGCAGCCACGTGTAGCAAGGCCAGGCCCCTGTGGGGCTGGCCTGAGTTTGAAGCACAACCAAAATTAATTTTTTGCTGCAATACCAGTGAAAGCCCTTAATGAAGCAGTAATGGTGACCTTTGCATCTGTTGGTGTCAAAAAGTCCTAAGAGTAACAGAGCCAAGACTAGGAGATTGGACATCATCCTGTGAGATGCTCTGYGCAAGCACTGCCTTTTTGGAGAAAGACAAGGACATCGAAGTCTCATTTGCTACTCTCTGTTATGTTCTTCCATACTGCTCTCATGTGCTTGTATTTGAATTTACAACACTAGCCTCAAACACTGCACACAAATCTCCTGCCTTCTGCCCCATCTTTCCTATGAACCTTTCTTCACTGGATCAGCGTGCAAGGTAATTTGAAGATCTGTAATTTGCAGATATTCCAGCTAAAGCAGTTAAAMAAGCAGTTTAAATGAATTTTTATTGGATTTTTGGAAATTTATTTCCCAAATTTCTTTTTAACTTTTCAAATTCTATTATACAACCTCTRGAATTTCCGGGCTAAGCAACAGATTTCAAATTCAAAAGCTGCTGTCAGGCTCCTTCTTTCTGCTGTTCTACATCCACACACGCTCCACCCTCACTGCCAGGGCTGTGTGGGGAACAGGAAAGGTGGAGAGACAAGATACTGCACAACTGTCATCTGTCTTCTTGATTAGGGAGCAGCTCTGATGACCTGCTCAGGGAACACATTCCAAACCTTTGGCTAGATGGATAAAAGCCAGGAGATGGCAGGGGGCTGGGCAGGGGATCCACCACTCACAGAAAGATTTTCAGAGCTCCTTGGTAGCACTAGAAGGTCTAACTCCCAGAATTTATAGTAGCAAAGTTGTTGAAATTAAAGTAGTTGCTTTAAAAGCAATGAGGATCCACTAGGTAAGCTCGCACCAGGGAAGAGGAGGGGGAGTGCAGGCAGATGATGATGATTTGCACTTTGAGGAACCTGCTCTTTACAGTCATGGGGGTGCTCTTGCAACACCCATCAGATTGTTCTAAAATCTTAGTTCTTCAATATGTTCTGGACAAAATAAATGCTTTGCTGATCATACCAYGGCAGAGCCCATACTGAACAGCCCAGCTCAGCACTCACTACCTGAGGATCCCTCACARACCCTGGAAATAAGCTGCCAATCTTAGCCTGGCTATTTTCAAACAACAACAACACGCTGGTTCTTTCTTTATCAGCAAAGACTGACAACTTACTTCATCCGAACAAGAATGAAGGCAACCAGAACTTAGTGTCAGCCCCCAAAGGCCAAAGTCTCACCCGCTYTGCCAGCAAAGCCCTGGCTGAATCAATTCCAGCATGTGCCAACAAGGTGATTCACGAGGGCCRTAAAACATGGGCTAGCTCTGGTTTAATGGACAAAAACACCAGCAAAAGTTAATGGCTTCTGCTTCTAACTACTGAAGTTTGATCCAATTTTACATTACGAGCCCGTAAAGTGTGATGGGCAGGAAAAAGGTTGCAAACATCTGTGTTGATGAAGGGATAAAGAAGCACTGAATTCAGTGCATGCGAGGGAAGCCCATGTGCACCTAAGTACCTTTTATATTAAAGTCTTTAAGATCCAAAATGCACCACTTCACATGAAATTCCTATTTAGAGAGACAGAAAATAGGCAGTGGGCAGCTCCCTTCCGCTGCCATTCGGATAACTCTTTCGATCACTTGTCACAGCTGTCACCAGAGCTGTGCAGGACTCAGCACATTCATCTTCATGATACCCAGTGATGGAGAAGGTCCCCACCTACACACAGCTGACCCCACCCACGCTTGTTAAATATCCAGAAAAGGATGCTCCAAATGTGCTACATAAATATTAGCTTAGTGACAGCAGCTCCTTCTTCATCTTCACTGATGGAAAAATGCTGCATTAAAAATCAGAGAGAAGACCTAGAGTCCAGAGGGCAAAAAAAGTTTAAGTAGGTCAAATGTTGAAGTTTAATGAGATCATCATATCCCTTTTATAGCTCACCTTGACAAATACATATTCCAGATAATAAAGCACATTAATTTTGCAAGGAACGGAAAGGGAGTTGTCAGCCTGCAGTGAGAGGGCATGTTTGCATATGACAGGGAGAATTATAAGAGTTCAGAGGTTTGGAGGAGAAAAAAAGGCTAAATTTAGTGCATCTAATTCTTGCATGAAATCATGAGTCCACTGACTACCTTGCTATCAGAACAAGAAATCCACCTCCAATGTATCACTTCTCAGTCCCACAATGGAAACGCTGCACTTTGATCAAAGTCTGTCACTGAAAGAGAATTATACTTTTCTCCTTTCAAAAAATAAAAAGAATAACTACATGTTCAATTGCCCCAGCCATGGCAGACAACACAAAGACCTTTTCTTCCTGGTAGTGATAAATTCTACGGCTCATTGTTTCGGGAAAGCATTTGCTGTTGTATGGGAGAGAAACAGAATTTGCTCTTTGTAATTCAGGTTCACAGCCTTGCCCACCAGCACAGCAGTTTTTATAAGCAAGAAATAAAGAAGTTGGCACAAATCCATGTGTAGTTTATTAAAACTGGATGCTTCTGGTTTCCAAGTTACTATACATGAGTGATACAGGAAGCAAATAAGGTTTAAGCTGCATTTTTATGATTTAAACCTTAAAGGTGGCAACTCAAAACAGGCCTGCACTGCTGATAGAAAAATCTCTTTGAGCCAGCAAGGCTCTGGCTTCCCAGCAACCTAGTATAAGCATGGGAATACCCCAAACTGGAGAAACAGTCTTGGCCCAAAAATATTGCTGAGCTTGAGCTCTAGGAGYGGGGAAAAGGACAGGGAGCTGCATGGCAAGAAAGGGCCACAGAGATGGGAGAAACTGAGTTCGGATATGCAGGTAAACACTAGAAATTCAAAAAAAAAAAATCAAAACGGAACATGGTCTGTCTTCTTTGCTTACAGAAACCTTCCTTAAGGTTCCCTAAGGTCCTGTAATTCAGCTCCTGTGAAATGCTAATCCCTTTACAGAAATCTGTCTGTGGCTCAGTCTTTAGTAGTCAGGTAGTGATGTTCCCTAAACTAGAAGACAGAATCCTTTGTGAGAGGAGCACTAGCTCTTCTGAAGCAACCCCAATGCAGTTCACTGAGCTTTCCTCTTGGCATAACACCTCTCTTCTAATAATCAAGAAAGGAGCAAAACCTATTTATTAAAAATTTATTTAATATATTAAAAGTTTTAACTGGTCACGTCATCTTTTAATAGAAAACCTGTTTTCATCCAGACTTCTGGACAAGAATTCTGCCTTAATGACTGGACTGGCTTTATCCTAATTGAAGCACACTGATACAAGCTGAAATGACAATGCAGGGCTTATTTCTTTAATTAGACAAAATGACCTGAAATTTGAGATTTCTTGCTGCTGCTACATAACAGGCATAAAAGCCAGCATCCCCTCTCCAAAATGGAATTTGGTATGATRGCTATTAGAAGCTTTCTGTAGCCAAACAAGAGCAAGAAATTTTCACTGCTTTAAGTATCTGGGGAGTTACCTGCATCCAAAATGCCTTGTGCCAGGATTGCTCCGAACTTTGCCATAACATCATCATGCTTATCGTTGATCACTTTGGAATACAGCTGCCTGAACTGGCTGACCTGGAAAAGAAAGAGAAAATAAGAAAGAAGATTACACAAACATTTTGTATTTAATACAAGCACTCTGAAATTCTGTACCTTAGATGATACTTGCTTTTTCAGTGGTTTGAACCATTGATGATGCAAGTCAACCCACTAATAACTAATTATAGAGGTTTAGCTCACTGGAAGACACCTAAAAATGATCTTAAAGCCATCAGGACAGTCTTGCAACTAAACCACCTTCTGCAGACCTCATAGCATCCGCCTGCGCATCCCTAGAGCGCCACTGGCATAATACACTATGAGTTTGTAGCAAAAACTACTATATGTTCTTAGGTGCGTGACCCTGCCCTTTATTAAATTTCCTCTAATTCCTACTGCTGAAAACCTCAAACCTATTCTGTTTTTCCTGTACAATATTTCTGCTGTATTGATAATGCCTCCATGATGCGTCATTAGCAGATTTTGCTACCGCACTCCTACCTTTTAAGTCAGTCATTAATGAAAATATTTAATAATGTAACAGTTTATGCCATGATATATACACACCAATGTCTTAAGTGCACATTAGCAAGGGAAATTACTAGACCTTTGCTTATCATCATTGCTTAAAACAGCTTCATCTTTCACTGTTTCACTGAGTGTTGAAGTGACAGAACACTATCCCATCCACAAATAGATAAGGCTCTATCATATGTTGACAGCATGGTCTTTCATATACACAGATGAGAACAATGCAATTCAAGTAGATTTTAGGGCTGAAAAAGCAGACTAGGAAATCCCACTCTGCATTCAAAACCCGTTAAGCTGCTCCAGATAGATCTATCCCATGTCTGGGAGGGTTTTTTATGCTTCCTACCTAAATTAATTTTGATAGAGTTATCCATATAACATTTTCTTTCCATTTTTTTTTTGTTTGAGTACTAAAATTCAACATGGCATGCTCAAAAACTAAGACAGTCTCTTCAGAAAGGCTCCTGCCAAGATACCTAGTTTCTCCCAACTATTAGACCATTTTGTTGCGGGTACCCAGGTCCTCTTCCTACACCTGCAGATAAGAGGACAAACTTCTTGCTCAGTACAACAGGGCCAGACACAGCCACCAGATACACACACAAGCTACTAGGATTTCAAATTCAGTTCCATTTTCCACATTTAAGAGCACATAAAGCCCTAGGCCCTTATCACAGGCAAAGCACAAGCTCCTCTCCGGAGACATCAGAGATATCTGCTCTGTGAGGAGTGCTTGAAGAACAGTCTTATATTTCAGCTGGGAAAGGCTCTCAGTATCTGCTGTAGCCAAAGAAACCGAGCTTCAAAACCTCTGCTGGGAACTAATTCTCACAGAGTCCTGGTCCTACCAGCGCCAGGCTGGACCAGTGTGCAAGGCTTAAACACACAGTGACCAAAACCCAGCTCGTCCTGACCCACAGSAGGCCCACACTGATGCAGTCATCTCCCACCTGCAGTACAGTATGTAACGTATGGAAACACTCCCGACACTCTGATTCCCAGGAGCTGCCTTGGCCTTTCTGGGATGGCCGGCGTGCATTCCAGGATCGCAGAGCCGCTGGAGTCATAAAACCTTCTAAATTGGGAGCATAAAACAGTCGCATAAACACAATGGCTCCAAGAAGAGTAATTGCTGCTGTCGACATGCTTTCTATTTTATTTTTTTTTTTTTTTAAAGACAACGCCAGAAAGCACACAGTACTGGGGGCAGAATTCAGGTGTTTCTCCTGAATTTATATGGTTTGTCTTGGGGAGCAATGAGAAATCTAAAAATATGTTCAGAAAGAATTTTCCTGCCAGGGAAAGGACAATTCATACAGCTGAAGTCACAGCCATGAGAACTGCGCTGGGAATTATGTTTTATTAAACCAGGATTCAACAATGTCAAAAGAATAAATAAATTAAAAAAACCCACAAAAACAAACAACAACCCACACAATGAAGAGCTGATTCCAAGAATAAGTCAAACTCTAAAGACTTAAGTCAGACTCGAGAGGTTTCTRAGCAAAACCTGAGACTGTGTTCCTCAGCAAAAGTACATCACAGCCATGTGGAAACACACGAACTGAGGATGCGACAGCCACACATTTTATCATTTATCCTATTTCACTTGTAGATTCTCGATCACAGGCAATAACAAGTTCGGACATCACCGCTACCACTGAGATGTTACGTCAGGCAACTGCATTGGGAGCATTAACTCATCACACTGTTTAAATCACAAGTGCCTTAAAGGAAAAGGCAGTTTCTGCTCGATATTTCACTTTCCTTTGTTTTTTTCCRTAGCTAACCTAGCTGTACTATTCATCAGCCTTTAGTGCAGATGACATTGATCTGATGAATTTTGAGCTGGTCTGTGACGACAGCAAAGAACACGTACATTTATGCAAGGAAATCACAACCTGCTAAATGCAACTGCAAKAAAATTAATGTTTCACATAAATGGACAATCTCATAACCCAGAAGCAACAGATAAGCCACTCGGCCTTAAACAAGCGCAGTGAAGCTGAACCTAGCACCAATTCTGCTRCCCAAGAGGCAGTTTTATTAAAGCAACGGTTGCAAAGCAGCAGCCATTTCCTTTACTCCGTGCAAACAAGTCCAACAAGTTGCAGGTTAATATTAGCTCTCTAGTCGTCAATTTCCCTTCACAATTTTAAAAAAATCTATATTATATATAAATATTATATATAATATTTATTTWAAAAATCTATATTATATATAAATATTTTCTTGCGTTTATTAATGCTAAGATGAAAGATCATGGTATATTTTCAGAGCAGTCACACGTACAGGTGTGTGGCAGGGAGACACTATACACACAATATACAGTTCCTTACAGCTATACTGACCAACCTCTGCTTCTCTCTATTTATACTTTTCCACACTTTCCAATTTTTTATTTATAAAAGCTTGCTCTGCGGTTTATGTGCTTAATACAAACAGCTTGTTTCTTATGCCCGACCTCCTGCACACTGGGAAAATGGCTTAGCTTGCATTTAAGGTCTTATTTCCCCTTGCTGCTGCTATTCCCAGGTTTTGAAGCAGAGTATGTCCCAGCAGCTGGCTCCTTTAGAAATCCCACCGACTTCAGTAAGCTGAAGTGGGACCTCCTATGTTATCAAGGACAACCACATACGGACTAGAGGAACAAAAGTCACCTGGGATAAATAAATAAGTAAATAAATAAATAAAAATAAAATAAATAAATAAATAAATAAAGACACTTTCAGTCTCTTCTGGGATTATCTGGAGCAGACACACGGAGACAGGAGCAGCACATAACATTATTTCACTGCTTGAGCTGGACAGTAAGACCCGGGTGCTGCAGCTCAGAGCACATTACTCTGCTCGTGGGACTCCAGGCTCAGCTTTTGGGGCTCGGAATATTTACAACAAACAGACAGATGTTACAAAGCTCTGAAAAATCAGCTCATTAGAGGGACTGTAATGTGGAATTTACACGGGAATCACACCTTCTAACAGCAGAAACACCTGGCCAGGGAGCTGCGAGGCCGGTTTCGAGCACAGGACATTATTCCCTTCGGAGAGCGGGACCGGCAGCCTCCACCAACAGCCTTATCCTAATGAGGCTTCCCGGGCTCCGCTCACCCTGTACACGTTAATATGCACAAAACACCCCTGGCACCAACCCCTGGGGACCCAACGGCTGTGCCACTGGGCACAAAGAAACACAAGGAACCAAATTCCAGAAACCTGGCTGCTAAGAGAGCCAGGATCATTGCCACAGGCTGAGGTGTGGAATCAGGCAGCTTGCACAAACAAATGTTGAAGGACTAAAACAACAAATTCTTCTCTACTTTTTAAACTCTTTAAAAGTAGAGAATATCTGATGCCATGGCAAGGGCACTCTGATTTTAGATGCCTTCTGCAAGGCAGAGATGCCTGTGGATCTTGAGCCACTGCCGACTTTGGAAAATGGATTGAGAAATTATGCCCTTATCAAGGTTTTACTTGTATGTAAGCACATAYATTGTGCAGGAGTAACTGTAGTAACAGAGTTAGCAGCTTCTCATATGAGGATCCTTAAGACCAGCTTCATTGTCTGAATGATCCTTTTTCAGCACTGTAAAAGTGTTTGGGATTTTTAAAGAGCTCAGGATCTGAAGGTAACAGGAGGGTAACAGAAACCAACAAGTGACGTCCCTTATGGGACTCCTACAATGGGATTTGTTTTCTGTAACACAGATTTTTCAACCCTGATGGTGTAAAAGCCTTTGCAGAGTTTAATAAAATATCTCCATGCAAACCATCATCCATGGAAATCCTGGATCTAAGTGGAGGAAAAAAAAAATCAAGTGGTTATTCCCTAACATCCTAAAGAGATGACCACAGGAGGAAAGAAGAAAAACCATGAACTTGGTTATTATCTTCTCATTTTGCAAGATGACCACCCTAGCATAAAACAGCAATAGTAAATCAGATTCAAGACGTTASCCATGTAGCATGTCTCCCAAATTACTTTCTTAATTGCCCTGCAGGTCACAAACACATAATGAAGTTGTCATGGATCCCTGTTACAATGAGCTCATCGCGCCTATAATGTAGGATTGCATTTCTCAAAATAAACTTGTTACTGCTCGATATCCTGCGCTGAGATGGTGCTTAAGTGTATTGGAGGTCAGGAAAATCAGGTTGACTGCACCTGGGGAATCATGTTTCAGCTGCTAAGAGACAGGTCTGTTATACAAGATTTGCAACCCCCTTTTGGCCCTCAGGCAGCCTGCAAGTCCCAGAGGCTGAGTCTCTACYGAAACATTCCTATAGGTAGGGAGAAGACAAATACAGAGGTAAGATTAATTATTTTTATTACCAAAATACTTTGATTTTTACACTCTATCGCTGAAAATTCAGCATTTCAAACTCTGCTCTAAGGAATTTGTTATTTTTTTTCCACTTTTCAAAGTCATCTTTTTCCCATACTTGTAAATTCTCCTAAAACAAAACAAAAACCCATACACATCTACGCCTCTTTTCCCGTTTAATCTTTTTAGACATACACCTAAGCAACATCTATACAGAAGCAGCAAATGCATTTTGCAAATACAACCCCAACCAGTACAAAGGAAAGACTGTTGATATTTGCAGAACCAATAGTGGTTCCACACTAGATTCTCAGCAGGAAAAACACAAAAAATCTGTTGGAAAGCCAGAGAGTCAGAGCAGTTATATGAACAGACATGGGAACTTGTTAGGCTCATACAAACAGAAGAGACAGGGCAAAGCACGTTACTAGAAAACGTTGGGAAACAGATTACCAYCCATTCCCCATGCTTCAAATTCCAATGCCAAGGGAGGAAATGGAAGATAAAACAYCTAAAATGGAATTTAAGCAAAATCTCTTGGGAAGTATGATAAAACAGGGCACTTGCTCTATTTAAGGAATATTATTTGCTATCATCTTCATAAAAAAATATCATTACAGAATTTAAATCCTTATAACCCAAAACACATATCTTGCAGGCAAGTCATCTATGGGAAAAGGACACCCAACGAAAATAAAAAGCGGTGACGGGAAGCTGGTCAGAGCATTTATCACAATCTTTATCAAAATCACTGTGTCTCCCGTGCAAAACAGCTCAAAGTATTTTGCAGTAGTAGGACAGCGATGCAAAGTGTATTTAAATGTCGAATTTAGTTCTTTAACTCTTATCAAGATCACCAATATGACGTGCGGGGCACGAAGTCCAACTTGTTCCTCTTACCAGGTGCCTGTGTGGCAAAGCAAAAAGGCCCCCACGTCAGGGTAGCCGCTGTGGTACAGGGCATCTCTCGGGCATCTCACCAGACTAAAATATGTCACTGCAATCCAAAAATGGCTGGTGATCTGAACTCCGCCCTTTCACATCAGATTAAAATATTTTTTCTCCAGGCTGGCAGACAGCTCCAAAAAAAGTTTCCCATGGATAATAAGTAATTTAATTGCCTGCATGTTGCCCAAATAAATGGAGGATCTCTTTTTACYTCCAAGCAAGGCAGGATGATCATAGCTAAGTGTGGCAGTAATTGCTTCCTTCAGAACAAGGAAAATTACTGTATTTTGTGTCTAATTCCCAAATTAGCATATTGTTTCAGGGATTCCTCATGAGTTTATAGTCTGTACATTTTTCTTTTTAATTGGTAGCACTTCCATGTATGGATAATGAATTGCCTTCTGCATCTGTATTACGTAACAGCACAAATCTTGACTCAGAAACAGGACTTTAGCATAAAGCTCTTTCAGATCTTCTCCCTGTTTCTTAAACAAGCCAGTTAGCCCCAGATTACACATCTCATCCTCTATTTGCCCACCCACTATCAAAAAAACCAAMCACCCTACAGATTACAGTGCACATACCTCTGAAGTCAGAATTTCCAGGATTTTTTGAGGAAAGGAATTTGACTTATTCCCTAAAATGATCCATATTTTTGTTAGCTACTTCCTTTCTTTGCATTTCTTTAAGACTCTCAGACTCTTTCACCTAACGTCTTAAAAGAACTGAAAACCCAATATACAGAATGAGCAGGTAATCCATGACAGAAATCTCAAGCTCATCTGACTGCTTGAGAGCAGTTTCTGCAGTTCCCATCCCAAAAGGATTACAGTACTTTGCAAACTATAATGAATTTACTCACATAATGTTCTTTGATAGAAGCATCATCCTCATATTTTCTTTTTCAGATGGGAAACTGAGTCTCAAGAGAGCTAAACAATTTGCCCAACGTTGCAAGCGTACACAGATATACACAGAGGAATGATTAAACCTGATCTCCTAAGATCAGAGCTGGTATTGGAACCATCCTTCCGAGAAGGATTAGAGATCAAGGGAGAAACAATAAAAATGAAAAGCAGTTTCTTTCCACAGAAAAGAATCTCTCAGCTTTACACTGCAGAGACTTAACATCTCAGAGTGAGGGGCTCTGACAGAGCTCTGCTTTTCTCCATTGGTTTATTCAGCTGAATTACARTTTTGATAGAATAAATAACATTTCCAGATGCTGCCCAGGGAAAAAAATATATGCTTTTTGTAATTCAAGAGATCAAACCGTCTGCCAGCAAATCCACACATTCTATGACTTGGAAACACCACGACACCTGTACTAGTAGAACTCCCTCGCCTCCTTTCCAAAGTAAAACTTTCCACTGGAAAAAGAGAGGGTTTTTCCTCTTTCCCMCCTCCAAAAGCAGTAAAAAGAACAGCTGTTTACTATCATGGTTCRGTTTTGAAGATGACATCAATAAAAGCAACCCATACATGACAGATGAGCAGCAAAGTACCAGCTATAGCTCAGCAGAGCAGATGAAATGTGGAACCTCCAAACTTCTATTAATGCAGACTTTTAGCCTGTACAAATGTTTGCATATTATCATCTGTCATGTATTCACGGGGCAATCTAGTTTTAAAAGCTAAGCACAGCACATGCAATCCTTTTTGCCTTCCAAGCAGAGAGAAAAAAAAAATCCATTAGGAAAAATGTATTTTGCTACACAGCAACTGAGCCTCTTCTGAGAGAAAATAGTGTTTCACCTGAAAACTGTAAGAAAAGACACAAAAGCAGCACTGTTTTAGTAACACTTGCCAGGACAGCAACCATATGCCAGACTGACTTCAATATTGTTATTATTACTACTAATAATAAAATGAAAATAAAATTTAAGAACTGTATTCATGTAAATAACAAGCACACAGAACTCCACAATAGTTACTGGTGGAAACCAGCCACTTCCATATTATAACAAGATAATTTTAGCCATTTTTAGCAACACTGTGTTTATTCACATAACTGGAGTTAAAATGCTGCTGTCTCCTAGGCACCTTCCCATCAGCACGTACACAAGTGTTTAATGCCACACGTACAGCACTAAGGACACATGACTTGGGGCCTATGACCATTTTTCCACCCGCCGCCCTACGTGACCCGTTACCTTTGGGCAGGTAATCTCAGTCTGCTGGATCATGATAAGGGCAGATGCAATCAGGGCTCCTTGACGTACGTAGTTCACAGGATCGTTTGTCATTGGCTCAAGCAGATTAATTGCTTCCTAAATTTAAAAAAAAAAAAAAAAAAAAAAAGCAGTCAGAAAGTTCATACTATTGGTTCCAGAACCCTACAATTCAGTCCTCTAAGGGAAGGTTGTTAGATTAAGGCTATCAGGTACGGGTTTTTTCAATCGAATATACTTTGATCATTCCTGGTAAATGAAATATAAATCTAAATTTCTGTGGATCTGCATCCAAAAATGGGAAGAAGACAACAATTAATGGACGGACCAAGATCTACCAGCAGAAGCAGCACCGCAAACAGATGCATTTAGAACATGAGAAATACATTAAAAGTACTGACAAGAGCAAATATTAAATGCTAGTCACTTTTTTTTTTTTTTTAAATATTCTTCACAATGAAATACATCATCGTTACCTTTGGGTTTTTTTTTTTCCTCAAAAAACAAATGAACTAGGGTTATCAAACATGCCAGAGGGTATAGGAGATGACAATACAGCTCAGATCCTAGATTTTTTGGCCCTACTCTTGTTAGAAGATAAAATATTTAATATCACGTAAAAGCACTCATCTCAAACTTGCATCAAGCAGACCTGTCCCTCCCCACCAAATGCTTTTGGAAGCATTTCAAACACTCTATTGACTTTTCAGATTTAACAACTTCTCAGCTAAGTGCAAAACTAACATTAYCTGCAACAGATCTAACAGTGTATTTCTTTCAACCTAGGCATTGAGCAGGGACTATGAAAAGACTTAAGAGACTCTGTTGTCATAAACGCTGGGTAAGTGTACCCAAGACCAGCRTGCGTAATCTGCAGTCATCTCAAACTGAATCACTATTTTAGATACATTTTTAATCTTCACTGACAGTTCCACCACTTCGCAARTCATGATTTAGAAAGAATCACTGCAGGGACAACCATGCAGATCCCCAGGGAGTATTACATGAGATAACTGCACTCAACTAAAGCTGCTGCTGGGAAGTGAGAGCCCTCTCTCCTTCCTTCACTTCCCTCCAGCCCCTATTCTTTCCTTTGACTGCTGCGCACAACTCTGGGAGCTTTCTCAGCTTCGTAGCTCAGCAGAAAACTGTTCCCTCTCCTTCCTTGCATCCTCAGGTTAGTTTTTTGTGAGTTTGGTGTCTGAATTAGTTCAATAAAGAGCTGGACCCGAGACAAAGGCAAAAGGTGGCAGAAGGGATCAAGCCTCTGTGTTCCAGCAGCAACAGACTTAAGTCTGTTCTGCCAGCCTCTACCAATCACATTCTTCAGATCTCAGCAGAAATAAGTTTTATCAATTTGTGAGCAGCATTTGGCAGGTATGTTTGGTCTGTGGCACSAGCAGAAACTAAGAAATATCACTCAGAAACAGCATGTGAAGTAAGCTAGTAAATACACTTCRGAAGAGGACAGATAACAGTTTGACATCCATTCTAACAAGTTCAAAGAGCTTTTAAAATCTATTCTATGATCTTCCGATTATAGAAGTCAGATGGAATCATTTATCTGAGTCATGCACAGAGCTCCTTCCTGTCCATGCTTAAGTTGAGGACATCAGCRAATGCAGCTGAACAGTTCGAGTCCCCCACCACAGAGCTCTCAGTTTACTTCTCAGTATGAAAATTAAAAGAAAAAAAGTTGATCTTATACATAACACTACTTCTAAGAACCACTTCTAGAAAATGCTATGTCTTCTCTAAGACTGTTTTTTACCAAACGAGCTACCTTGAAGGCTGTGCTTCTCTTGCAGAAGGTATCACATTCATCCCTTAGCATTTACTAGCATTTATAGAACATCCACCATGACAACAAGCTGGACTTGCCTTCTAATTTCCAAAATGGAATCTATTTCAGTTTAGCCTTAAACCTTGCAAACCCAGGAGACACAAAGCATACAATATAAAGATGTATAAAGATAYATAATAGTTAGATGTTTCTAATTATTTCTGATTATATATATCAGAAGTTTCAGATCTTTGTTGCACAAAGCATCCAGAAATAAACCAGACCTCTTTGTGCAGCTAAGAGCACTTCCACTTAAATCAACTTGTCAGATGAAGCAGGTTAAAAATAACTAGTTCTTTGATGCCACCTTCCACTGGAGGATAAAGCAACCCAGATAAAAATAGCCCTTTCAGCTTGCTTTCAAGTTTGCATGCTTTCAATACTAAAGATGGCAGGTAGGGCCCATTAGTGTTCTGTGCATTTCACAGCGCTGGTGAGGAGCTAGCTGGAGCTCACACTAAACAAATGCTTAATACTACCTGAGGAAGGGATGAGACTGACAAGCAGAAGACATATCAAGACTTGATGCATAAAATACTACTATTGCATGGACCAGCTTTGCAACTATTTCTGTTTTAAAAYTCTGTTCAACTTCAATACAAATTACACAGGTGGATAAAGCGAGGAAGTTTATCCCAAAGTTTACTTGTCCCTTGCTCCACAGAGGCCTTAATTCKTGCAGCAGAAATATAAATCCTTCTGCTCTAAAAGCCCCCTGCTACTGCCTAATAGAAGTATCCTTCATGTAATGATACTCGTAAAGAGAGAATAAGGCTTGACTGTGAGTCAAAAATACCTCAAAAACATAGTAAATTTCACTGCATTTGGCTTGGTTTTGGAATACTGCACTCACAGTTAAAGCTCAGTGGCAACTTACTGACGGTGAGAAAACACTGAGAAAGGTCTGGGAGACAAAGTTCCAAGACTGAGGCAGTAATGTACAAAAATATTCTTTTATCTGCCCTGTTTACAAGTAGAAGAAGAATCGCTATGGCCAGGACAGTTGAACTTGCTGAAGTATGCCTACATTCCAGCTGGCTGGAGGTGTACGTGTGATCTGATCTCTGTGTGAGGTTTCTGCACCAATGTCTCTATGGAAGGAAACAGCAGAAAAAGTTTTGGCATCTGATGGCTTCTGGTCCTCACCTTGTTTCCAGTGCCCGCACAGCAGATACCCAAAGCCATGGCAGCCCCATAACGTACATGGGGATTGTAGCTCTCTGACAGCAAAGACACCACACTCGGACACTGCTCGGGAGTCCTGGGAAGGCAAAAGAGAAGGGCATTTGTTAGTGTCTTTCAAAATGTRGAGACTTCCCTTTGGGTTTGTACTGGAAACCACCAATTGCCTTTCTGCACAGTATGCTTCACGTTTCTCGTTATGTACGAGGAGGACTGGAACAGATGGATGTGTAAGGAGTACAGGGAGGTGCACAAATGAAGAAATCTCCCCATTCCAGCAGACACAATACATAGGTTCCTATGATTAACGTTTTCTCTTGCACCACACTGTCTTCTAAAAGCAGAAAATATCTATAGAGACCGATCTTCATGTTTAGAACCCCTGTTGATGTGACAAACCTGGCACTAGCAGAGGCTCACCCTTCATCAGGAATACGACACTAAATCTATCATCACCATCTCCAATATCCATCTTGAAGGCTGGTCGGTCCCAAACTCTTCCACAGCCACTCCTTCTGTTCACCTCACTCCCACCTACTACTGCTGTTTATCAAGGATTGTGAGGAAAYTGTGATACCCTGGAAAATGCTGCTGTATCTGCAGGGTCTACACTCACTCCTCTCCACACCGCGTGGTGATGCTGTTGTCTAAACAAGCTGACTAAAACATCAGCCTGGGGACAAGAACCCTGTCCAACACCCCTGCCATCTCCACGYGCACAGTCCACCAGGAACAGGCATAATGGGGCTGCCAGCTCTGCTCTCCTGGAAACGCAGCCCCGACCAGGAATGCCTGAGGAAAGGGACGAGCTGGGAAGCACACCTGGATTCTGTCCTGCAAGCAACCAGAAGTGAAGACTATAAACCAAAAGACATATTTTAAACTACCTGTCAGTCTCTGAGTCAAGTAACAGCTTCAACACTGACAATGTTTTCTTAAAAATGAGCTGGTGTGGAGCCTGGGAATCCCAAGGTCTGTAATAAAGGAGCCCAAGTGTTCAGTGCACAGAAGACTCCAGCTCTTGCACAAAGACTCCTAACACCTTTGTGTTTGCTTTACTTAGCAGATGTTGAACAAGGAGACTCAGAGCCAAAGAAGAGGAAAACATCTTCTGGCAGTGATGTAATTACGCGCTTTCAAGCATTAATCATCAAATCCCTTTTCAGAAACCTGGATTTTATAAAACCATTAACTTGGACAGGTCTTGGGTCTGTAAAGTCAGAAGTTCTGGAATGCTTTTTATTATAAAATTGGGATTCGATTATGATAATTGATTAAAAATTCTTAGCCAATGCTTTTTATTGTAAAATTGGGATTCAATTATGATAATTGATTAAAAATTCTTAGCCAATGCTTTTTATTGTAAAATTGGGATTCAATTATGATAATTGATTAAAAATTCTTAGCCAGATTTGTTATTATTTATGAGAATTATTTTGAATGCTCTTATCTCAAAATTCTCCTCAAAGTAGTCAAACCTCTTCACAGGTGATGTTCTGTAAATTCATTTCTGTGAAAGGGGAAAGGAAAAGCACTGGAGGAGAAAGTCTTGGGCACACGACAGCACTGTTGGCATCARTGCTCAAGCCATAACGTTTGCCTGCTCGCTCTATGGCTGAGGTGCTTCAAGGAATTCTGCACCTTCTCACCAAAGGGTTGCCAATATAAACACCAAATCATACTTGAAGTTCATAAAACACAGGACATTTRTTTTGAGACATCAGAAGAAAAATAATTTTTCAAAGCTCATTAGCAGCTGCAGTTGTGCTCACACGGCATCATCAAGTACTGGCAATTCGGGTCGGGAATATGTTTAAACCATTACCATGTTCTCCTTCCCCCAGCCTGAAGTTTTCAGCATTAACGAAGGGCACAGCCATGCAAACTGCTGACTTGACATCCAGCACTACAGGGAGCAGCACAGATCTGCTGCCAGTAGGGGAAATTTCCACTTCATTGGCACCAGACCCCGTGGAGGTTCCCAAAGCCACACCGTGGCTCTGCTCCCCGCTGGAGACTCTGCTGTGCCAATGGCCAAATCACTGTGATTAYGGCCTGAGAGGGCAGAAAACCCTCAGTGAGAGAAGCAGAGAGCTAGCAAGCAGCATAGAAATACTTAAGGACAAATAAATAAATATTAGAAGTGATAAATGGCTTATCAGAAGTCACATTCAGGAATAGTCTACTCCCACTCGCTCGTAATACAGACATCTATTACTAACAGCAGTTAAATATAGAAATTAACGTCATATGATCTACCAGGATAACATCTGGAGATGCAGCGGTCAGGAGCCTTACCTCAGACAATTCTTCCTCTTAAAAATAAATATATAAATTAAATTCTAAATCTGGATTATATTTCACAGTTCGTTTGTCCAGAAGTCCTAGTCCCCTGGTCTGCCCTTCCCGTAACAGAGGCCAGTAACTTCATCCAACAAATTCCTACATTAATGCCTGAGGCTTGACACTATCCTGGGCTGTGTATCTTAGAGCGATAGCCAGTGTTTATTTTTAAAGCAAATCATCTTTAATGCACCSGTTGCTTCCTCTTATCCCAACATGGGTTTTGCTCGGCAGTTTGCTTTTGCAATTGCCTTTTACTACAACAGCAAAACAACGACAAAGCAAAGCAACAACCTTATTATTTCCTTCATTTCCATCTGAAAATTGCACAACTGCTCCAACATAAGTCCTTGTAGCACAGACGTCAATGACTCCAGAAAAACAACACCGCCAGCTTCGCTTTGCTCTGTCTGTTACCAGGAAACTGAATGAATCAAGAAATTAAATTAAAAAAAAAAAAAAGATAACAAAACCCACCCAAAGTTTCCTCTGTAGCACTTCCTTTACAGCGTGCTCACCTACAGCTTAGTTTCCACCCTAGACCTGGCTAAGTTTCCCTGCTGTGATAYGTGATGTGCAGGTGAAGGGCCTTCCTCCATGACCCACTTGGGTTTGGTTCAACACCAAGATTTAAGCCGCCCCAGGCTGCAATGGCAGTTTCTCAGCAGAACTGAATAGCTAGCATTTCATGAGCTTTACTCACCAATGGTTCCTCCCAAAGGCTCCAAGAGAAGCAGCCTACGCAGCTAAGGACAGGGAGTTTTCACTGGAACCCCAGCCAGAGAGAAYACGGAGGAGTTGCCCAACTGCTACCCAGCAACCTCAGCCTCAGCTTTGACTTCACGTCCTGGGAATGTTTGTCTGCTGCTTATAGATACAACACTTTAGAAACCTCATCCTTCTTTTCCAATGTCCTGTAATAAGATTTCTGTGAAACCAAAGAAGCTTTAGATTCTCCATTACTTCCAAAGATTTCTAAAACTTCCAATGCAAAACCTACCTCACCAGCTACACCTGCAGATCTGGTCATTATTAACCCAGGTTAATCTGAACACAGACCCGCAGCTCTGCTGGACCCAAAAAGTGGGCAGTTTTCCCTGCACTGATCTTGACTCTGGAAAGTTCTTCTTGGCCTGTAGAATGCCCTAAAGTTATGTTCCCTTTTCACCACAGTTTCTTATGCTATCTTTGTTAGAAATCTGCAATTTGGGGCTTTTTTCTAAAGGTAAATTACACCTGCAACTTCTGCAGCACTCAAATTCATTATCCTTGTTAGGCTTTGCCACTAAGATGATAATTGGGATGCTGGAAGTTGATGGCCACTGTTAGGTACATAAAACCATTTTCACAATGCACCTTATGGAGTTTTCCAAAAAGCATGCAAAAATATCCAGAAAAACAAATTAAAAGCTGGGCTGTCATATCTTGAAGCATAGATATTCTTCCACTTAATTCCTCAGATCAGAGCTCACTTAATCACATCCAAATATCTTGGTGCAGTTTATCTTTGATATTCTAAATCATATATCTCAAAGGCTGGATGATGCCTATTGTGCTGTCTGCATTTCAGCAGTAGTTTAGCAGTAAAACGTGTAGATGTAAAAAAGGTAATCTCAATAGGTAAATAAACACAACACTGAAAATAAACATTCAYGCTGCTCTTAAGACTTAGACTAAAAATGGAAATGTCTGAGGCATCACTAACATACTTATTTTTTAGTCTAAATATTTAAGGACTTCAGAACTCGGTGAAAAATGAAACGTCAGAATTAAAGAACAATGTCAAGTATATCTTTTAAATTCCTCATTAAGTCTCTCTACTCATATTTCAAAAGATTTTAAATATTTATGGCTTTCTAAACTATGGATATGAATTAATCATTTGATGCTGAACTTTTTCTACACACTGCTTTGTTACTGCAATGACACATGAAAAAACAGCTTAATAAAGGTTTCATTTCATCCCTGAATGAGTTAATAAAGGAGGAATGCAGGCATCTAATCACACAATTTGAAGGCATTTCTAAAAGGAGGTGGAAGAATACACAAGATGGAAAAAGCACAGGGAGAAATGAACAAACTGACACATTTTTGTGCAAGTTAAGTATGGTGCAAATCTCCCTCCTTGCTGTCTCTCAACAAAAGGGCTCCAAGCTCTCCCCATGCCAGGAATCTCCTGCAGCATCTCTCATGTGCAGCACAGCTTCATTCTCCAGGCTGTTCTTCTCCCAAACGCCTCCTGGTTGCAGAATCAAGACCTGCTGAAGAACAAGAACTTCCAAGAGGTCTCCCACAACGAGGAGGATGAAGGCGAGGAGGGTGTACCAACATACAGGACACAATTTTGAGGAACATGTACCTTACTGAGCAATGCTACYGGCAGTGACAGTTCATGTATAACATAGCCAGAGTCCTATTGAAATAAAATTGGAGATTTGAAAACAAAGATTACAAAGAGACGGGGGGAAAGAAAAAAAATTTCTGCATGGTATAAATATCGAGGGCGCASTGGAGCAGGAGCGAGGTCACGTCAGACTTAGGTTTTAGCACTGAGTAACGCAGGAAAGGAGCTGGACCTGATAGCAGGGCAGGAGTTTGCTGAAAAAGCCCAGCCAGAAGCGTGTGCTAAGAAGTTGCTAGATATATGTTATATCTGTATGTTTCTTAGACATAATTCAAATCTAGGGTTGTCAGAACACATCACCAAAGGCAGAGAAGTCTGGGCCACCTGCAATGATAACATCCACCATGCAAACAATTAAGTATAGCTGCTATACAAGYCTGCACACACTGAAGCTCATGTCATCATTCTCTGCGTGATGAAAAAAGTTTTCTTTCCCCTATATTGAAAAATAAAGCATCTGTTTTTCACTTAGATATGTGCAGTCTTTCGCAGGTGTGTCCTCAAGGTGCATGGGCACACACAGACACACCACTATTTTATTTACTAAACAGTTACCTAGACATGGAATAGGATATAAGAAAAATATTTTCCATCCATAAGAAAAGTATATTCCATCACTACAGTGATTTAAGGTTAGTGTCTACTGTGCTGTGAAAGSAAAAAGAAGTGCCAAGAAGTGACAAGTCAGAGCAATATACCACTATCAAGATTCAGTTCCAGCACAGGCTCATTTCAGTAACTGATTTCAATGATTACCAGATATTTTTGATGGGTACTTTATCTACTTCCGCCTCCCCCTCAGAGGTTTCCATTCTGGTCTTTAAATTCACAGTTTGTGACGCAGAGATCTGCACTTCATGTATATCCACRAATGGGCTGCTGAAGCTAAAGGACGAATCCATTCTTTGCTTTTGCTGCTTCGCTCTGTAATTTTTTTCCATTCATCACTCAGACCTACTGCCGACTCAGACATACTGCCAATAATTCCATCACTAGAAAGTGATGGTAACTCCAGCCTCCTTTCAACACGGAAAAAAGAAATAACTAAAGCATCAATGATAAAGAAAAAAAGAAAAAAAAGATACATCTATGCAGTCAGAAAGGGTGAAAACTGGCTGTGCTTCAGCCTGTGGAAACTTTGGCATGGACTTCAGTAGGGCAAGATAAATGCCAGAAAATTCTTCAAGATTTATAAAATAAAACAAAAGTTGATGAGACAGTTAAGCTTCAGGAAAACTGAATCCAAATGCTCATCAGCTTGATATAGTATTGTCCTTTTTTCTGCTTTTTCTATGTATTTGTAGGCTCAGAAATGACAACATGGAGGAGGTCAAATGGTAAAAAAACAATTACCAATTACTACAGCTAGATTAATTTCTACTTCCCCAAAATGGGAACTTYCTAAAGAACAAAGTATCAAAACACAACTGCAAAGGAAGGCAGCACAAAATCTTATCTAAGTTTTCCTTTAAATTGCAAAAAACACCAAGTGATAGCAACTTTGCTGGAAATTCTACTGCAGTCTCAAAACACATGAAGTCAAAAACATCTCCTAACTGCTGGCAGCAGTTTTTTTTTTTGGCCCCAAAGTAGGTGTATTAAAAATATATATATTCATGTCTTCAGAAACATATACAAACTGATTCACAGTTCACTGAGGACCCGATTCCCAAATCAAGCCTGGGGAGCATCAGCAATTCACGGAACATAACGGCCTGTGACACCCAGGGGGGCAGACCCCCAAGCTCATGGTCTCTTCTGGCCTTAAGTTCAACGACTCTGTTGCAGACTTGTCCAGCCGAGTATGTGCTTGGAAGTGCTTTCAATTTCCATTTTAATGCAGAACTATATGATGTAGTTTGTGACTGCACCCACACTTGACTGCGATTTGGAAGGTAACAAAAGACAACACTYGGGATAATAAAAAGCAGCTGCACATAGAAAGATTTAAAGTAACAGTCTGCACACTTAAAAAGTGCAGTTTATAAACATATGCTTATAAACTTATATTTCCAAAATAAGTCAACAGTAAAACTAGAGTGCTTGTAGTACAGCAGAACTTTGTAGGGTTAACTGTGCTTCTGTCCAGAGAGAGAGAGAGAAGGAACACATGCRCACACACACGCTATCGTGAATAAAGTTATAATATTGCAGCATTACTGGATGGGCACATCCTGATGCAGCAACACGGGGCATCYATCACAGAAGCAGAGCACTGAGCAAATTAACCCGCCCTGGCTCTTTTCCAGCCAGACCCCACCACTCATTTATTTCGCCGCTTTCAAGCGCCGGAGCTGGATGCATTGGAATGAGTCAATGAGCACACAACAGAAGCAGCAGACTGCAAGTTTTGCTAAGAAACAAAGAGAAAAGTGTACGGAGACCGAGATGCAGCCCCAGAGACGTGAAATGCTCCCATGGCATGGGTGAGTCATATAGAGAAAGACTGGAAGAAGAAAGAGAGCAAAGAAAGAATTCAAGCTTGATTTTTTTTTTTTTGCCAAACGTGGCAAGAAGGATCCCTCTCCTTCATTCAAGAATTAGAGAAAATAATTGAGTATTTCCCAAAACAGAAATCCTTATGATTGGTGTTATAAGCAAAATAAGCGATAAACTAATTCGCACACAGAGACACACTAAAGAAAAGGCGTTGTGCTAGACACTAGTGAAAAATCCGAACTGAGGATCTGCCAGGTGATGAAAAGAGACTACGCTACAAAGGATCTTCCTGGATACAAAGTGAATTCTACAAAAATGCATGAGAAAAAGGTAAGTTCTTCTTTGCATGAAAATTGCAACCAGTCTAGTCAGCAAGCGAGCACTCAGCTTGCTCAGCGACAGCTGTTCTGGTGCCTGCTTGGAGGGGGAAATGCAAGTGTTAAGTGTTCAGCGGAGCACAGAGAGAGACGAGACACAGAGAAGGAGAAAAAGGGAGAAAAAGGCTCTGCTTAATAATAGCCTTGCTCGGATTACAAAAACACCAAGCAGTTTACTCACCTCCTCCCCTCACTCCCACCCCCTTCAATTAATGGGTAAATTTAGATGTCTCAGTTCCATAAATCTTTACGGCTCCCTTGGGGAAGTCACCAGTGTTTTATTGTCCACAGCTTCCTGACCCTCACCTGACAAATTGGGAACTGTGGACATTAAGACGGAAAACTCATRTATCATTTCCAAAGATATTTTGGGGGTGACTCCCTGTGGGGAAATCGGATTCTTAATAAGGGGAAAATATAGGAACTGCAGCCTGCCTACGCACACGCTGCTGGAGTCTAGACACTCAGCAGAGGAGGAGTTGCACATCCACAACGCGAGCATCTGTCTTTACATCACTTTGTGCTTACAGCGAGGAAATCTACATACACTACGTCCAAAGGAAATCATTTGGCATCCAAATTAATCTATCACTTTTTTTTTTTTCCCCTGCTGAAGAAAAATAACGGGAGCTGAGGCACGACTTGCTTTTCACAGCTAGTGAATGCTGAAGGCTGAACCTCCCTACAAAGGAGGTTCCCTATAAACTGGACCCGAGCAGCCAGGCATGGACACCAGACAAGACTCTCATTTTTAAGATCTAGCGGCGCCCAGCAAGTCCCAGGATTCAAAGTCTGGACACAAGCTCTGGACACATGGTTAGTGTATCTCAAAATAGCAGATGACCAGTTTACCATACTGACCATGCTGGCCTTTCTTCAGGACCATCCGGGACCAGAGAGGAGCACTGAATTCTCGCACCATCCCCGATTTCTGCACGAAATACAACTCCGGTGCACCTTCTGTCGGGCACAAAAATGTCCCATCCTTTACACTTCTTGAACGGGTCTGGAGTTGGCAATGGATCTCTGTCGCCTCTCTCCGTAACGGCAGAGCCCAAGCACGACTACCCAAATGACGAACAAGGAAACAAAGTGCGTTGGGCAGCCTTGCTGATCCTCCTGGTGATAATCCCCACCATCGGGGGGAACATTCTTGTTATCCTGGCGGTGTCTCTGGAGAAGAAGTTGCAATACGCTACCAACTACTTCCTAACGTCCCTGGCAGCGGCGGATCTGCTGGTGGGTCTCTTTGTGATGCCCATTGCCCTTCTCTTAATAGTATTTGGTAAGTACAGCACCCTCACTTCTGTCAGCAGGCCAGCATGTTGGGTACAATAACAGAACTGTTTATTTTCTACTATCAGATTTCTTTTTCAACTCACTTGGGTAATGTCTTTGRAGGGAGCGTAACCACTAGGCAGATTTCTTCCCCACTCGAAGAACATTTGGGACTTAGAAATGACATAAACTGGAGAAGGGCAAGTGCATGGAAAATTATGTTGTTGCACCTTTTATTAATATTTTGAATAACATCAGCACAACGTTGGTTTCTGCTCTGTTGGGTATTACAGCAATGGCAAGCTGTCTTCTCTTGAAAATATGGTACGAAGGAGGAGTCTCTGCGCTAAGAGAACTAAGCTGTGAAGAGTTTGTGAAGAAGTTCTTAGGAGTTAATGCTACCCAAAGTACAGACTTGATACCAAGATAAGATCAAGTGCAGTGCAGTGAGAGATGATGTCGGAACGATCACAAACAACAGGTTTGCCAGCGTCAGCCTTAGGGAGTTAATTTACCTGTTAAATCAAGGCACCTTCAATCTATTTCTGTACTTAATGTAGGTAGGATTTGGATTATCACTTAGTCTGGTTCACATAGAATAAAATGGATTTTTTTTGTATATAAATATACACTGAGTTTGGCATTTTCTTTCTTGTTAGTCARGACAGAACAAACGTAACTTTTTCATACTCTTAACATGTCCAGTCTTATTTGAAGTACTGCTCTGGTAACTCMTCAGAAGCAGCTCCACAGAAAACTCTTTTTTTTTTTTACTCCTAAAGCTTTTTTAAGAAAATATTTCAAAATGACTATGGAAATATCATAGAAATTGGAGGAAAAAAACCCAAAAACACATGGTGAGAGGGATTTCCAAAAAGTTATGATTTAATTACCTATCTTTATAGGTATATCTATAGGTATATTTATAGATAGAGATAAAACTGAGCCATAAATAACGGGAGGTTGCAGGACTTTGATTTTTCTATGCTCGATCTCTCARAGTTGCCTGAGCAACAAGCAGACAAAAGCTAAAATTTAATTTCAAAAAGGCCATCAGTAGGGTTTGTTTGCAGCAGAGGACTGGTATCCCGTTATTAACAAATATATTTGTTCATTAAATGCCTTGGCACAGAATTCTGGCATATTACAGCCTGCTTTTCTGCAACAGAAGTATGAACTGGAAAACAGCATTCAGAGCTGAAATCATAAAAGAGATTTTTCTAAGCAATTTTCAGGAAAAAAGCGATTTCTAATTTATAGAAAACTGTGACTTATAGAAACCACTTGATACGGGGTATGTCTCTATAKATACATATAGAGGTAGACAGATCTATATATGTGCATATGCACATAGTTACTRTAATTGCCGAGTTCCTGCAAAAGGCTTCTGAAATAACAAAAATGATAGGATTACTAATCATAAAAGCACCAGCATTTGAYTAGCAATGAATACAGAGGAAAGGTATGTACTAGATTTTGTATGTGTTTTAATTTTATTAGACTACTAATTCCTTTTCTTTTTAATTTTATAAGAAGAATATTGCTCCTTAATCTCTCAACTAATCCCGTGCTAAACCCTGGTTACAACAGTTTAAAACGCGTGAGGAATCTTAATTTCCAAGGCAAACAAAAGCATCTTTCACGTTCAAGAAAGTTACAAGAAAGCAGTAAAATTAGATATAATTAACCACAGCAGATTGCTACCAGTCTTTTGCATAGCAGTGGTTAAGACTAAAATTACTTGCATAAAATACCTGTTTCACAGGCAATCTCAAAAAAAATCCTTTGCCCCTCCACCAGCTGGTGGAAGACACGCTGGTRTTTATAGAAAGTTTATAGTAAGAAAACCACGAGCAAAACATGAGGGGCTGCTGGAATGGAGCAAGAACACAGACATTTAAGTACATAACAAGTCTCAATCTCCAAGCGACGCTGGCCAGAGAGCTACCTGAATGCAGAATAATCACTGCTGGTCAGAGCCAACCCCACRAACCTCCTGGCACTTCCACCCAGGGCTGTTTCCATAATAATAAAATAGCTGCGTGCAGTTGCTAGATAGAGAATATAAATATTATGCTTCCGATTTTGGATTGCTGACTAATTAACGCGGAGAATATTTGAGGGAAAAGGTGTGAGCTAAAATGCAGGCACATTAAACCTTCCTGACAGCAAAAAATTAATGTGCCACAGAACGTTCACCTTCAAGATCTGCTCCAGATACTGGCTCCTGATTGTAYGCTTGGAAAAAAATCTTCAGAAATAAAATGGTCTCAGTAATAAACAGCTACTCTTTAATTTTTTTTTAAATTGTAGCTCTCAGGTATAATATTCCAAGTGGCCAATTATTTCTTTTCAGCARAGCGACTGAAATGTATTTCGTTATAAACATATATTGCAGCTTCAATTTAAAAGAGTGCAAACGTCACGGTTTACCAACAGTTTGTGACTTCTAAGGTCTTCCTATTCCTTTCACAAAAAGGAAGGTGCATGCTAGGAAATAGGTGCTTACTTGGAAATCCAGCTTTCAAAAGTTACCTGAATGCAGAGCGCAGGGTGTTCCCAGCTAAAGAAGCAAAACAGAACTGCTGCTGCTCTCCAGCTGGTGAAACTAGCAGATGTTTCAGAGAGCTCCTCTGATTTACAAAGCCCGCAAGCAGCAGCAGTGCGTTGCCTGTGGCTGGGTGGGCAGTGGAGGCAGTGGGTGCACCCTGTTTTAAAATACATTTTATATTCTCAGTATGTACCCGCTTAAAACCCAAAAGRTAGCACTGTTATCACAGGCTGCAAATGTTTATTTTGTAAAGCTCAGCACTAGCAACTACAGCCTTAATCTTCCTTCCAYCACTGATTACCAACCACAGCAACTCTTCCTCCCTCGCTCACTTGTAGAAAATGTAACAGATAAAACTGGTGGCACTGCTGGCTAGTTTCAAAACCAGAAGTGTAAAGATAAGTAAGAAACACAGAGTTTGCTTTTCATAAAGCATCTCTAATAAAATTACTTYGATGAAATTCAAAATACGGCACAAGAGTAAAACAACTACTGCCGAACCCGTAATTGTAGTGGAGAAATCAAGACAAGTGGTCGCGGTGAGGGACAGAGCAAGACACGTTTTAAGGGACACGCAGACCGTGAAGTCCATTAAGCCAAGCACCGACCCCAGGCTGAAAAACACTTGGAGACCCATGGGTCTGCAAACACCCACAGCTCAGTCTGAGGACGGCGCCAGCTACTGATAAAATAGTCAAATTTCGGTACATCAGTAAAAGCGCCATTATTTAACAGGAACAAAACGACTCCTCTAACAAAATCCTTCACAGGCAACCCGTTTCAACTGCCTTTACAGTGAAAGAACAAATAATTTTCAAGTCTATTTAAAGATTCTTCTTAATCAAGCTTATACATCCATGTAAATAGAGCTTTCCCCCAAGCTTTCAGAAAACCTTTGGGCTTATGGCAAGAACAGCTTTTCTATACAGTGCTCCATTCGAAGGATTACAAGTTTCCAAGGTATTTCCTATAAATAAAGCTTTTCTCATTTCATAAATCAAAGGCACAGCTGCAGTAAAGGGGCACTACWTTCCTCTTAAGGTACAAGACAAACCACAAAACATGCATTTTCTCTTGCACTGACGGAAAAGTAAAGAAAGGGTCTGCAACAGCAGCCCTGCTGCTGCTGGGAGGGAAAGAGCCTTTTTATCTCACACAGCCAGATAGAGCCGGAAAAATCAGAGAAATTTTCTAGACATGTTTATCAGGTAACCTAGGCATAAAACATAACAAGGAAAAGAGCACCCACATTGAAACCACTGCACTCCTTTATATCAGTATTTCAGCTCCCAAGGCAAAAGTTTTTCAGCTCCCAAGGCAAAAGTAAGTAGAAAATCTTGCTCTACACAGCTAATCATGTAATGCTTTGGCTTGCTCCACCAAAGGGGACATCTACAACGGCAGAGTTAGCATACTAACAGTCCAAACTGTGTAGGATCTCTTGTGAACTCCCTATCAGCACTTGCTGGTAGCTATTCTTTACACCTACAGTCTAAATTATTAAGTCTTTACATCCTAAAGCATCTCATCTTTACCCTAAAAGAACAGGAATGGTAAATAGCGAAACGTGCACTAGTAAGGGAAACAAAAGCACAGCTTGAAACGTCCCTCGCACACTACAGAACTTCTAACATGTGTGGCAAACAAATCTAAATAGATAAAAGCAAATTAACTCTATGAATCCTAAATGGCTACGTGATTCTGAAAGAGCTCTAGGTATCAGAGTTGCACAGCAGTTATTTTGTACAAATACTACCAATATCCTTCAATTGTTGTCAGCCAGTTTTGTTTGGATTAGAAATACAGTCACGTACTCAGCAAGATAGCACTATAAAATGCCATATTCATGAGTGTGATAACTTTCTGCCTTCTGCATCTGCCTCAAGAGAAAATAATTCAAAAATACCAAAAGCCTTCTCTGTTAGGCTGTGGTCCTCAACTATCAAAATCTCTACAGCTCATAAAAATATACTGCATCGCTCTGCATTAGACAGCTATTTAAATACATCTGTAGTCAAAATGAGGAAAACACTCTTCGGTTCCTAAGTATTTGATGGTTCTGTTCTGCACAGAGCAAATTAATTGCAAAAGGAAAGAATTTATTATGCTGTGATACCRAAATCCGCTCCAGAAGGCAAAGCAGCTCTAATTCAGGGCGCCGCGTGCACGTACGCCTGACAGAAAGCATTAATTGCGCAACTGAAATCCAGCAGTGTTATCTGAACATCCTTCAAGATGTAAAACATGCTTTCCATAGTTCACATTTTATCTGTGTTAACTAATTCTTCACCATAAGTCAAAAAAAGAATTTCTATATTTTTCTAGAGTGAACAAGAATATTTCAAGTCCACCAGACCTATTATTTAAGTGACTTTTTTTTATTTTGGTCTTCCTGAGTTCTATAGATGGTAGTATAAACTCTTAAGAGGTTTTGGTTTTCCTTTTTTTTGTTTAAAAAGGCACCATATTTTGGAAGCTATTAAAAGTGTAGACAGAAACATTAAATTTTGCTAATACAGCAATTATGATTGTCATATATGTGCATAACCAGATTTTTTTTTTTAACACATAATTTAAACTAGCTGATRTTATTTTGGAAAAGGTGCAAGTAAATAGTAAAATTTAGTGGTTAATGCTTTTGAAATAAACCACCTCTTCCCTTCTTGCCTCATTTCCTGCACCATGCTCACCTGGAGTCTGCTGCTTTGGGAATGACTGAGTTCCATTCTGGGCTCCATCCATCTCCTTACCTACAAGCAGGAGAAGTTTCCAAACATACAGAGCAGGGCAGACCAGGCTCTTCACAAGTACAAATCTTTATAAAAATTTTTCCATCCTCTGGGGCTATATGTCTAAAGACATCACCACATTATTTCCATGTATCAGTCACTTGTGAAAAAAAAGTATTTTCATCTTAAATTATTGCAAGATTACTCCATTGGTAAGATAGAGCACAATAATATTCCAGCCTACTTAACAGTCTTAGCAGGCAGATGCATTTACTGAGATCAGGGAGATGAAAAAATAATGACTGGCTAGAAATGTCCTTTTTTCTTTATCATGATTCAGTGAAGGACTCATTCTCTGGCAGTACGTTTAATACACCTACTGACTGAGCACAGCTGAGTTTTGTAAGGAGGGAGAAAACACTTAATATGTTGGTGCCACCGTGAGCAGAAGGCACTCTATGAAGAGCTTCATTGTGGTTCATTGAGATTGGTGGTGTCAACACTGGTGGGGGGAGACAGCTTTCAGAAACACCAGCGTTTCGGAAACCTGAACACTACAAAACCCTTCAGCTCCAACACAACATAGCTGACAGATCTTGGTTTTGCTGTATAGACTTATATTAAGGACAGAGAGCTACCAACAGAAACAGGATGCAAGATTTAATCCAAGCTGTTGCTCTCAAAAGAGATATAAAGGACAATCCCTTAAATATTATAAAATTATTAATATCATAAACAGAAGAATCCTGCTTTGCCATATTAGTGCTCAACCCTATCTGACACACAGAACATGTTCCCTTTTTAGGCCTCTCTGCACCGCACTGAGCAGGATCACCAGTAACTTCAAAATTCAAGCCATGACTGGGCAACGACTGACTAAGAGATTGGTTATGACCCGTTATCTCCTTCATTTGATATAACCTTAAACTGCTGGACTATCAAGCGGAAAAAAATCATTTAARAGCCTAAGGACTAAGCACAGCCATGGTCCATTTGTGCCAAACCTTTTTATTCTGAGCGCCTGCTACAAAGAGCTGATGACCTAAAACAGACAAAAAGCCAGGGAAAGTTTATAATACCTAGACAGACTGATCAACATGATGGCAACAACCATGCTGCCAAGGAGCTATCAAGTAAGACTGAGCATCACTGAGGGAACGTCCCACTGAGGGACATCTAACATTAAGATTTTCTCAGAGTTACTGATGGCAAGAAAAAGTCATACAGTGAAGATGCACAGAATGCTATAATTGAGGGTTTTTTTTTTTTCTCTCTTTCAGACAATTCCTGGCCTCTTCCAACCGCTCTGTGTCCCATCTGGCTGTTCCTTGATGTCCTCTTTTCCACAGCTTCCATCATGCACCTCTGTGCCATCTCACTAGATCGCTATATTGCCATCAAAAAGCCCATCCAGGCCAGCCAGTACAACTCATGGGCTACAACCGTCATCAAAATCATCGTGGTTTGGCTCATTTCAATAGGTATGTGAGACTCAGAGAGCAGAAGTGTAAAAGCTCTTCATGTCCAAAGCAACAGCTGAACGCTGGGCAAAACTGAAAATGGCCAAGTACTATTGATCACTGTGGGTTAGCAAGCCTGGGATGGCTTAAATTCACCTCTTGGATTGTAAATGGCTACATCATAAAAAGGTTTCTTGACAGATGCTCCTAGTCACGCTTATCGCAAAGGCCAAGGGCTGCAGGGAAATCATTGTTCTTCTTCACCGTCCTAAAAGTGAGATGACATCTGCATGGGTAGCGTCTCCCCTAGAAAGCAAAATTTTGGGTTCCTCTGGACCYAATCTGTTGGCTTTCTGTTCCAAATACAATTTGAAGCCTTGAGCAGATGCTACTAAAATCAGTGCCTTGCTTATCAACATTACAAAACACTCTAATTTAAAAAAAATATAAATTTAAAAAGCTTATATGAAAGATGCAAATGTATATCCATTTCTATTAGCATCACTCTGTTGTGCATGTGGCATTTAACCTTTCTTTAACGATTCTTTTCTTTGAAGAGCCATTCAAAGAATTTAAAGATTTAAAGACATCTGATAAATGAGCCAAAGCAGCGAAAACTCTCAATTCAAATAACTAACCTGCACTGCACGTAGCAATGAGCACAGTGTTGTATGCTCCGGGTRCCCAGAGAAAGAACAAACTTATTCTGAATTAGTTTGACCAGTGATGCCCAAGACCATAGGTACATCCAGCATCCTGACCCAGGTACACAGGTGCCTAAAGTAAAATTCCAACATGAAAAAAAAAAAAGAAAAAGAAAAAGAAAAAGAACAATAACAACAACAACAAAAACCCAGATCTGTGATGACAGGAAAAAAATCGTATTTTATCACAGGAAAGAAAGCAAATTGTTAGCAAGACAGGACACTTAAAAGCTGACCTATTACTATCAGAGTTATTAATCAGTGCAGCATTTTTTCATTTCTTTTTTTCTATCACAAAAGCACTCTGCAGCCGAGCCACCGCTCAGCTCCCATCTCCAATTCAAAGGCTAATTTGATTCAGTCCTTTTTTTAAGGGTTTGCTGTGCCTGAAGGTGTCCTTCTTATTAAGGAAGGGGTCAGGCAGCTGAAGGGAGAACTTTTTGCTGCTTGCTGCTTTTGACCCCCTTCAGTAAGCCGGGTAGCAGAGAAATACAGTAAATCCCTAGATCCCCTTAAGTGGTATCAGGAAACACAGCACGAAGAACCTTCAGCAGACAGCAAGGAACCTGTTGTTTTTGTTGTAACATCAGACTGCTGGCAAATGAAGCGCTGCCTGTAATTTAGCGGTTATAAAAAATTCATTTAAGACGACAAGACTGCTAACATTTTTTTTTTTCCAAACGAGCGGTGAATTACAGAGCTAGCTAGCTAGCCTCATTTAAACACTCTTAAATATCCAAGAGACTTTTAACAACAAATCCATCTCAAAAATATACTACATAATTTCAACATCTGCTTAACTATTTCCAAGTCAAGCAGAGTTCTCAAAAAGAAAAAAGGAACAGCTGGGTCAGATCACTTGATGTGGTTAAGATGAGAGAAAAACAAGTTTTGTGTATTCACGCAGTTTTACACAACTGGCCTTTGAAACGTGCAAAGTCTTCCCCAGGAAAATAGATTAAATCAAGCAGACAATGTTAGAAAAACTCATTCCACTGGAGGAAAAGCTACACTAACTATCACAACTAAAGTCAAAGCAAGGTATAGGAAACCTGGGAATTTGGCCATTCTATGGTGCTTCCTAAACCTCTAAAGTTAAGCCCCATCTCAGTTTAAAAGGTCGTTCTTTTAAAGCAGACCTTGTCAGCTTTCACAATGTGCTAATCATCTCAGTTACCCACTTGATGTTCCCAGCAACTCATATTCWTTCACTCGCTCTATACCTACTCCAAAGCTCAGGAATCACCTTGCCTTACAGACCTTAGGTCCAAAAGGGACGTTGCAAGCAAATACCACSCTGAACCACTTGTTTTTTCTTCTCCAGGCATTGCTATTCCAGTCCCCATCAGAGGCATTGAAGATGGGAACGGCAACCACACAAACATAACGTGCGCCCTGACGCCCGATCGCTTCCCCGACTTCATCCTGTTCGGATCGGTGGCTGCCTTCTTCATTCCCCTCACTATCATGATAGTCACTTACTTTCTGACAACCCAAGTGCTACGCAAGAAAGCCTACCTGATCAACAAGTCCCCGCAGCGTTTCACTTGGTCAACAGTGTCCACAGTATTTCAGCGGGACGTGACACCCGCGTCCTCACCAGAAAAGGTGGCTATGCTAAACGGCTCCAGAAAGGACAAGACTTTGTCCAGTGATGTGCCCGTCTGTAGAATGTCTACAATTGGGAGGAAATCCATGCAAACGATCACCAACGAACAGCGGGCCTCAAAAGTTCTGGGGATTGTCTTTTTTCTTTTCTTGCTGATGTGGTGCCCATTCTTCATAACAAACATAAGTTCAGTCCTGTGCAACTCCTGCAACAAGGAGGTTTTTCAAAAGCTCATGGAAATCTTTGTGTGGATAGGATATGTATCCTCAGGGGTGAACCCTCTTGTCTACACACTCTTCAACAAGACATTTAGGGAAGCTTTCAGCAGGTATATCACTTGCAACTATCGGACCACAAAGCCTGTCAAGGCCCTTCGGAAATGCTCCAACAGAATCTCCTTCCGAAATTCTGTGGCAGAGAATTCCAAGCTCCTCGTTATGCACGGGATGCGAAACGGGATTAATCCCATTATGTATCAGAGCCCTATGAGGCTGCGGAGCTCACCCATCCAGGCCTCATCAGCCATTCTGCTGGATACACTGCTGCTCACAGAAAATGAAGTTGATAAAACAGAAGAACAAGTCAGCTACGTATAGGGGGATGGCAGCAACGTTCATATGTARTATTACTGTATGTATTCTAGGTAACTGTGCTATAAGAAGGTATAAATAATATTTTTCTTTTTGTTATTTATGCAAGCAATATCTCATAAATTTATATTAATTCTCGCCTCTGAAGTCTCCTCTATTTTAACCCTAGATCCCATGATAACCACAATTGCATTCCCTGATAAACAATGGCTATTGCAGAACTGTAGCCCGCAGGAAGAGGGAAATAAATAAAAGAAGCTAAATCAATTTGAGTAACTGACTTAGTTATCATCTCCAGCCTCCTCAAAGTATAACAAAGCCACCCATCTACAAACACTAAATGAATAAATTTCCTTTTTCTGTGGGGCCTTTGGAACCTAAGGGAAAGCCTTCAGTGATCTAGTRTAGTTCAGGCAAAATGAAGAAAAGCCAAAGACAGAACAACTATTCCACTTGAAAATGTGAGCAAGTGTTTAAGAGAGAATGATGGCCAGCAAAAGTGGGGCAATACCAAAAATTTGGTATCGCCCGTTTGATTTGCTTGGTTTCTCCAACTGATCTGATCTGGTTCCACTGAAGCTGAAGGAAATTTCTAGCATCAACTTTACCCCAAACATGCATCTCAGGGAGATAACACAGCACTTGGCTATTCGCTTTTGTCAAACTGGACAAATACCACATTTTTGCTGCAACTTTGTTTCTTGCCTCCTCTTAGGCGATGTTCCTTAAAGTTCAGTGGTCTACAATGTCACTCCTTCAAATGATATCACATAAGCTGAAAGACRAGCTGAAGTAAAACCAGTCACTTGAAGGATACTGATGAATGTCTGAGTCCAGAACAAGAAAGCACCGCTTTAGGGGGGTGATAAGGTTTCAGACCTTTAGTTTAAGTTCAACCAGTTGTCATTTTTGAATGTCCATGCTTCCCTGGCCCCAGACCAGGCCTGTTATTCACAGAACACTATAGACAAGGCCATAACATCCAATATCTTCATGCGTCTTTCATATAAACATTTATTTTATGATGTTGCTGTAAAACAAATAAGAGTTTTAGTMGCTATTTAATAATAGTTTGCACTTCCCCAAAAAAAGCATAATCTTTGGTGGTCTCAGCCCTCAAAACTTAATCAAGCTGCTGTCCACTCAGAWGGGGCTTTTCCAAATGATTTCTATCAAGAAGCAGCATCTGGTTACCAAGTATGAAATATGAATTGTCAAAGAGAAATGCATCTCTCAGATATTGTTTCAAATAGATGAGAAAGCAGCAGTGTCACCTGCAGAAGGCACTAAGACCTCACCGGAATATTCTGACATTTGGGTTAGTTGTGAACAAAAAGGGAACTCAAAAAACAGATGCAATTTTARGTTTCCAGGATGATGGAGTCAGCAGAACAGAAAATGTTTTGCCAAAAAAAAAGCTTAGAGAATTGCTCATTTAGCTTGGCAAAACAGGCTGAGGGGGGATATGACTGCGCTCAGTAAACACACATCAAACAGCAATCACCAGAGATGCAGAAAAGTTTTTTAATCTGAGTGAAAATTTTATTATGTGATCACAGAAGTGTGAAACAACCATAAGTTACTTTAGGTTTGATGTTTAAATATTTTCAACTTAAAAAAAAGAGCTAGAGCAGATTTTCAATGGGAACAATAATGATAGCAAGCCGAAATGATTTTATGAGCTTTATAAATTTATGAAAGAGATGGGGAGTGAGTGGAGAAGAGCAGAGGGAATGAGGTAGGAGATAYCTTTCAAGTCTCAATCAAGCCTGCACTTAAAACAGAAAGATTTAGTAATCCATAAATAAAGCATCTTGCATATCAAACCTTTATACCTCAGAAGATCTATATGTAGGAAAAAAAAAAAGTGCTACATTCCAATTTTTACCAAAAACTTTAGAACTCATTTTCCATTATGACTATGTCCCAATAGAGTTTAGAAATGATAGAAGAAAGATTTTGCATCTCTCAGGAACTCACAGCAAAAATATAAAAGAAAACCAGTCCCTCCAGAACGCACTTAAGCAGCAGAGCGCTACTTACTCTGTCATTACTGTTTGCACCACGCAATGTATCCACCAACCTAATCTTCTTGGGGAAAAACAAAACCAAAGCACACACCCCCCCAGCAAGTGTTCGTTCCAAAGCTTTAGCATGGATAATGCTGGAAACCCTACAGAGAACAGGCAGTCCAGGCACTGAGGTGCCACCTTGCACTCTCCAAAGCCCTTCAGAAGGGTCACCTTTTGAGGGGGCAGAACCAGACCCAAAGCTCTGAAGATGACTACATGGCGAGACCTTCAAGAGGTTGCCCCATAGCAGTGGGCCACCCAGCAGCATTTCCAAAGCCCCAGGGACAGCAGTAATATTAGATCTGTACACATAAACACAGCTTAGCACAGCTCGAAAAAAAATTAATTGTACTAATGACACAGAAATAAAATCCCATCTGCTCTCTGATASAATCCACCCAATCCCTGATTCCCAATCCACCCTCTCCCTGATACAGGATACTGGTAAATCAAAACTCCCATAGAGCAAAAAATTAATAGAACACTTGTCACACTATATCTGTGAAAACTAAGCAAGCTGTTTTCATCTGCAAAAAACGGGAGCTTCTACCAGTTCCAGACTATTTCTCTTTGGGAAGGAAACAACAGATTTTCCCAAAGTATTGGGCTTCCTACAGCAAGCAGCCAACTCATCATCTTTTCATAGCTTCCATTTACAGTAAAATGTTCAGCTCAAAGGGAGTTGGTTTTGTTTTCGTTTTTGATGTTTTTAGAGCTCTTTAGTTACACAGTAAAATTATGTACAGCAAAAAGGCTTAGCTTTTCCATCCACAGAACAGAAAGTTCTAAAGATAACTTGTCCTTCCAACATTTATTTTTATATATTTAATTTAAAACATATGCAAGTTCGAAACAGAGCCTGATGTAACAACAGCCAAAAAGTTCCAGGAAAGAAAAATATTAAAAATGTGTCTATGATACGTACAGTAGTTTTTCTACTTTCTTCCCTTTTTTGTGATAGTCACTAGTCACCGAAGCTAGATTAAATTCCTTTTTTTTTTTTTTACTCTATTAAAAACTCTATTTTTTTAACTCTACTCATTAATCAAAAGTTGTTAAGAGTTTACTATAGTTAAAGGTCAGAATTGATGGATCATTGTAGCTCTGAAAGATGCTGAGAGTCACAGACTTCTTAGAGATTCAGAAGTCTTTCATTAGTCCTGGATTATTTTAAAACTCAAGGGCAGGGGGAATAAGGAAAAAAAAAACCCTAGAACTTCTAGATATTTAGCTGAAAATTTCAGAAATTAATCCCTCACTCACAGGTGAAACTATGAKCACATTCATGCATGGAGTGATGACAGCAGAAAAGTGACCCCAGCAGCATCACCCGCAATGCAGCAAGCAGCAGCCTCCTGAGGAGCACCACGAAGCAGCGAATGGGAACAGCACCAATTCTGAACTGCTTCCCAGCAGCCAGCCAGCTCAAGACAGGCATCTTTGAAAACTCCCCTGCTACTTAATAAATCCAYGCAGATCAAACAAAAAGAACACTCAGACAGCAGGCAGCAATCATTCATTTTCATAGGTTCATAAAAACGAAGCTTCAACTCAAAATCCCTCATCCCTGGTACCAAAGCCATGTCCTAGAACTCAGATCCATCAAACTTTYTCTGTTGGCCTCCTCCCTCCTCCTCCTCCCTATCTGTTTGATAACAGAAGCAGACAGCGCTTAACAGAAACAGAACACAGAATTAGGAAGGAAAAGGAGGTCTGTGGTGGCGAGCTGTGCAGGTAGATGAAATACTGCCTTTCCATGAGCTCATCTTGGAGGCAGCAACTCCCACATCACCAAGCTCCTCCAAAGCAAATCTGGACTTCAGCAGTAGCTGGCAAAGGTGGTGGGGGAAAAAAAAAAAAAAAAAAAGAGTGCAGGGGTTGTTTGTTCCCATCTTGCAGGTGTCTTCCCTTCCTCTCCTCCCGAAGTGCTCTAGCAGGCTGGAAGTGAACACTCCTTTGAGGGTGCTAATGGGAGCTGTGCAAGGTACATCCTAGCCCTGCGGGACAGGACTAACTGGATTATCAATCCTACCACTAGCATCACCTYAAACTTTCCTTTTCCAGCAAGAACCTCACAGCTGGCTAACAGCACCTGGAAAGAGCAAGAGGGAATTGCCCCTCTTCTGCCTGACCCCTATCTTTGCACATCTGAGTCTGCAGTGAGCAATAACACCAGGACTGATCTGCCGGAAGGGCCCCATTGAGACCGATTCCAAGACCTCTTACTAATCTGAGGTTAGACATCAAGAACAGGAAACGATCCTTGAAAAGGTCTCACCCAGCAATGATGTGTTTTATCAAGGCAGCACGTAGATTTCTCAATTTTTATGACCATAAATAGAAAGTCAACATGTTCCGCTTACTGAATTTAGTCAGCAGCAATACCTCAGTCAGGCCATAAACCACAACCAAACAACTAGTCAAGGTCCAGTCCTCCTACAGGAAAAGCAAATCTCTCCATAGGCAGAAACACGTGACCAAGGCAACATACACATTCACTGTTAACCTCTTAAGAGCAAAAAGAAATTGCTCATCCACAGATTATACAGACAAGCTAAGAAATGAGGTAAAGATGAAGGCAAGATGCAGAACTATAAAATTAAAAGACAATATAGTGAACAAAGTTCTTGTTTCAACAACTGGATCTGCAACATTATACACGGACAAAGACATTACCTTCATTAGCAAGACATGCTTGAAAAAAGTCACTACAAGCTCTTTCAAGAAAGCATAAATAAGGTCATTAAAAGGTAGCTAGGCACAACGTGCGGTGCTAACGATGGAGATTTAGGTGTCTACTACATCCACTAGAATCATCTTCAGTAACACAAATATATAAAACACATTTTAAATATTGGGTGCGAAGTGAGAGGACTTTTATAGTACCCAGCTTCCTCCATAAAGATATCAGCCTAAATAATAATTGACATAAGGTTTACATCACCTGCTAGCAGAACACAAGAGCTTTTATGGCAAAAAGGGCTGGCCATTCTCCAACTGTACAAAAAGATTCATTCAAAAAGTGCATTTGACAAAATTTGTTTGTTCACAGTGAAATGCTCCAGCCAGTTCCGCTTTCCTTGGTATGACAGAACCTTTTACCTTAGAACATACAAGTTCTGTTTAAGTTACCAAAGAAGCAAAAAAGAACACAGAAGTCATAAAGTATTGCATTGAAATATCAGCATCACTCTGAAATATCAGCATCACTATGGAAGGTGCTCAAGTAGCTTCTTTTTACTGCTCAAGTAGTTTCTCTTTCTTTCTTTCTTTGTTCCTCCCTTAACTACTTAAAATACGTTAGGAGACATTCAGTCACTGTTCTGGCTGCCTATCTAATTAAACCAAAATTACAGTACAGACATGGACAGAAGGACTACCTCTAACTATATCCACCTTAGCAGTCTTCGAGGAAAATAYTGGAGTTTGGAAGCTAGCAGAACAGGCATCTTGAAATGTCAATTAAAGTCTCAACATCCTCTGCTCACCACAAGGAAAAAAAAAAGAAAAAAAGAAAACAAATGCAAAACACAAACACACAAAACAAGAATCACACCCTCCCAGCCTTCACACTAAGCCCAGAAACCAAGGCTCAAAAACTTCACTTAATCTCCACTGCAGTGACATGAAATAGGTTTCAGGGCACCAGTCCCAACCCCGAGTGCTGCAAGCTGTAAGCCCTCAGTTAATCCATCACTGATCTTGTGTTCTCCGAGTGTAAAACTTCTAACTGGGTCACACCTGGCCATGTTTGGATCAATTTTCAAATGGAACAAAAATACCTTTAAATAATCCAATGTTAAACAAAACTCAAGGCCCTGAAAGGCTAATGGCAGAGAGCCATCTGTTAACACACAAGAGGCATAGTGATTTCTTACAGCRCTCCATGGAAGAGGTCATTTTCCTACAGCAATTTTCTTATTGCGGAAAAATCTGAAGCATTGCAAGCTGGAATGAGACAGCAAAAGCTTTGCTCCATAAATCTCCTTCTTGGCTGCTATACCTAACAGTATCCTCAAAAGGTAAAGCAACGTGAGCACAGCAAACCTGGCAGGGGCATCCTGAGCACCTAGGGATGCTGCAGCCCAGAGAGGCTCCTCGCTGCCCAGCGGAGCCTCTCCTGGCTCTTCGCCAGGCAAACCAGGAGTCCAGTGTCCTGGCTAGTTCTCAGGAATTGTTAAATATCACCCTGAAGCATTAGATTTCTTTCATCATTTTAATCGAGAAACCCATGTACAGCTGCCGAGAAGCCTTCCTTTGTTTCACTTCCCTTTTGGCTCTTTGGGGTAGCTACCAACATGGCAAAAAACAACAGGCAGTAAATAAGTAACTTGCTTTCATGTTTTTGCTTTGGCATTTGACACCAGGGTGTTTACTGCCAGTGACAGCTTCCTTGAGACAAACTGTTTTCCACGGTTGCAAGGAAAGAGGCTTTCACTCCGCAGAACAGGAGCGGAAGCTTTTTTCTTTTCAAGTAGGAAGCTAGTTACAAAAAATGTATGACTTGCAAAGGTCCCTTTTTGTTTAATAATTTATATCTAAAGCAATTTGTCTAGACACTTCTAAGATTCCCATAATCAAGTTATCCTTTCCAAGTCAAGAAAAAGCATCAAGCCCTTAAAAATTAAGAGCATCTTGTGCTCTAAAGGATCTTCTCTACAAATGCTCTAAACAGGTGATAGCAGCTCATTTCAGGCTCAAAGGCATTAAACCCTGCACAACAAATGAATCTTTTATTCTGTAACACAAACACGCACATCAAAATAAATAAAAATCCAGCAGTGATTTTTTTTTTTTAAACCAAAAATGTTCATCAATCTCATTTAATGGCTCAAAGAATCTCAGTGCTTTTAACGACTTAATTTGAAACTTCATTTGCTGAACAGTGTTTGTAGAACAAACGTAAGAATTTGGTCAGACAAGTAATTCAGTTATAAAACACACTGCTTAAAATGTTGTTTACTATTCAGTACAAGAATCCCTTGTGTTTACAGCCTGAGAAATTGGAAGGAATTTGCTGGAATTTAGGCGAAGGTGAATACACTAGACTGGTTTCTCTCCCTCCTCTCATGCACGCTAATCTAGTGATCCTAGGGTGTTTGAGAGGTTTGCTATAGGCACTATAGGGACTACCTCTAGGTCCAAAAGAGAGTGCCTTCTTGAAGGAAGGCATCTAAATTACCAGTGGGGCAAAAGCAAGGCTGAAGAATCATCTCTGACAAAAACAAGTCATGTTAATCTACTTGTTTGGTGAGGCTTATCAGTTTTCAGTAAGAAATGAAAGCACTTGCTGAGAKTTTCAAAAGCAGCCAAGTGATATAAAGCACTGAGCCCTATTTTTTATAACACTTGTAATTTTGTGTTTTTGTAACACTTAGTAATACTCTAAAGCAAAGAGAAAGAGTTGCCAAAAAACTTACATAAGGTCTTTTACTGCATTGCTTGAAACAATTAACGCATTTGTGCAATTTGATTGTTACAACTACAATTATTATGAGAACATAGATCAGTTTTGCAAGAGGTGCCGGGAGTCCTCCAATGTGCTAAGCAACCTGTGATGTCCCACAGAGATTTCTCCCATTTCAGATTTGCAGATAAATGAGAAATTTTCCAATCTGGACTTCAGTGAAAAGTTAAGGCTTCTTCTTCTTACCTTAAAAGCACTTCTGCTATTATTAACCTTCCATTCTCKGAAAGGGGCCCTCCATTCCCCTCCATCAAGAAGGCTGAAGACAAAGATAAAATGGACTGGAAGGCAAACAAAACCCTTTCAATCTTTTCTACGCAAGGATTAACAAGCAGGTTGGTTACGCTAAATTCCTTTCCTTCACAATTAATACACTGAGCAAGTCACTGGTAAAGCTGCCATCTGCCTTTGGCAGAAATGCAGCCTACAAGAGTTAGAGAAAACAAACTGCCCAAGTGCTACTGGAATAAAATTCAAAACTTCAGTTCGCTTTAAAACAAATATATCATTAAAATATCACAGRCTATATCAACACAAAGCATACAAAAGCAGGAAACATCACTAYTTTGCCTGCATTATCCTAAAAGGACAACCTGAACATAAACCATCCATGGTTCTCTGCCTTTAGGTAGCAGACACTTGGCAGCCAAGACTAAATCTTCCTTTAAAATAGCTTGGCAGCTGTTTTAGTCCCTCATTTGCCCCAGTCCCTTTCCCAGCAGCTTCCCAAAACTTCTGAGCCTTAAGGAACATTTTGCAATGGCCAGAGGAGCAGCAAGGTTCTCCTTTCTTTGGAGAAGAGACCTTTACCTCCCTGCACTTACAACTGCAATCGGAGTAATCAAACCTTTACTTTGCATTTTCAACCCATATTGAAGTCTTCTCTCTAAGCAGATTTATTATAATCTTTAAAACTTTTATCTCATCTAATGCATGAGCTGTGTTTAGAAGCACTGCAGCATTGCTCTAACAAATAACTATATATAAAGACAACTACATAAACCAATCACGTCTTACTGACAAAAACAAAGATCAATTAACGATGCAAAGTTATAAAATTTGAGATAAAAAAAGCCYTTCCATTTTGAAAGACAAGAACACTTTAAATTTAATGTGCTTTCCACCTCACCATAATTCTTTCAAAAGCAAAGGGCGGAGGRAGGGAAGAAAAAGGCTAACCAGAAATCACAAGTACCTTAAATGCTGTTTTCTAACAGCTATGATAAATATTTTAGAAACCACTTTAGCAGAAAGGAGGACTAATACATAAACATCATTAATAAGGTAAAATCTGTAGTTTATGATCATTGGCAATGAATAGCAGCATGACTGAGAGAACAGAGAGATACGTTACAGTATCCAAATATATACACCACTTTTCTTCCTGCTATTTTACCATACAGCCTTTTTGCACAGTCCTGTTATCCACACCCCAATCTCCAAACATCTCAAGCTTTATTCAAGCCTCTGTAGCATGTTACAATAATATTTTACTTTTAAAAGTGTCTCCTGTAAGATGCAGTCATTTTTAAAAAGAAAAGATGTAAAAAGTCTAAGCTTTTCTATGCCATACTACTGCCTTGCTCGCTATGGGGAAGAGAGGAGGAGGCAGCTTTGAAACAACTCTCTTGCACCACAGCATTTTCTGACAATTTAATACAGTGRCATGAGACCGTTGAGTCAAAAAATACATAACTAATGCCCAATTTTCATATGATAATAAGCTGAAGAGGGGGAAAAGGCCATATTAARTCCCATAGCCAGCAGCTGTGGTTTGGATCAGCAGCCTGCAGACTACTTCTAAACAGTCAGCAAAACCATAATGAAGAAAAGCAGTGCTGCTGTCAGTAACATCTACTGGTGCGTGTCCCACTGGAAGCCTTTATGGAGCTCACAAATCCAAAKGGGCTGAAGACTCTGCTCTGCTCCCAGCCCAAGGTGCCCACACGCAGGACGGCCTCCAGCAGCAAGGCCAGGAACAGTTACAGCTGCACTAGTCCCAGCCTGCCCAACTCTTGCACCCCAAGGTGAGGCTTTGAGCCAAGCAAAGACAGGATCTAGCAGTGGTCCCTGCAGGGCTTACCCCCAAAAGCACCATGGAATTCACTGAGCAAATACGGCTGGCGATCCTGCTGCAGAAAYGTGAGTTTCAACTGAGTTTTCACCTTTGCTCCAGGCCACAAAGAACGGCTTTGGAAAAGAACACAGGAAGGAAACTGCTGAACACTGCTGAAAGAGCAATTTGACATTTTTAAAGGGATCTGAGAAGAAGACAGAAGGCATTGTGTKGAACAAAGGAAAAAAAAAGTTTTGCTACTAACGTAAAGAAGATAGCTACAGAGTGCTTTCATATGCTGCATTTTTGGGTTTTGTGTTTTATCTACTTTGCAGATAAAAGAGATAGTGCAGGCAGATGTATATTAAAGACAGTAGAGAATGTTACAATGACTACTTGGCACCTTTTGTAACACACTAGAAAGTTTAATTCAGCAATTCTTAGGAAAAAGTTAATAACCTACACTAGAACATCCCTCCTAAAAAGGCATTYAAAYCTTATTTTGCAGTTTTTTTAAACAATGAAGCAGCCACACACATTCTTTCATAAACTTTTCAATAAATATTAAGTGGAAAAAAAAATCTAAAACAAATCCTGTCCTTAAAACAAAAAAGCTAATCTTCCAGTTACAGTCTTAAAGCTGTTTTTTTTAAACTTCATATGTCTGCTCATGTCACATTATGTTCCCTCACATTTTATTCTGATACTGTGCTGCTTCCACTAACCCTTGCCGTAAGGGCCAGGCTGTGCTCCTGAAGGGGCCCAGGGCTGCAAGCTTGTGCTCACAAGGTGCATKCACTGGAGGAACAGGACAGTGCAGCCTTAGAGAACAGTGGAGTACAGAGACATTGAATTGTGCATAAAAGCTGGCTATGAGCAACTTCAGAAACTTTCAGATGAAATCACAGAATGGTTAAGGTTGAAAGGGACCTCTYGAGATCATCTAGTCCAACTCCCCTGCTCCAGCAGGGCCAGTCAAGTAAGAGGAAGAACATCTATTCACAAAGAGCTGCAACAAACAGAAAGCAAGCTGAGTATTTAGGAGACAAATTTGTGGGCTCCCGCTCTATCCCCTTTACTAATGGTGGTTTAAGGGAATTACCATTCTCAGACAGCATCAACTCCACCCATATCTGGATGTGATTCCTACAGGAGGGCTGCTGTAGTGCACAGTTCAGATGAATTTACACCACCAGCACATTCAGTTCTGCAGTAATGGCATGAACCTCTAGCAAAAACACAGATTGCACTGAGCAAATTTACTCCCTGCGTTCAAGCCCGACTTGACACTTTCCTTCCTGGAACAAATACGAAGAATTTGACTTGACCTCTTCTTACAGAAGCTCAGTCATGTTTCTGCACCTAGGATGAGGTGTACTCGATCTAGTCTAGGGCTGGGCCTTTTGGTTTATAACCAGGGAGAAGAACGCAGACAGTATTTAGATCTCTTCCATCATTATATGTGACTGCAGAGGCCTGGAGTAGACAGACTGAAGGCTCCCTCCAAGAACAATATCTTAAAGCAAAATAACTGATAACATATACTTTATATAAAGCTACCAAATGAAAAGGCTGAGCAATCAAAAAGCAAAGCAGAAACTTGCAAAAGAAGTTAAAAGATCACATAAGAGACAGAGAATGAACCTGAAGGGGCAGATCTGCATTTAGAACTGCAGAGATACCAGCACACAGTAACTGGTTTAGCACAAAGCTCTGAAAGCTTCTCAGCTTGGTAGGAAATAATCAACGTCCAGTTGTGTTATCCATTTGTTGAGAAGAAAAATGACACTGAAATCAGAGATCAAAAGTGCTTTGTCACAACCTGTTTGGAAAAGAGATCCCTGAAACTATGGAAGGCCTGTATGGAATTTTCCTTCTGTACACAGAGACAGAAGCCAGTTAAACAAACCCTTTGGCTTCAGGAGGGGAGCAGATCCCYGTGCAGCAAGGAATGATCTGTGCTCACGAAAGCAAGAGCAGAAGCTCTTGGGAGACGCCTGCTGCCCACAGACAGAACTCGTTTCATTCGTAAATTATGTTAAACTGCAGCTTTTAATGAAACAGAATGGAGCAAAAGTAATTTCTAAACAAGAAGCAACTTGGTTAATGATAAATTAACTGGTAGAGTCAGTAACTCAGATTTTGAATTAACAGTTTTAAGCATCTTTCACCAGCCTGCTTTTCAGGATGAGATAAAAGTCTACCCCAACTCAAATACAAGGCAAAAAAAGGCCTTATTGAGCACTCATTTAAAATTACAGTCATGGACTTTGGTCCAAGTGTGCACTGCCTCCTCTCAGACACGCTCAACTCAGTGCTCAAACTACACAGATTCCTATACAAACAGATGAAGACAAGGATAATTCCCTAGTTATATCAAAAAATTAAATAACAAATGCCAACTCTTACCTAGGGAACTGCAGAGCACACCTTCAAAATACCACTGAGAGGGAATGGCATTCACTTTAGAGAAGCAAGAAAGACAGCACCACTAGCTGCAGAACACATGCAAGCTCAGGAACCTGTCAGGACTTAACACTAGATACTTGATAAATAAATAAAAATAAATTTCAACATCTTTCAACTTAGTTCTAGAGAAATCACAKTCTCCAGGTAGATTTTAGACAGCAAGTAGGCAGACTTACTTGTCTAAGTAATACTGCTTATAGAAGGCCTGGAACAGGCCTTGCATTACTTAACTTTTAATTAACCCTCAATCCTGCAAATATTTCTTCATTTTATTTGAAAATTTCATCTTAGACTGTTCAGAAAATTAAATCATAAGCCCGGAAACCTACAGAAAGCCTCATTAAGCATCTGCTGAGCGCTTAACTCACAACTGACTTAAAAACGAAATAAAACACTGTATCTTCATAAGAACATATTAAACAAAATGTCACTAAACAAACAAAATCACTCTTCCATGACAAGACATCAAGCTCCGCTGAGGACACGAACGGAGCACACACTCACATGCATAAGGATACTACGAAGTTCATCTAACACTCTGTTCAACACCTCTAAGATATCCCTTCTGTCCTAAGAAATCTCAATAGTTAAAAAGCATCTCAGTGAATTTCCAAGGAACACATTGAACAAGTCAATAAAGTGCAAGTTCCTGGGGTAGCTGCTGGAAGGAGGTGGCAGGGAAAAAAGAGCAGTCAGAATTTAAACAAGCAACACCAGAAGGAGATGAGACAGCAAGATGACTCCTGGCAGCAACAGACTCCTCTGGCTCCTGCTTTCTGCAGCTCTGCMTGGCAGGAGTCATTTTTCTACCACTCTGTCCCACAGCACTTTTCATTCTTTCCCAGAGCCACCTCAACAGAACATTCCTCAGTTTTGGAATGGTTTGTTCAGTTCACACACTTCAAAAAGTAAAATTTAAAGCTACTAAAGCCGATATATATATAYATATCTGCATGTAGAGTTACATTACTGCAATATGTACATTCAAGAGATCTATTTTTTTCTTTTCATGGGAAATTTTATTCTGTCATTACTACTGTGCTAGAAGGTTACATTTCTACTACTCACAGCACAAACCTACATGCATCAYTTGTCAAATGAAATCTTCTTCTCTGTGCTTATCCCAGCCACACAACAACGTTCCCATGCGTGTAAAGTCACATATTAAGACTTAACAGCAAAACCAAACCCACAGCTTCTAAATCTGAACCATGTTTTATTTTCTCTATTTTTCTGCTTTTCAACCTCCATTTAGTCAGCAATCAAGCTAGTTAATAACARCAATCGTGTGCACACTTGCTGGAATGTAAGGGACATCGTACTGAAGGCTGTAACAGTGACAGAGGGAGATACTGTACCTGAACAGAATGAAACCAAGCGACTCGACTGCTGCCCGCCTCACATCATCATTCACATCACTCACCTGCAAAGGGAAAACAGGACATTCAGAGCACAGCTGAAACACCTGATGCTACAGCATTTGCAGCCAGGTGTCCAAAAACACAGATTAATCAGGAAGACAAGATCATGTGCAACTTTAGTTGAACAGATCAACTCACATGGAAATACAGCAACTACATACCTATCAAAGAAAAGACAAGTGCCATTTTTTTTTCCAACTTACACTAGTTTTCTTCCAGCCTGTTATTATGCAGGTTATACACGGGAAAAACATCGTCAGTTTTATTGATTTGTTAGTATCAATTTGTAACAATTTTCTTTTTCATGATAGAAACTTCTTTTGCTACAAGTTTATTCATCTTTATGTCAGCAGACCCTGTTAGTTCTTCTCATAATTTTAAGAAAAGCTCTCTGCTTTGGACTAGAACCCTAATAGTGAACACACAAAGCCTGTCAAAATCATCTCTGCTACTCTCTCTCACCAGAAATATCTTGCTATGAGCTCCTCAGCCATGGTACTTACAGCCACATGCAGCAGGCGTCTGATAGCCTTGTTGTTCCCTGAGCCACAGTATGCCATGGCCACGGTGTACATGCCCGAGCGGCGGAGAATTGGATCCTGGAAGAGAAAGCACACATCATAATTCAACAGGATTCAACTATTTCAACTTTAAATACGTTCCACTCTTAAGCTTGGAAGCTGCAACTAGGCAGTCTCAATGCTCTGTTGTTTCCTTGTCATTCTTGGTGATTGCCCTGTTACTTGTCCCTAAAGCACAGATGTTATCTGGTTGTTTCAGGTGGAAGTTGCTACAGAAAGTTGTTATGTCCTCAGGTGCCATTAGGTCCTTGAGAATGAACTGCTATACTGAGCTTCACTTGTTTCTAACCACCACACTCTGTCTGCTCCTTGTTGCTGCTCACAAGACTACTTAAAGATTGAGTATGAGTGGGAGCTAATACAAGAGTCATTTTAGTGCTCTTGGGTTTTTCTCATGGTGAAAAAACAAGCCAACAAAAACTATGAAATGGCTCTATTTCAGATCCACATAAAAGTTTCCCTAGTAAAAACAGCCAGCTTGTCTTAGCTGGAGATTTCAGAAAAGGGCAGGAAGGACACCTGTGTAACAGATGTGGACGTCATTGAGACACAGTCAAACTCACCTTATCTCTGCAGAGACTCTCTATGAGAGCATCTGCCTCCTCCATCCTCCCATACATCACCAGAGCAATTCCGACAGCAAGGCCCCGCAAAATCTTCTCATGCTGGGTCTCCTGCGCGTAGCCAACCATGTCCTCAATAGCCTGGGCATTTTTAGATCCCAGCATAACCAGTCCCAGTGCCAGACCTGCTGCTTCACCTGCACACCACAGAAAGAAGGAAAAAAAAAATTCAGCTCTAACAGTAGTAAGTATTATATCCAGAGAAGCACAGAAGATATAGGCTAAGAGATCACTACTGGACACTGCCATACCCAGTAGTGTGCCTATTATTCCTAAGTGTCCTTAAAAAAAACCCTATCAATTACAATTTAGTATTTTCCCCTACCAATTACAAATTTCTCTTTGTTGAACCAACAGCTGCTTAAATCATTTTCCTGTGAACTTCAAGCAGAGCAGCAGGAACCACCATGAGCATCTCCAGGTCTGCCCCTCTCAGCCAAAAAGGGCACATGGCACTAGAGGAGAAACCAGCCAAACTGAATAAAAAATATGTATCAAAGAAAAGAGCAGATCCACATAAAATATCTGTTTAAAGATCCAAGATGGCTTACCAGAGGTTGGCACAGGGCCAGAACCCAATCCTAACTGAACCTCTGTCCATTGCTATAGAAACTGAAGAACCATTGGAGGTCAAAACCAGTCAATTGACAAAATACATCTGAGAACCTAGAAGTGAGCTATGCTGCTAATTGACAAGCTGGAAAAAAAGTCAAATGACCAGAAAGGCCTCAGCTGGTTATTTACCTTAAACACAGAACACTTACCTGTCACTGCATCATCCTGGTAGAGATTTGTTTTCAGCAAATCATACACATCTTGACGTGCTGTCCCCATGGCAGCCAGACCCAAACCTAAGCTGCCACCGTGCCGGACAATCTAAAGAGAAGCACATACAGATTTAGACACCAGAAAGCAGGGAACAATACGTCTCCAGCTAAAGTAGCCAGACATCTTTTGTCAGCAAAGCTGCAAACTCTTAGCCTTGAACCTCTCAAAATGATCTGTTGGCCTGTTAGAAAAAACATTTTTACTTTCTCAGGCAATTACTCTCTGATCAAAGAGAMAAAAGTTAGGAGTAAAGAAAGAGAGGTATAAAAGGCATTTCAAAGACTCATAAACAAAGAGTACCAGAAGCTTTACACACAGCATAAGAGACTTCCTAAAATATCTTTGAGTTCCTTTTACCCCCACTGAGTGATTAAAGTAGTACCAGAAAACTGTGCAATGGGTAAAAATTGCTGCTCAATAATAGTATCTAAATGGAGAGTTAAACCAGTACCACTAACAGAGTCTACTTCCCCATTGTCCTCTAGCAACATCTGAAAGTAAAATTGGTGAAGCACTACTTTTTAAAGATAAATTAAATCTTGTGCAGCACAAGATTCACCTATTCCTTTCATAGTTAAGTTTTATGCAAAATCAGTGCTTGTATCCTGCAGATTTATTTTAAAAGTAGACAAGTAGATAAGTAGATAGAAAGAAAAACGAAGATAGTTTTAGCATCAAACATCTAAGAACTTCATATAAATCTTACCTGGACTGCTAGAAAAAGGTTATTAAAACCAGACCTTACATTTAAGGCAGGAGGTATCAGTGTCACACCACTCCTATGGTCTTGGCTGCTYATTACCCTCACTTTTCCACCAGCTAGTACCCTTCTACTCCCCCAAGAGTAGTACCCTTCTACTCCCTTGGTTCATCACTGCATCCAGCACTTACATCATTACTGGCATTCTTCAGCTGGTTCAGCAAGTAGTCAATAATGTCCCCACCATGGTTAGCATGAATGAGACCCAGGGCATAGAGRCCTCCACCTTCCTGGTAGGCTGACCCTGGGGAGGTGTCCTTGGGTAGATATGTTGCCATTAGCTGCAGTGCTTCTTTCTCATGACCCTGTAGTGTCCAGCAAGAAGGGAARATATAGGAAAGTGAAAGGTGAAAAAAACAGTGGATGCAAATGCTTTGCTGTAATCTTCAAACAGTTCAAGAAAAAACATATTATAGTCATCACTTTCTAAATCAGGTCTTCACACAATCCAAAATTCAGCCCAGCAAAGTATCCTTCTTAACRTTTTACTCTCTCCACTACTCAAGTACACTGCAAGACACTTGTTAATTGATGTAAATCAGRACAAATTTGGACCTGGCTACATTGTTTCATTCGCTAGAGAACTTCAAAGAGTCTAGGCACAGAGGCAATTACAAAGGCTTCCTCTATTTTAGTACATCTTTAAATAAAGCCTCCATATGAATTAATTTCAAAGAAAATGACTGCTGATGTCAAAAATGTTTGAAATTTACTATAGCGAGGAGTTTGGTTCCGTTACAGAGCCAGGAAATACACTTACAAAATACCTATCTGCAAATATTGCTAGATAGAAGCCATCAACCCTTTGCAACCAAGGAAACAAAATAGAACTATAAAAAGGGAGGAAAAGGAGAAGAAAAAAAAGAAAAAAGCTAAAAAAARACTATGGGAAAGGGATGTATGCTCTGATGCTACAGTAGTGGGAAGAAAAAAAAGTCCAGCTCACACTAAGCTATGCTACTCTCTTCAAGTTCAAAGCCTTGTAACCAAGACCAAGGCCAGAAGCTGCCAATCAAGGCTGGATTGAAAGTATTTAAATCCACGCAGCACGAATCATTTCCCACTCAACAGCCCTTGCAGGTGTTTTGTTCACCAAGGAAAAGGCACGGCTGGGATGCAAGGGCTAACTTGTGAGCTACTGAATTTCGATTAATTGCAGTTGAAGGCTCTCTCCTTGAGCCATGTTTTCCTACCCCCTTTTTGACCATCAACAAAACATGCATCAAACTACATAGGTACAAGATGAAACTGACTTGAYACAGACTGTTCTTTTAGCACAAAGACACAAACTATTTTTACAGCTGTGCCTTTTAAAAGACTAAGGTAACTGAAATGCAGATACTTTCATAATCCCTGTCTCAATGTTTTTAGTGTTCTCTAGCTTAAAAAAAACAAAAAACACACAAACACATATACACACATACACACACACACATATATATATACACGTAGAACAGAGGAGAACGAATGCATCATTACCTTGTGTATAACACCCAAGCTGGCAGTAGCAGTGAACTTAGCCCAGTTAGTGGCCCTGGCCAGCCACTCCAAGTTGTCTCTGGAATACAAAAAAAAGAGAGAGATGAACTAAAATTTTTCAAATAGCCCATTCCTCCCCTTTGTAAGTAACATTTCGCAGCACAAAGAATCACTTGCAAACGAAAAAAATAGCTATAAAGGCAAGAATGCTAACCCCCTTTCCACTCTGTACCTTCCTRTCCTTCAGCAGCCCTGATTTTGGGTTGCTAATAGTCAAGTCATTAGCTACTAGGGATTCTATTGAAGGATGGAAAACAAATGCTCACTATGCAGCCCGTATCAAGCTCTGCACGTGAAACTCAAGAGCACTGGGTCCCTTCAACTCACTCATAAAAATTCAGTCTTGACCTTTCCTTGTGAGAATGGGATGGCAACAGGCACTGACAACCTCTACCAAGAAAATAAACCATCAACTCAGAAGTTCTCCAGCTAGCAACAGAGGAGAAAAAAAGAACCAGATATCCCCACTCCAAATCATGGTTTGCATTCAAATAAAAYCATTTTATGAGGCTAGAGGAAAAGAAACAATCCCAGGTTCTGACCTCCACATTAGCTTTCAGACCTTTTGCTCATTGTTTGAAAATACGAAGCTAAGTAGGGCAACAATGTTGTTCAAACGTCTTTAAATAACACTGGGGCTTCCTTGTCACAGATTTACCTAAGGAACTGGTCGCTGGTTGTACCGCAATGCATAAAGGAGTTTGCTATAACCGTTGCTGTATGACACACGGAGTTCCTCACTGCATCCTGAAAGAACAAAAACAATCAGTATCACCAGTCAGCAGGAGACAAGCCCGAGGTCGCTTAACCTCCCCATCARTGGGCTAGAAAAAGTGGGTTGTAGTTAGCTTTGACTTAATCTGTAATTTCCCTTTAGTGAGAGTCAGTGGATTAACAGAGTCTAATACATTATCTTTGCATTTGTATAAGTTTCTGCAAGAGGCACCATTACTTCAGTTGCAGCTTAACTGAAGAACTCCCTTCCAGCTCCCAGAACTGAGCACAGCAGCATGTGCTGCCAACAACCTTTTCAAGCCATCCATGGAGCACTCTGCAGAATCAGTCCCCATTTCCAATACACTTTAAAAAAACAACCCCTTGAAAGAGATAAACCTACTGACAACCACCCCCTCACTCTTTTTTTTTTTTCTCTGATAGTACACATCACTTTCCATACAAAATATTTCCACGTTTCTAGTGTTACCAAATTTCTAAGAATTTTTTGGCTTAAAGAAAAAAGAGGGTTAGAGACTTAGCACACAGGGCTACCCACATTACAGCATCCCATCAGTTCTGTCTCTGTCTTCAGTGTGGAAATACTGGCCTCTGAACACACATCAGCAAGTTTTAAACACTGATGTATCATGACCAAAAAGGCTCTTACCTTTGTGTTTTTGAGGATCATGAGATCTGTATTGTTGTTTCGTATTAAAAACTGCAGGTGTAACTCAATGGCCATTTCCCCACTTAAAATTTTAATCATTTTTGAGATCTGATCCTTAGGCTCTGGGTTCTTCACATGCAAACGAATAAGTAAAAAAAAAACATAAAAGCATGAGAACACAGCTAACTCTCTGTTAAAATACAAGCATCATCTGGTATTCAGAAAGTTTCTGTYTTACTGGCCAGTTTAAGTTCCAGCTCAAGTGTGTTCTCAGTAAGGTGAAAAGCACCTTGCAGTTCTTTATATTGGCATTAATTAAAAAGAGATTAGACTGAGCTTGACTAGTTAAGCCCTTAASCTTATCTTCTCAATTCTCTCCCTGTGGCTAGCAGTCTGGATGGGGAGAAAGCTCAGGAATGTCCTCTGGTCACAAAGATGATTAARACAGAAGCTAGATCCTTCTATTTTATCCCTTTCTTTTTGGCTAAGTAATACCTGTTGAAATCTATCCACTTCCCACCCTCCTCTAGTTTTCAGTGTCTGAGCTGTTAGATTTTTATACCATTGATTATTTGGCCCTCRGAGAAGGCCCTTGCCTTCAAGCAAAAGTCGGACTCCATTTTTTATGAGCTGAGCACATCCTAACCCTGGAGATTCAAGTAGAATACATAAGAACTAAGCAAGGCAAATTTTGGTAATGGCACTCACAATTTCTGCAGACTTTCCTGCACAAGTGCTTCCTGGCTTCTCGTCTGCTTCCATAGCATCACTGAAATAAAACAAAAATGAAAAATGCAACCCATTTCAAGACKCATAACCAACTAAGCACTGTAATTATGGCTGAGCACTGTTGAAAAAGAATAGCCCRGACTTGTTCCCTGACTGAAAGCAATAGGATTTCAACAGTACAAGGACTGTCTATCTGGATATCACTGCTGAAAAAGAGACCCCTCCACAAATGAATTATGATGACCGGAAGGCAAAAGGTCAGGAAAATCCCACCCTCTAGCTCTATCCACAGGGGCAAAACAGGGATGTTTAGAAGGAACAAACAAGCATGGAAAGATTCATAAAGTATTTCATGCCTTAACCTTTATTTCATCAAGACGGGCAGAATACTTGCTTTTGATTCCATAACCCAGAAACAGCAMAAGCATTTATAACCCATTCCTCCAGGCTGTGCAAGACCTTACTTAAATTTGGCCAGTCTTGATGGAGGTGGCACCCTCCACCACACACTATGGAAGAGGGTGCAGGGGCTGGGTGGCACACAAGCAGGACAGCTCTAGAAAGCAGGGAGCAATGGGAGCACAAACTTCTCTCACAGTGCCCCCAAGTTAGGCATGAGCCTCAGCACTGACTGACCAACCCTCTGAAAACTGACGTTTAACACAAAACTATCTATGACAGTCACTTGCAAGCAGTCAAGAGAACAAGAACTCATGGAATGGTTAATGCTGGCTCAAGTATGGTTTTCTTAACAGGGGGCTTCCTGCAGCTAAGGGTCATTGATGCCATGCCTGCCTTGACTACAAGGCAAAATGTCTTCTTTTAAACAGTGGATACAATTTTGCCCTGMGTAAACTGCATCTCTTGTCTATTAGCTGAAGTGAAGCGACTCAATTGCTTGTAACAGGGTGTGCACACACAGAACAGGCAGCTCCCTCGGAGTGGGGCTGCAACTGAACAGCTACACCTCCTCTCAGGCTGGTGTTCTCACCYGTCTTTCTCTGATCCAGGGATAGTACCAGTGTTGGTGGATCCAGGTACAGAGGCAATGGGAGTACCCACAGTGCGGAGATTCTGGATCACAGAAGACAAGAACTGCTGGCTAGCACTTTCATAGAGATCAAAGCAAATTTGATAGGCCATAAGAAGGTTGTCTTCCTTCACCAGTTTTTCCAAGATGTCACTCACAGCCTGCGGGTCATCCAGGAATATCAGGCACTAAGATGGAGAAGGGAAGGGAAAACAAACAAACAAACAAACAAACAAA
>NW_020455643.1:9225466-9235882 GCF_003342845.1 Nothoprocta perdicaria
ACAGGAAAAGATATTAGATACTTTGGAAAAGCCACATCCCATTTTTCCAATCCCTTATCTCCCGCTCCTACAGAACATTAATTCACAGAAAGAAAGAAAGAAAGAAAAAAAAAGTCTCTTTCACTTAGAGAACATATCAAGAATTTTCAAAGAGTTTTCACAGGTCACTTAAGAAATGAGACTTCATGTTAAAAATTCAAGACCTTTGCAGTCTTTGAATGTGTTGCTATCTCTATAAACTCRCCACACGTGCAGGAGTTCCTTCTTTCATACTAATCTCTCTTCATTATATGATTGGAGCATGCAACTCGGAAAAGATACTTCATTTAACTGAATGAAGATCAGAGACCAAGTAAATRTTGAGTCAAATACATACAAAGAAGAACAATTCTTGATCAAGCTTAAAACAGCACACTGAGAAGTTTACCTGGCACACATTGATGAAGTCTGGCTTTTCCAGATTCATGTAAATTTTAACTAGAACTCTCAAGACTTTATTACGGAACTGCTTGTTCTGCATCAGAGACATACAGAGCTTCAAGCTGTAGGCTAGCATCCCAGGAACGTCATTCTGAAAGGAAATTAAAGGATTTTAATCTAGGTTTGGACTAACAAATGGTATTTAGAAACAAACAAACAAGCTATTTCCTCTCCATTTAATCAGAGAGAACAAAMGATATGTATATCCACAATTTTACAGTTTTCTCTTTTACCTTTCTTGAAAGAATAACCATTCTGTATGCAGCAAAATTCACAGCATTAATAAAAAACGTCAGCAAAATGAAYCAGAGATCAAAAGTAGGTCCCCAACACATCTATTTCTTGCTAAAGGCAGAGACAGATCTGTATAGTAGGCTTGGAAAAAGTAAYTTGAAATAAGGAATTTATAAAAGGAGAAAAAAAAATATCAGTAAATGCACAGACAATAAACAGAAACAAAGAATGCAGGAAGGTGGCTTGATGATAACCACTCTCAGAACATAGGAAGGAGACATCCAAGAATACTGGAAAGCTTTTAACTGAAAAGTGATAAAGTTTAAAGGATTTCAGCTATGAGGTCTGTCATGCTGGGATACTGCAATATGGATCTCTCACTTCACTTCCTGATCTAYATTTGGACTTTGCACCTTCCAGCTCTGGTACCTACCGATTCAAGGATGGTTTTCTCAAAGATATCCAGCCTGCGTGTCTCTAGAGCAATGCCAATGGCCTGCTTGTACTTGTGGTCATCCAAGCAGCGCTGGAACATTTTGTTCACAATCCCTTCTAGCCTTTCATCAACAGGTTTCTTCTCCCCTTCTGGCAGTTCTGCGTTCTCCACGCACTGCTTCGTATAGTGGTCGATACATTTCGCTGAAAGGACATTAAAAATATAGAAAAAGTTTTGACTTCTGAGATGTTTACAGATTTAAAAAATAAAAAYAAACAAGCACAGGTTGCAAAAGTGCCAGAGACCAGTGGGGAACCAAAACAAGCAGTCACTGCATAAAGCATTTAGATGACTAAATATGTAATAACTCTATCACCTATATCTTGCCAAAAAAAAATATATTTTCAATGATATTAAAGTCCTCCGATTCAGGAAGAGATCACAATCTCTACAAATTTACCTAGACACCTATATCTCCTTTAGAAATCATCCTTTTTAAAACAACTGCCCAGATTTTCCTAAGTAAGCTCTATTACAAAATCTGAAGGGACTGTGATACTAAAATGGAAAAAGATCAGCTGGACCATCTATTTAGATCAACATGTGAAAAGGAATTTGCAGAAAAGCAGTTAAAGCAATGAGAATCTCAAAATTATAATAGTTTTGATAATACAAGAGGTTTTCTTTTACAGCAACTATTATTTACCAATGATCGTCTCCACATATTCCGAGTTGTCGTTGACATTGAAGAGGTCACCTGCTCCCAGGGCATAATTCAAGGATTCTTCAAAAGCTCCCAGGTGGTAAAATACTTTGGAAGCAACTAAAGCAGCAAACTGCCGGCTCCGGAAACCCTCATCTTCATAGAGAACTTCACTGGAAGGGAGAAAGGGAAGAACATCAACTCTGTATGCTCCGTTCTCCCTAAAGCCAGAGGACAGCCTGATTCAAYTTGCACTTTTGGGACCAGAGGTCACTTAAGCTAGTGTTTTCTGTGAACTGTTAGGCTGGATGCTGCACGAGCCAGTATCATGCAAATAAAACTACTTCTACTTCATATCTCTTGCTCTTTTTATTCCTGCAGAACGTGCCACTTAAAGGTTTTTTCTTACATTTTGTCCACTGACTCGGAGATTTCTGCCCAGAAGTCATTGACAACAGCRTTCAGCTTGTGAAGAGCAAACTCCTGCAGAAAATAATGAAAAGCTATTTAAAGTTATTTAAAATAAGAATGAGCCCACCACCAAAGTCCCACCACCATCAGAGGCCTGGGAACTTCAAGGAGGACAGATCTTAGCACATGAAGCTCCAGTCTGATTTATGTTCAAAACAAGAAAGATTGCCATTAAGTTACTTATCTTTCCTTTCATCATTTCAGGATGGAAGGGATTTTAAGGATGGAAGCAACTAGCCTGTTGTTGTCCAATTTTTGTAATTGCTAAGATTCATTCCTTTCTGTTTTTAAACTGTCAGTATAGAATATCTGCTGCTATTTGCTCCCAGATGTAATCAGAAGCACTGAACTTACCTTGAGCTGTGGCTCCTCTTCATCCAGAAGAGAGATGATTCCAGCTGCAAAAGAAGATCATTATCTGTTTTGGATTCTAGATTTTAAAGTGAACATATGGTTTAGTCCAAAAATAACAGGCATAGAAGGCAGCTGTTTCTGCAGTGATGGTTTAAAATTATCCGTATTAACAATGAAAATGAAGCAACTCAGAGGTTACAACTGTGTGGGTGCAATCTTTACAACAGATTTTTTTTATAGGTAAATGTATCAAACGGGAACTCAAAGAACTGGGTTTTTTTTGTTTACTTCCAGCTCCATCACTAATCTGCAAGATGCTTTAGGGCGAATCACTTGCTCTCTCCCCTAGAGAAAAGGCCACATCAAAGCATCCTAACTCCTTTTTATATCAAGGAGTCAGGCTTCGTACCTCCCAGTTTTACCAAGACTCTGTCCCAGAAACACTGACGCCAACAGCTGAAAAAACAGTCCAAGTGAAATAACCAGAAGGGCTCACAGTTATTTGGAAAGCTCTAACTGAAGAACAGTTATAGGTGGTTCATTGACAAACCAAAAGAATGCAACTAAAAATGGGATAAGGTGGTACAGAAGACCTGCCCAAAGTGTAATCCAATCAATTGCTTTTAATCTTTCACCTTTTATACAGATCTTTGAGTTTTTTTAATCTGCAGAAGATACCCAGTTGGAAGGGCCTGCAAGTCTACTGCAGAGCTAGCAGAGATCTCTTAAGAGATCTTGCTCTAGGGGGCTTAAGAGATCTTGCTTATACCCTGCCAGAACAAGGTCACTTAAGCCCCCCAAGGAAGCTTTTGGGATTTTAAGTGATCCTGACAAATTACGGAGGGGAGCATATGTGTGGAGGAAGAGTCTATAAAAATAGACAATACATACATGATAAAACTAAAAGAGCTCAGTCCCAAACTAAAATGTACAAATACAGAAAAGATGTTTGTCATCCAGTGTTCAACTGGATGAGGATGAAACACGATCACAACATCACGTGGCTGCAGTGGGAGGCAGAGCCCCAAACGTCACACTGAGACGCAGTCCCTGGCACGTGTATGAAGCAAYCCCTCTCTCTGGGGCTCATAGCCCGGGCCAGTCTGCTGCCTCCCGGGCTGGGAACCATGTTTTAAGACAGCAAACTAGAGCACCTGCAACAAACGGAATGATGGACTCTAGCAACCAGGGCCTGGAGAGGCTGACTGGAGGGTTTGCAACTTTTAGTTTAGTAAAAGCTGAGAGAACTACTGAATTCATACATGTACAGGCCAGAAGAAAGAATCCAATCACCACAGCACATATCAGCAACCATGGGAATAACAGGCTGGATTTGGAGCTTCCAAGATCGAGGTTTGCTGGTAGGAAGTTTTCTGACAGTAGGATCAATATAATCCTTTTGCCTGAGAATGTTGTTATGGAAGCTCCATTATCAGACATTTTAGAAGGCCCCATTGGACACGTGTTTAAGGAATGCCCTTAAGCAGCCTTTGGGTTGGTGAGAGAGACTCAGCAACCCCACAGTGCTCCTGCCAGGAGTCGCCCAGATTTTGATGTTTACACCTGCACTCCCTGACTCACCGGGAACAAAACAGTTTGCTGCTGCAGCTCTAACCCACCCTCCGCCCCATCCCGATGCCTCCCTGTGCTGCCCCAGTCCCTCCCGCCCGCGGCTCATGGGCACGAGCCGCCCTCAGCCTCGTCCCGTTCTTCCAGGCCGGCACAGGGACACCCGGGACGGGCTCCCGCCGGCGGGGGCCGCTCTCGGGGCCGGCCAAGGGCCGCGCCGGGGAGGGCGGCCGGGGCGCCGCTGCGGCCCACCCCCGGGCAAAGCTCCGCGCGCCGGCGCGGCCGGTCCCGGCGGTCCCGCTGCTCCCCCGCCGGCCGAGGAGCCGCCGGGAGCCCAGGAGCCGCCGCGGGGGGAGCTGCGGCCGTGCCCCGTCACGGCCCTGACTCAGCGAAACGGCGGCGGGCGGCGCGGCGCGCACTCACCGGCCGAGGTGATCATGGTGGCGGCCGGGCCGCGCGAGGGGCCGCGCGAGGGGCTGCGCTCGGGTCGGGGCCGGCGGCTCCGCTGCGGCCCGCGCCGCTGCCGCCGCTACCGCTGCCGCCGCCGCTCCGCTCCGCCGCCCGGCCCGGAAGTGCCGCCAAGGGCCCCTTCCTTCCGCCGGCGGAAGGTGCCCGGCGCGGGCGCCTGCTCGAAAAAAACGCGGGGCTTCGCGCGCCGCGGGCACTTGCAGCTGCCGCCCCCTGCGAGGGGCGGGAGCGRCGGGAGGACCCCGCGGCGGCGTGAGGCGGCGTCGAGCGCGGGGCTAAACGGTCCGGTCGGGTCGCGGTGCCCGGCCAAATGACGAAAAAATAAAATAAAATAAAATAAAATAAAATAAAATAAAATAAAATAAAATAAAATAAAATAAAATAAATTTTTTGTTGTTGTTCCTCAGCCAAAGGGGAAAAATAAGGAAAATATAATTCCACTTTCACCTCTCTAAATCGCAGGATTTTCATTTTTAACTGAGATCCCCCCTGCAAGGGTAAACTTAAAACTGGAAGGGTTCACACATAAATACTGTGTAAATAAATCGATTGGATGGGTAGCACTAAGAGAGAAGGTAGGTTTAACTGCAAGTCTGTAGTGTGCGTTTCTTCATTCTAGATCCCAAAGGCCAAATACAGCATGAAAATAGATAATTCTTGGATCATACTGGTAGCTCTTAGACGAGTCACCTACACAAGGAGTTAACTGGGGAACCGTCACATTTGCGGTGACCGCTGCACCCCAGGCCCACACAGGAGATGAGGGGGTGACGTTTCTGAGAGAGATGAACCTTCAGGAGGTTGTATGTTGTATTAAAATAATCACCAAAAGGCAATTCTAGTGTTACATTAATAGCCTCCATCAGTCAAGGATTTGCAATCAGTTGGGTTTGATCTTGACCCTACTTGAGCAGAGACTTGGACCAGATGAATTCCAGAGGTCCCCTCAAATCCCAACTGTTTCGTGATTCTCCTCTGCCCCACAGGCTACCAGTCACCATCTGGGACTCCTTAGATGCTTCTTCATACATAGATATGTATAYATTCATTTATTTATTTACAAAACAGTCACATCTCATGAAGAGGAACACAGAGGGTCTCCGGAAGGACCGCATGGCTGTGGAGATCTCCATGCTCAGACCTCTGTCCTCACCTCATCTAACATCAACCAGCAGCCCATGCCTGTCACCTCGCAACCAGGCAGCCCATCAGTCAGTGTGTGAGCACCAAGACAAGCTAAAATGATGCATCCTGCTCCCAAAACCACGCTCCCACTGCCATTATTGTCAGTCTCTTCTGCACGAATCTTGTGACCCAGAACAGGCCATTATTGTGTTTCTTTGCATTACACAGTAATGTTCAAGCTTTTTCACTCTGCTGGTCTATCAGAGGCCTCGTGATCAGTCTTACTGCAGTCCCTGTGCCGTCATGTTACTTGTCCTTCTTTTCCAGATGAGTGGAAATTCAAAACAGTAAGGCAGGAAAATACAGCAGCGGAGTCTGCTTTCCAAGGAGACCATCCTGAAAGGCCTCTTTCAGCAGGGAATTTTGCTCAGAATCCATAAGGCATCTTCTGCAGACAGACTGCAGCATTTTACAGCCTGAATCCCCACGTCATCGCGCCCAGRCGGAAGACCACGTTCCCAAGGGGCTGCTCCAAAGCCCGCTGCCCATCGGCAGCTCCAGGCACCACAGGGGTGTCCAGCAGCCCCCCCAGGGACGCAGCCCCCTGAGGCTCTGTGAGCAGAGCAGGGCTGCTTAGCACGGCTGCTCGAGGCTCTCGCAGAGCCTAGAGGAGACCCTGGCGAACGAAGGCGAGCGGCTGCTCCCCACGGGGAGGGCACATGGACACGCGGCAGCTCTTTCTCCCACGGCTCCAAATTGAGCAGGCAGGTCCGGGACGCAGCCCACACTGGGTGCCCGATGGCTCTAGGTGCCCTTGACTCCAGCAGCTTCTTCGTAGTTGCCATTGGGTGACAGGCTGGTCAGGGCCACTTCTTCCTCAAGGTGCTGCACATCACCTGCCAAGAGCAGAGAGAGGTCAAGGGAGAGCTCAACTTGGAATCTGTGCTTCTCATGCAAATTTCAAATTAAAACAACACAAAAATCAAGCCTGTAGTCAGAGCCTGATAAGACCTAAGAGTGGCTGATTTTGCCATAATTGATTTTCATTTGATTTTACAAACACTGGCCTCATGGCACATGTTTCAGGAATGCTGCTTCCAGATGCATTTGGGACACTAAGACCCAAATAGTGGTTCCAGAACAGAAATCCTGCCGCCAGGAACTCCCACAGACCACAGTGGAGCCCAGCAGTGCTTCCAGGGCGCAATCACACCCTGGACTCTGCACGTTTTGATTTGTGAGAGATCAGAGGGTGGATGACAAATGCTTGACCAAGAGAGCTCCACACCCCTGCACGCTCAAGGAGGGAGGTGCCATTCACTGAGAGCTGAAAAAGGCACCTGGAAGCAGAGGGGCAAGAGAGAAGCATAAAACCCAGAGAGCAGTGCCCGCTTGCTGCAAGACACCCAGCTGGCTGGGTTACCGCTGAGCATAGAGCCCTTTGAAGGCGTTTGCTCTGCACCAGGGCCAAGTGCTGGCACTGTCAGAGAGGGTGTAAGCAGCAGGTAACATTTTGGGTGTATTCTGGCTAATCCCGACCACCACCGCTGCTGAGCCCTGCTATCTCAGCTGCACACRTAGGTGCTTAGAGTGCCTGGGAACAAGTCAGAAAGCAGGCAGAGGGCATCTTGTCACCAGGTTGTCACCAGGCTCAGGCCAGGGCAGCTGTGGAGGTGGAAATAGCTCAAGGAAGCCCCTCCAGGCGCAGGGACCAGCAGGGAGTCAGGGAGGAACCTGCGACCGCGGTGCCGGGAGCACGAAGCCTCCTCGGGAGCAGCACGTACCTTCGCCAACRTCCGCAGCCTCTGCTGCGCGGCCTTTGCTCCGGCTCCTGCGGCCGCGATAGACGCATTGCAGGAAGGAAGGGAGTCTCCACCTCTCACTTTCTTTCCGCTCTTTGGGATTAACCAGAGAAGTTCAGATGGCATCAGGTCAATGCTGCTGTTCTCCCCACAACCCATCTGCAACTCGTCCCCTCCACGCTGCCGACTCCTTGCAGCAAAACCCRGGCTCCACAGAAGCCTCCCCCAAAAGCACAGAGCAGCTCCTGGAGGTGCTTATTTCAGGCAGAAAATGCTCTCCTGGAAATCCTGCTCTGGAAATCTGCCCTTACTGACAGCTTCCATCTTCTTGCTGCATTGCTGCCAAAACCATCTTGAATGCTCTTTTCCCACAGAACAGAAGCTGGTTTGAAAGCAACAGCCCAGCGAGAGCGGGAAACCTGGCAGTTCACCCAGTGCATGTGGCAGCAGGGAGGCCTGATGCACTCAGGGCATTCCAGCAGAAGGAAGTTTTTCTCTTGCATTATGACACGGCTTCTCCATGTCAACCTACTCACTGCTCCCCCCTGTATTTAGACCTGCTGGAAACACTGAGATCGGTAGCATGTTAAAAATTAAAGCMATAACTGCTTGCAAAAGAGCAAGAGAGCACACGGCCTCCATCAGTGTATAGTATTTATTCTGGAAGACAGCAAAGGTCACAGGAAGTTACTACGAGCTTTCAAGCCACGGTAGTAAACACTACAGCAGTTGATTTTCTGCGGACTCAAACAGCAGCAGCTCAGCATCCCCACTGAAGTATTGCGTGGCCTTTCACCTCCAAATCAGATCTTATCTCCCAGTAACAAATGATAAACCACTTCAGTGTCCTTCATCTTATCAAACCATTGCAACACCAAGTGGCTCAGAGCAGAGATGCCTCCTGCCACTCAACAAGGCAGCCCTCCAGGGGTGAGCCCATCCCTCCATATCCCCATCCTGGGATAACAGGGTACCCCACAGCTGCCTTCAACCCCAGAGGCCACAAACCCCACTGGGGTCCCTGTCCCAGCTCCACCATGTGAGTGGCAGTGTCTAGGACCTTCCCAGCAAGGGAAGGGGGAAAAAGAAGAAACTTTAGGGATGATCTTAAATAAAAGGTCCAAGAACATTCTTTGTTTTTCTCCACCTTAGCATTTCAAAGTTAAGGAGGGCAAGCCYAGAAGCTTAGTCCTGACTGGGGATATCTTTATGTTGGTACCTGTAGAAGAACTGCAGTTTGCTTTGCTGCTGACCTAGTACCCCTTTGGCCACACAGAGACTTTAGTACATAGGGTTCACAGGGACATGAGTGTAGCCACCCTTGCCTAAGGCCTAATGCCACAGCTGATGGGCGTCCTCATTAGATGTGGGTTACCRGACACTTACATGACTAAGAGCAGCATGCAGAGCATCAGAGGTGAATTAAAGCAACACGCTGAGTGCTCCTACCCACCACGCTTACAAAGGGCACCCAAGCAGGCTGGCCACAGGAGCTGCTCCCACGCTTGATGGTCTCTCTCCCCTGCCTGCTGCCCTGCTATTTCCATGCCTGCACACAGGATAAATCCAYGTCTGGGCAGGAAAATGCAAGCACTGAGGCGCCACACAGAGCAACAGCAGGAAAAGGCCACGTGCAGGGATGTTTTTCCGCCTCTGCAGCTGCTCTGTTCTCTGGGAGCATCTGGGCAGGCAACAGAAGTAGTTAAGATGAGGAAGACAATAGCCAGGACAAGGAGGGGGGCTGCAAGGAGAAGTGGTTCCCTAGGTACCAAGGGCTGTGGTAGCCCTGGCCCAAGCGATGGCAGAGGGCAGCACTGCAGCTTCATGCAGGGTAGGTCCCTGTGGTCACAAAGCTCCTCAAAGTGCAGGTCCAGGATTCTGGACGGAGCTAATTTCAGGAGTGTGGCTGAGCTCCCGCCTGCTGGACAGGAAAAGCCTACAGCCCCATGTGCCTGGGATCCTGGAGGACCCTTCCAATGCAGAGCTGAGTGGCTGGGACCCATCAGGAGCAAGAGAGAGAGCAGGCAGAGCTCCCAAGCCCATGGCAATAAAGGGGAACGAGGAAAAAGCGGGGAAATGAAAGAAAGGACAAAGAAAGGGAAACATCCCAAGACAAGCAGTGCCAAAGACCCACGTGAGCCCAGGCTGCAACAGGGCAGCATTTGAGCAGTCGCCCAGCGGGCCCACGTTCACACAGACATCCCTCCTGAGGCAAATTCTGCTCTCCAAAGCCTCTTTTACACCCAGTTTTGAGTTCAGCCTAAGCACCTTTCCTAAGCTGGCCCCTAACAGGTACATGTGGTTTTAAATCCAAACACCCTCTTTCTGCTGTTCTTATTATATAAAGGCAGCACAAGCACCTTTTTCCCTCAGGCCCTGCCCTTGCCTTACAGCACCCGTATGCCCTGTCCCAGGACCACGTGTCTGCAAGCATGGAAGGCCACCATGCCATAGGGATCACCTGCCACATCCCTGYTACCAAGAGCTGCTCTGGCGCTTTTCCACATGCCACCCATCCTCCCTAGCTGCTATGGCTGGGAATCCCACCAGGAAGGGGTATATCCCACTGGGAAAGGCAAGGTCCCACCAGTCAGGATGGAGCAGGTCCCACTGGGGACAGATCCCACAAGGATGGGGTGAATTACACTGGGAGAGGCCAAATGCCACAGKGGATGGGGCAGACCTCACCAGAATGGGGCAGATCCCACCAGGATGGGGTGAATTATACTGGGAGAGGCCAAATCCCACAGGGATGGGGTAGACCTCACCAGAAT
>NW_020455643.1:9236612-9289349 GCF_003342845.1 Nothoprocta perdicaria
GGTCGCGGGCGAAGGCGGCCAGCGTGGCGGCCGCCGGGGCGCCCTCGGCCACCTCGGCCACGAGCAGCACGGCCCGCCGCCCGCCCGCGCGCTCCACCAGAGCCCGCAGCTCGCGCAGCTCCTCCGCCATCCCCGGCACGGCGCAGCCTGCCCTGCCCTGCCCGCCACCGGCACCAGCACCGCCCTCCGCACCGCCCCGGTACCGGCACCGCGCACCGCCCCCGGGGCTCCGCTCCGCACCGCCCCCAGTGCCCTGCACTGCCCCGGTACCCTGCACCGCCCCGGTACCGGCACCGCGCACCGCCCCCGGGGCTCCGCTCCGCACCGCCCCCAGTGCCCTGCACTGCCCYGGTACCGGCCCCCGCAGCCCCTCCGCTACCACCACGTGCCACCGCCCCGGGCAAAACAGGACCCCGGCGCAGCCCCAGCAGCAGAAGCAGCGCCCGGCAGCGAGCCACGCTCATCCCCGAGAAGCACGGACTGGTTGCGGGTAAAAGTGCAGGGCTGGGACAGGCTTTGGGGCTGGGACAGGCTTTGGGGCTGGCGCGTGTGGCACCGCCCGAGCCCGGGGAAGTGCCCGTCTCCCACAGGCAGCCTCTGCCTGCTGAGGGTGAAGGAACCACCTTCACCCTCACACTGCCCATCGGATCCGATGGGCACACCATCGGATGAACCAGGAGGCTCCAGTGCACATGTGACAAACATATCCCTGTTCCTTACATGCCCCTGCCCCAGGCAGAGCAGCAGCAGCCTGCAGGGCTCCTGAAAGGGACCATGCTGATGCAAGGGCCATGCATGAGCAGCCAAGGGAAGAGGGTCTGGACAGCCAGGAACACCCAATGTAGTTCACATCACTTTATAGCTGGGCCAGAGTGTGTGTCCTCTGGTGACACTGAAGTTAGAGGCTGAGGGSGCAGCGATCCTCGATCCGTGAAGAGGTGGGAAAGCAAATCCTGCAGTTTTTCCTGTGCTGCTTCAGGAGGATCGAGTGTTGGGGAGCGGCCAGCACAGACAGAGATCAAGTTACGGAAAAAGCTGCAAGATGCTCAGAGGAGGAAATCGCCCAGGGCCCTGGGAGCTTGAATCAGGTAGAGGCCTCCAGCCCGCCCCGCTCCAGAGTGGTAATGTCATATTGTGACAACATGGAAGGGTATAAATGACTCAAAGGTGACAAGAACAGGAATCACATCTGCCCATCTTGCTCTGAGGCCATCTGTGGTTGGACCWTTTCAGTGGGATGGACACATGAGGCTCCAGAGCACTTAGGACAAAAAGCAGGGCTGAAATCCGGAGCAGAGGCACCTTCGGCAGTGTTCRTTGATTTTAAGCCAGGAAAAAGCGTGCCCCAGGTTTGACAGGGAGAGCAAACATTGCCCCACGCCGTCCCGGTGSGGCCAGACCGCCTGCCTGCCTGCAGCTCGCACTGACATTCTGCCCTGGCTCCTAGTAAAAGTACCTTACTCATTGACAAGCCCTGATAACCAAATCCAGGGAAGATAAAGCAGACAGGTTAGGCTGCTCTTCCAAAGATCAGGGTCTACTGTCGCAAGAGCCCGTGCTCCCCCTCCAACAGGCAGCCCTGCGAGCAGCTGTCAATGTGCCAGGGCTATAAAGCCAAGCACCCTCTGACAGCCAGGACTGCCCTTTGCTGGTCTCTGGTTAAGCATCTATGAGGATTTCTTCTCTATTCAGAATCAAAGGCCTCTTGGTGTTTGCTTGGAGATGAGCCCTGGGGGCAATCGGCGCCATGAGCAGCCCCAAAGGGACAGGAGTGGGTGCTGGAGCCTCCTCCCTGTGCCAATGGGGCCCCTGGATCCCACAGCCCTGGCGCTCCTCTCCTCACGCTGCCCCTCCAGCACTGAATTTGGGGCACAGATCTCATCCAGCTTTGTCCATTTAAGAGTGGAAGGTCTCCAGGAAGAGCTCCGTGCTGAGAGCCGGTGCCAGAGGAGGGGAGGGCTCTTCCCCACGGGGAACAAGCCAAGAAAGACTTTCTTTGACCAGTCTGAGCAGGGGAAGTCCAGAKTTGCTGAAGCTGCCTCTAAGGAGGCAGGATGTTCCCTGCCAAGAGGCCAAACAAGATCCACAGCACGTTTAAGCTCCACATGAGCCTGCTAAATTGCCGGCCCAGGGGCTTTCAATTAGGAGACCCCAAAGTTTGTAAAGGTGATGCCTGCAAGAGAAGAGAAGGCACAGGAAAAGTAAAATCTAACTCAGCTTAGAAGGAGCATCACTGGCTGTTTGTCCCTAGCAGCTCTGAGGTTAAAACTGCCAGCACAAATGCACTCAAAAAACAGGTATTTGGYGATGGACAGAGCTGTTCTTTGATAGCAGTTTGTTGCTCTACTGCAATGTTATGGTTAATTTTGGATGCATGTGTTGCACTGCTGGTTGACACTGGTTGGAAAGGTGAATGTAACTCACAATACCCAAACAACCCTGTTTACATTTCTTTATTCATTAACAGGGGTAGGATGCAATAGCAAATACAGTTTTATCTTCCTGTGTGTTACTTAAAGAGATACAGCTCAAGCTGCTTAAAACCAGCCATCAGCTCAGCAGTATTTGTAGTCRCCAAAGCGGTTTCAGAGCTTTGGCAGGCACCCGAGCAAACATACTGGTGTATTTACAAGGCTGACACTCCTCCCTTTGCCATCAAACACCAATCTGACAGACACGTTTATAAAGAATCTCTTCAAATTACCCCGAAGGAGGATAATTGCACCTCCTACATACGCCTGTGCCTGTTCAGAGCAGATGCAACATCTGCTCATTTTGGACTTCAAAGGGGAAGGAAAGGATGCTTTGGTCAAAGAAGTAAATTCATCGTTTATATTAGTAGTGCCTTGAAGTCTAAAGACCAAAGACCTTTTGATTAGCTCCCTAAAGAGAAGCGTTTGCCAAGATTAACCTCTCATCTAAAGAGCAGAGAGAGGGCAGGAAAAAGGATTTTCACAACAGCTTTTGTGTTAGAAGCTGGAGCACATGGGGGTTAAACAGGAAAGAGTTGGTGGGGAGCAGTAGGCTCTGAGCCTCTGGGTCCATGTYCCAGTCCCACTCCTTAAATTCTCCCCCTTGGCAGCCTTGGTCACTCATGGACATTAGGAGATGCAGGGAAGCCCCTGCTTTACCTGTGCAGTGCTGCCAGGAACGTTGCTATGGGGGGACTTGCACTGGCTGAGCTCTACCCCCATGCAGCCCTCTTGGAGGTGGGAGAGGGCTGCAGAGGATGTAATTACAGGTGAAGAAAATACCTCAGTCTAATCTGTTCATTCTAGCCCTGTTCATAAAGGGCTAGAATCAGTTTCCCAAGCTGGAGCTGCTCCTAGGGGCAGAGCAGAAGGAAGAGCTCCTTCTAGATACCAAAGCTKTGCTTGGATACTGTACAGATGAGGATCTTCTTCCAGGTAGCATGCAGATGTCCATAGCCCAGGAGCCCATGGGATGGCCACTGCCTGCTCTTCTTGCAGCATGAACTGCAAGAGGCACCACATTGTGTCTCCTCCCCTGCTCCATTGCCTGGACCATCACACTCCTCATCCCTGACAAAAGGATGAAGAACTGCAGCCACATCAGGCACAGGAGAAACTCGAGCACGTCGCGTGGACCATCAGAGCCATTGATCACACGTTTCTGATGTTACAGGAAATAATGGGAACGCAAGGTTTCATCAAGGTTGCACTTTAAGGATGTCCGGATTAGGAAGCCAAACCTTCTGCGCTGGCAAGCTGCCTGAACTAGGCACAGCACACAGCAGGCATCTTGCCTCAGCAGAGACTATTTCTGAGGCAGTTATTTATCTCAAAGTATCTGGTTGCTCTTGGAGAATCTCCACAAGACAGAACACAGGTCAACTGTGTCAAAATTATGCTCACACCACTGGACAAGATCATTTTCTTCACCTTTCTTTAAATCACTTTTTTTTTTTTTTTTTTTACACAGAACCAACACCCCAAAGTCAAACAAACCCCTACAGCTCATATTTGAACTCATATTTGTATAGTCACCTGAAAGATCCTTTGCCAGAGTAATGTTGCTTCAGAGATCCCACATATTGTCCACGCCTGCGGTTTCCACAGGAACTTCATGGTATCTGGTGTTTGGCATTTTAAATGTTATGTATCTACACACAGACAGGCAATTGGGGAATAAACATGTTTTAATGTTTCTTTTGGTAATAGGCGAGATCTTACATGGACACAGGATCTATGAAAAAGCAAATTCGAGAAGAAATACAAATAAGCTAAATAAATAATACAAATAACAATATAAGATGAAGRGAAGTAAGTTGAGCTATTAAATGGGGCATTGCTAAGTGCACAAAAATGACCCTCTGCTCCCACATAGCCTTCTGTCCCAAGTAACCCATCCCCAAAATTTAACATGCTTCCTTCAGTCCTTCCTTCTGCATCTGCTACACTGATGCCTTTGTGAGGTAGTTCTCAGATTCTGATCCTGGATTTCAGTGGAGGTAGGAGTAAGACAAAGCAAGCTTGGGTGAAAACCCAGTATGTGGAAGGGACTTTCAAGAGCTGCTCAGGCAGCAAGCCCAAAAACACAGAATTAATCCCAGATCTTAGCTTATGTTGTTTTTTACTATCTGGGATTTGAGACAGTCTAAAATCCAGGGGCAGCTGGTCCCGCTCTGTCTCCCTGCCTGCTCAGAGCTGAACCAGCTCAAATGGGATTACAGAGGACATCGCCTTGCTGGGATAGTCCATTTCATGCAAAGTGGAAACTCAAGAAATTGCAGTGAATTTTAACAGGAATTTCCTGGATCAGACTGTCCAAATGATCCAGCAGAGAAACCTGAGCTTTGGAGCAAGGGCAGCATTGGGCCGTGGGAGCAGTGTCCCCTTCTGGCCACAGGCTGCCGAGACGTGCTCAGCATCCTGCCTTGCTGCAGCATCCCAACGCACAGGGCTGCCCTGCACCACAGCCTCAATGTGTGCAGAGTTGCTTGTGATCCATCTGCCCTTCCTCGAGTATTCCGCACACCATTCTCAAACTATTTAAGCCCAGTTACAGGCCTCCCCCATCCTGTTCTCGTATCTCAGTGTAGTTTTGCAGGCAGGGAAGTGGAGGGCATCAGGGACATCTATTATTCCAAGTTCCAAAACATATAGGTACATAGAGAATCTCCTGGATGCACCAGTTTGAATGCACTGAGTTGAACTGAATTGTTTCTGTGCAAAGAGGTTGGGTGAATAAGCAAGAAAGCATCAAGGAAATATGTCTACAAGTGGCATCTAGGTGAACAGAACTAAATCCCACCTGCTGGATCCTGCTGCCTAGGAGAGCCCATCCTGAAATTGTCTTTGGTATCTCGTGTTGCACGTAGTCAAGCTGAGCCAAATGGTAACTGGATCCTGGGAGGGGTTTTCTAGGGTTGGAAATGCACACGATGAAAGTGCAATGCGCATCACACCAGCAACAGCTTTGGCCTACAGATCACCAACCCCCAAAAGCAGCGTGTCTCCCTCATGAAGAACGCAGAGCCTGTGGGACTGCACAGCTCCACATCAACATMACCATGGAGAGCTCAGTGGTGGAGTCAAGGCTGCAGTTCTCACACTGACCAGCCCATGCATTCTATGGCAAGGAGCTAGAGCCACCGAGTCAGAAGTAGCTTCTGACTTTCCATCGCCAGCCCAGCATTTCAAACTCTCATTTCTAGCTCACGCTGCCAGCAAGGCCCAGCTTGGCTTCTGAGCTTCCTTCCCCTCCTGCACCTCAACCAGTCCCCAAGTATTTATTTGGTCTACACTGCCCCTCACTTCCATGCCTAAAGTTGAGCATCTGTGATTTTGTTTCCCAAAAACCCATCTCCCTCATCCCTTGCCTCCGTCCCTGCGATACCTTCACGGCCTTTTAAGACTTCTCTGAGAGCTCTGCAGGCAGCTCTCTTGGCCTTCAGGATACCATCGGGCTGGCCTGGGCTGTACACTGCGGTCTCTACCACAAGCTCCTGGAAAGCCCCATCCAGGAGACACTGCATCCTCCTCAGTGCTTCTGCTGTCTGCTCCAGCTGCCTCCGTGAGTCTGGCTGGATCATCACCAGCACCAGCGCGGACGGCATAGTGGGGAAGAGGCTCCTCAAGTTCCAGAGAGTTTCATCCAGGTTATCCCACTGCATGAGCTGCTTCAGAGTGTTCGCTTGCCACAGCATGAAGGCCAGCTGTGGATGTGGCTGCGGCTCCTGTTCCTCCTCAGTCATCTCACTCTGCTGGAGCATAGTCTTAACGTCAACTGCACCAAACAGATCCTGGGCAAAATCCATCATCACCAAAGGGAATTTTTCATGGGCATCGTCCATCTCCATGACGAGCAGCCGGCCGTTCCGCTGCCCCACTGTGTCCAACAGGTTGAAGAGCTCCCAGTGGGTTGGCTCCACGAGGGAGCAGGCTGTGGCAGGCGCTTCGGGCAGGTCCGACGCCATGGCTTCCTCCCACACAATGCGAAATTCCTACAAGAACTGCTGGGAAAGAGAGGGGGATATTCCCTTGGGAGCTGTAGCAAAGGCACACGCACTGAAGAGACCAAGCCCGCTTCTCTGAGGAGCTATCACATACAGGTAAACCTGGGTTTAAGGAGAACTAAGCGGACGTAACAAGAAACAGTTGAGTTTCAACACAAGGCGGCCCCAAAATTTTAGCCACAAGCTATTTATGTTCAACTTCCCACCAACAGACCTTGTGCCTTGGCAGTCCTGTCAAGCAAAAAAGAGGGAAGGGGAGGTCAAAGAGATCTATGATCTACCTGTGGGCATAAGCAACAGGGATCAGTGCCCTCCTCATGTACTGTTTGAGCCACCTACTACATTTTCCTGCTCCTGACAGAACCTAATGCTGGAGACATAACTTGCATTCCACCCTGCCCCTCTTTAGATTCCACGTGGACAACTGCTCGGCATTCACAGCATAAAGCTCTGGCTGACCCGAGTCAGAACCCTGCATGTTCTGTACTGTATCACAYTTCTTTTTGGCCATATAAAAGCCACAGCTTTCCATTGCAAGCGCTCCCTCACTGTTGGATATTAGCAGTTAAGCAATGAAAAACTGCTTTAACTTTCTGGGCAACTCCAGCAAAACAACATACAACGTATGTGCAGGCAGGTTCAAAGCACTAGAGCTTGAGCTGCATTTAAAAARCACCTTCTTCAGCTGTGCAGTAATACATTCTGCACACAGAAGGCTACTCTAGCACCTTCACAAGGAAGATTATCAACTGCAGCCCTCTGGGAAGGGGTTACCTGCAGGAGACAACAGAGCCCCCAGGCCAAAGGGGTCTCTGCCACAGGTGAACAGCCGGGCTGGACAAGCACGAGGAAGCTCTGGCCCACGGGAGAATGAGGAAGGTCTGTGACTGGAGGGTGACCAGCCAGGGCCACTTCTTAAGCACCAGGTTGAGGTAACTCACCTGTCTCGGCAAACAGGGACGTTTTTCTGATGGCCTCAAAACRGCATCATACAAGTTATATCCCGTACCCGCCCACCCACTGTATTGATGGGTCATTTTGGCAGGAGGGCAGGACTGTGACATCAGTCACGTGGCAACCTGCAGCCGTCTGAAACACCTCTTAAAATTGCACACTGAGGGGTGTGCTCAGACACTCTTCCTGGGACTTGCTTTTCCAAGATTCTTAAGTCCACTTTCATCATCTCCTTGTTCAACAAACACTGAATGTAAAACAGACTTCTATGTAAAGATCTGCCTACTATCATGTTTTGTGCTAAGGCAGACCAAGAAATCTGCAAGTATTAGTACTCATGCACTACAGAATTGTACTGAAGATTTAAACATGTAACTAAACTACACAGAGCATGTTACCAACATGCAAAGTGCTCATGTTACCTGCAGTCTCATTCTTTGTGATCTTACTAACACAACCATTAAGAGCTAGGAGTTGTTACACTTGCTAGGATTTAAATTCCTACAAAACCATGCATCGGATTTGTCTCAACAGGAATCTTTGCCTAACACAAGGGAAACAAAACCTTAAGAGGTTTCTCTTTACTGGGTAGGCAAGGTGGTATTTCTCATGTTTAATATAAATCTTGCGTGCAGTTTACAAAGCTGTAAACATTTGTTGTTCAACTTTGGAAATCACTCAGATTCCATGATGGAGCGTAGATACTGGGCACATTTATTTATCTTCAGAATGTAGTCTGCTCCATGGATACCTTGCCAAGAGTGGATCAAATTGCTATTTTAACATCTAGCTCAGACTTACAAACTCCATCACAGTGCTGTAGATTTTGGTACACTAACAAGAAAAAACGTTCAGAACAGCTAGAGGGAATAAAAAACCACAAGTGTACAAAAATGAAACACATTCCGCATTTTATTTCCAATAAAAATTTAGATCCTCGAAGGATACAGCATCTGTAAAAAGAGCAAAACACAAAATCACATTAGACATTTTACTGTTACTGTACTGTTTTAAACAAGTCTTGCTGTGGCATTCTACAATCATCAATCCGACTCCTACAAAAGCCATCCCACAATTTACACAGAAAATCTGCAAAGCTGAGAAGTGTAGCAACAACTTAAGTACTGCTTTCCTGGTAGACAGGCTCCCTCCACTGAGAGGAAGAGATGCTCATGGGCCTAGTTCCCTAATTTTACCATGTTGTTCCTATTGTGCTTTTGGAAGGCACGGAAGGAAGATGTAAAGGAAAATATCTTTTTCAGGTTCTTTTTGACAGTATCACTGTGAAGATACTGCATTAAAAGTCTGGGTCATGTCCAAAAAAGGAGAGTTTTGCTGAAGTCTTCTGACTAAAATAAAAACTGTGGAACAGGTCTTACTAGCACAAGACTGTATAGCCCTCAGTGAAAACACCTGGGAAAGATGGGGGGAAAAAAAAAATCCTTTGTCAGCTCCTTTGCCAATGGGCATAATGGAGGACATGAAGCACACAAAAAGTACATGGAGAAGATTTAGGGACAGGAAATCAAAACAGCTTGAGAAGGGAGCTAAGGAAGTTTAGGGACTTAAGGAGAGTTTGCAGTCAACTAGAATGAGCAGATAAAACTCTCAACAATGAGACCAAGCCCTTCAACACACGAAGCCCAGGCTAAAACCCCTCTAGCTCCAAAAAGGGCCCTTATCACAGGGTCTGTTGAATATACAGCAGTCACCCAGCAATTTCATACGTACAGCCCCCCCCCAATCACACCCTGCAGCATTAAAATGCATCCCAACAGCTATCAATAAGCATCTTGCTGCCAGGATAAATTCACTTACCACTCGAATCCTATGGCCAATGGCCTTGGCAGGAAGGTTGGAGCGGAACTTGGCACGAACCATGCCACTGTTCCCATGGGCGCGCGTTACCTTCCCCCAGATCACCCGTGTCCTGTTGGGCTTCCCCCCGGGGGTTACGGTGTTGCTGAGGAAACAAGGAAAAGAACCTTTGAGCAGCCAAGTCACAACCGTGCAAGACCAACTAGTGATGGTGCAGACAACGTAGCCTCTTTGAGRCACTTTGGTCTTTTTATTCCAGTCAGTTTTAACTGGACTGATATGCACTTTCATTTACCCTCGGAATCTGTTATGCCTGGAATTTTCACTACTCCCTCCAAATGCAGGGAGTACTGCAGCTAGTAATTTCACAGCAGCACTACTGGAGGGCTATTAATGGAACATAACCTTTAGGTTACCTTGTTAGGATAATTAAACAAGAAACCTTGTACATTTATTATAAAGAAAACCTAACATTGTATTTCTAAGGCTTCTCAGACACACTAAAGGCAAGAGTGACCTAAAGCACTTGACAGATGACAAAAAAAATTGCTGCCAAGAAAAGGTAGAGGCCACCCTGAAAACAGTTTTATTCAAGGCAACTCTGAACTCCAGTGTCTAACTCTCACATATTAAGAAGGGGATAAAGAACTACCTCCACCAACACCAGTACAGCAAAAGTGACATAGACACAGAAGAGCAGCTCAGGATTCAAACTCCTTCAGGTTACACTCCAGGCTTCATGTAACATTCTGCCATCTAAATAATTCAATGTCACACTGATTGACATCAATTCATCTAGTTCCAATTTAATTGCCTTCAGCTTTGCCAGCCTCAAAAGCAAAATTTGTTCTTATCCAACTTGGTAATACGTTACTTGTAACAGCAAAGTTATTTCATAGAATTACATGACCCAAATTAATGTCAAAAGGGTCACTTAAAGCAAAAATACCCCCAAAACCTTTAAACTGAGACCAACCAAAGAAGCTACTCTACCAAATACTCGCCAGGCAGTCTCTTGAAAAGTTAATTTTATTTTATTTCGGCCTACTCACAAGCAATAAATGCCTACTCACATCCTGGCCTTTGTAAAAAAAAAATGGCATCAGTTTGTGGATTTACCATGACAAAGAAGAGCTACTTACTTTTTAGCTTTGTATACATAGGCACATCTTTTGCCCAAGTAAAACTCTGTCTCCTGGCGGGCATAAACCCCCTCAATTTTCAGAAGGGCAGTGTGCTCCCTCTGGTTTCGGAGGCCACGTTTGTAGCCAGCAAAAATGGCCTTGCACCACAACCTAAAAGACAGTGAAAACATTGACAAATTACAAATCACTTCAGAGAATTAGATAGAAAAATAAGGTGCTGTTTCAGAACGAAACTATTTCTACACTAGCAGAAATTTAGTTAAGGAAAAAGCTTCATTTTCATGAGATTCCTACAAATCCTTAAAAGTCAGTCAATGCAGCAACGTTAAGTATCTGGACCACTTCATAACTGCTATAAACTTCTTGTACTACAGGTTTCATACTAAAACCACAGCCCTTCAACATCAGCACATGCTTTATTTTCAAATGTGCAAAGACATGGGTAAGTATTAGTGTTTTCTAATACCCTACATAAACCTGACAGCCTCCTCTGCTGCAGTGACTGCTAAAGGAGAAAACACTGCTCTCCACCGTAACTYGGCTTTGCAGCCTCAGTGGAATTAACTAGTCTGTGGGGACAGGCAGAAACACAGTCCTGTCATCACACCCACGGGGCAAATGACGTTATATATGCTATTGGACAAGCTATACCATACACTACTGTCCCAATGATTTTTTACACGATACAGACCTATACGCCCTGGACCCSTCAAGCATTTACATTGCTGATTCTGCATCTCACATAAAAACAGCCCTGGTCTCTACCAAAAGAGACAGTTGAAGAGACAGTTGGCTCCTAATGTTACGATGTCAATGCAAGCTTCCCAGTCTCATCTCCCACACGCACATAAGCCAAACGCCAAGGCATTAAGATAAAATCCGATTCAGTTTCGAGTCCTCCATCACACATATATGACCAACACAATATGCGAATATAAAGTGTGTCACAGCATCCTCCCTTAACAGGGCGCTATGAGAAACCCTGCTCTGCACCCACCCTGACCAACACCGGGGTTTGATGGCGCGGGGACGCCACCAGAGCCGTTTACCGGCGCAGGGGGACGGCGGGCCGGGGCGGGCACTCACCTCCCGCTCATGGCGACCTCCGCGCGCCGCGCTCCTGCAGGCCTAGAACGACACGCGAGCCGTGAGCGCCGGGCGGGCAGGGGCGGAGCGGCCGCCGCGGCCCGCGAGGGGCCCCCGGGACCCGCCGCCGCAGCCGGGCGCTCACTCCCCCCAGCCGCGGCTCCCCGCGCTCATCCGCGGCGCATCGGCGCCATCCCGCCCGCCGCCGCCTCCACCAGGCGCCAGCCGCGGAGCCCCCGGTGCCCCGCGCCCGCCGGCGGCCCCAGGGCGGGGGCCACCCCGGTACCGGGCCCGATACCGACCCCGCTCCCCGTCTCACCCCCGCGGCGCCCGGCCAAGATGGCGGCGAAAGAGGAAGGCGGGCTGCGGCCTGCCGGGACATGGGCCGGAAGGGCCCCCCAGCGCGGGGGCGGCCGCGGCAACGCCGGAGTGGGGAGAAGCCAAAGGGGTAATAACCCCCCAAAGGCGCCGACTCCCGAAGATGGAGCTCGCTTTCCCTTCCTCCCGCGGGCCGGGATTTGAGGGGGAAGATCACCCAGCCTTGGAGGCATCTGCTCGGGCAGCCCCACAAGGCCCCCGGCGGTCTCCATGGAGACGGGGCCGCGGAGCCGGTGAGCGGAGGCCGGATTGAGGGCCGGGACCGGGACCGGGACCGGGAGCGGGGCTGGATCGAGGGCCGGGACCGGGAGCGGGGCCGGATCGAGGGCCGGGAGCGGGGCCGGGACCGGGAGCGGAGGCCGGATCGAGGGCCGGGACCGGGAGCGGGGCCGGATCGAGGGCCGGGAGCGGGGCCGGGACCGGGAGCGGAGGCCGGATCGAGGGCCGGGACCGGGACCGGGACCGGGAGCGGGGCCGGATCGAGGGCCGGGCCAGGCCGGGACCGGGACCGGGAGCGGGACCAGGGGCATCAGGGCCCGCGGGCAGCCCTGACAGGAGCGCGATGCTCAGTGAGAGCAGCCCCCACAGCGACCCCGCGGTGTGAGAGGATGAGCTGACCCTCAAAACACCCTGTTTTCCAGCAGCACCGATGCCACACACAATAAACGCTCCCTAAATCCAATATTTTCCTGTCCCGAGGGATGAAGTCCAGCTAAGAGCAACACCAGAGCTTTTATTTCTCAGTACAACCACAGAGAGCAGAAGCTGAATATGTTTCYCTATAGACAGAATGAAGCCTGAATTGCATCTGAAAGCCAAAACTAAGATTAATTTCTCTTTTTTTTTTATTTTCAGATGAGCAACTTATTTTCTACCATTTGTAATAGCAGAATTTAGTAAGGCACAGCTGCTTTGCTTGCCTCACGGGCAGCCCCCACTGAAAGTTAAAACCCAATTTATGGCCCAGCTGCTGCCGGGGCTCAGGGGCTTCACACTGCYAATGTATTTGCCACGCGACATTCCAGCTTGGAATTTCCTCACTGGAATTCACCAGCACTGCTGCATCGTAAGGGACCGAGGGGGACGCTGCAGCAATGCTGCCTAAGCGAGCACTGCCCTTGCAGCCCTTTCAGTTCATGGGCAGCAGGAGGGGAGGAACGTGGGGTGCTCACAGGGAGGCAAACCCCACSGGAGCAGCAGGCCAGGCTTCCATACAGCTGTTTTTAAAACATCTTCTTGATATGTTTTTCTTTCCCTTTAGAGCAGCAGGCAAAGAATGGCAGCCAAAACTCTTGGGAGAAGCTATATCCTTCACATGCTTATTTTTATTTATTTTTTTTGTTAATAGACTTCAATGAAGGAGTTGAGCCGAGTGGAGCGATTGAGGTCAGTGTCTGCATCAGGATGGGCTGCACACGTCACCTTAATGCCAAAATCCAGCGAAAACAGCTCGTTATTTGTAGTGTTTTTCGATGCCGCAGACAGTGGTTTCCTTCTCGCCTCCAAGGCAACACAAGCCCAGGAAGAACTTACTGGCTTGGCACAAACCTCTGCTGAGTGCATGGATATAAGAGGAAGTATATAGGGGGAACAAACCAACAGGATTTAGAGAAACGCTCCGTTCCAGCTGTGTGTTTTCTTAAAACACATAAATATCTTGAGTTAATTCTCTCCTGGACAGAAGTTATTGATGGGGTAGAGGAAAAGCTATTGCATCCTCTGCGGTTTCCAAATAAGTCACTTTTTCCTATGGGAGCTGCAAGTGTTATTTCTTCTTTCAGAAATACTTGTAATCATTTGTCATAGGTCTCTCAAGAAATCTATATTTATTTATTTTTAATCATTTTTGTGATTTGGGCTGAAAATGTAAGAGAGTCTTCTCATGTAGGTTTGACTTCAAAATATCATAGATCTCCTTAAAAACAGGTAAAACAAATGTACACAACAACTAACTAGTGCTTGTTAACTGTAAAGAGACATGGCCTGACCTTCTCTGTGTAAAAAACACCTCAGATGGACTTGCATCTCCACTCCTACTGTTAAATTAATTATAAGTTTGAGAAGAAAAGTAAAATTTATTTCTTTGTTAAACAGATTATTAGATATCCCTTAGTTAATAATTTTATTGGATTCCTGTCTCAAGCTATAGCAAGGTAAAGCAAGATATCTCAAGATATAGCTGCCTCAAGCTATATGTTATAATTCAGATAAAGGAGGGAAAAATGAGGCTAAGGAGTAATGGTATCAGTTTCTGAGAGGTATCAGGTTCTGAGAGGTAAATATCCATATTTTCAAACACCTAATAATTGCTACAGAAAAATCACAAATTCTCCCCAACCCAGCATGTATTTGCATCTAAACTTCTTTAGTTTTCACAACCTGTAGCCGTGTCATGTCCCATTAATCACATTGACAGGCGTTGTCTCATGCTTCTCCTTGCTGTGCTTACAGATCTGACCATAACATTCTGCAGAGCTAGGACGTTTATCCAAGGGTTTCAGAGGTGGCACAAATCCAGCTGTAGCTACTGCAGCCAAATGAAGGTTTCATTTTTAATGTTGATGCTTCCACTGCAATGGCATTCAGAGTCCACTCACACTGCAGTTGTGTTAGGCACTGTATAAGAAATCTCTTTTTTAAAGTTTGCAYAGTCACTTTTAAAAGTTGATAAAAAATACAAATAATTTTTCTCTTTTTTTTTTTTTTCTGTGTGTAGACGTTTTCCAATACATTTTTTTTTTCTAAATCAGGGAAGAGAGAACGAACCAATTTCACTTGGATTAATAGTGAATTTCCACTATTCCCCACCTGTACTCTCACAACTTTGGACTTGCAAGCAAGGCAAGGGGATGGTTTGCTCAGCCCAGATACTTTTTTTTTGTCCATCTTTCAAAGCCCTAAGCTGACAGCAGTTTCCCCTGAGGTGAATGGGACCTTAATAAAGTTAAGGCTATGCAGTATAATGAGGACTGGTTAGAGAAAGAGGAACGATTGACCACCTGAGGCCCTACAAAAGAGGGTTTTATTTTTTTAAATCATCTTCATTTTGCTGTTTCATAAAGAACAAAGCCCAACAAGAAGCACTACTGCACCCTGTGCCAAATGGGGAGGCCACCTCACCCGGCTTGTGCCTTCCAACTGTGCCCCCTCCTCAGCCCATMTACCCAGACTGACTGCAGGAGGCACCAGGACCTACTTTGTTCTGGGAAAGCTAAACATTCCCCYTGTCCCTGAAAGCAGCCATCAGCAGAGCACGGCTGCTCTTATAAACAGTGTATGCAAGGCTATAAACAAAGCTAGGCAAGCATGTGGAAGCCTACAAATAAAGCTATTTCAGGTCTATGTTTAGTTTACATGACTGTTGCTAACACCAGATTGTCTTTCTCATTGGCATCTATTGTCTCCTTTTAGCAAGAACGCAGAGACTAAAGAAATGGAAAAAATCACTCATCTTGAAGCCCTGCTGTTTGCTGCTGTGCTGGAGAACTGTGTTGATCAGCTCTCAATTCTTGGATATATGATGGGAGTCCCAGCTGAGGGCAGAGCAGATACCAGCCATGTACGTGCCTCTATCCTCACTATTTTAAAAAAAATCATTTTTCTATTTTAGCTTTATGTCTTAACTTCTATCAGCACTTTTAAAAATATACTCAGATATTTTCTCTGCAAACTGCTCCATGACCTTTTGGTGGAGAACTGCAATAAAAACCCATGCATGACCTATTTTGACATTTACCGTGCAGCACTGCTGAGAAGTCTGTATCAAAACGTGTCTAAAGGAACTTAGTGTCCCCAGACTAGGCTCCTGATCTTAGAATTTTAAAATCTGGGTAGTTAGACATGCAAAGGGTTAGGGAGAGGGAAAAAATGCATATAGGCTCTTGCATAAATATGCAGCTATGTCAAAAGCACAAAAGAACAGGATCTTTACAAGTATTCAAGACTGAGCTCCTCTAGTCTAGACTAGTCTCCCGTAGTCTAGACTTGCCTGTGCCAACAGTGAAGTTAGAAAAATTCCACTTCAAAATGCATTACTGTCTACTGATCTCAGCTGCCACTACTAAGTAGTTGGTTTCTAGTAGTCATCACAGCTAAGCAGTTTGGGCAGAGGTATAGAGGACAGCAAAGAAGCCCTGGAGAAATTTCTAGTAATTGATGGAATACATGATGGGTGTAGGAAATAGGATGGGGCCAGGGTTCTAAGCCCTGTCCTCGTGTATGAATTCCTAATTGAGGTAGCAGTCTTTTTTAGGTTATGTGTGCTTTAAAGGTACCTTTATAAGAGGAACTGAAAATAGAAAAAAAATGGCATCAAGTGGGAATGAGTGACTGGAATCTAGGTTTTCACATCTAATGCTGTTCACTGTGTCCAACATAAGAATATGAGAGCAGCAGTAAAATATTATTCAGTCTTGCACCTGCTTCCTTTCCKTGTATCTTTTCAACAAATCCATCACAAAGCTGCAGAGGCTGATGCTGCAGGGGATTCAGGCCTATGCTTAAGCTGTGCAATAGAGGGCACTCCTTCCCTTAAAAGATTACTGTGGCTGGACTCACCTGTTTCCATAGGGTGCTTTTCCCTCACAGACCTGGGTGGGAAAACTCAGATGTGTCAGCAGGAAGCCTACACAGAAAGAACACACACCGAGGATGGTAGGAGCTGCTCTACTCCAGATACACAAATGATGCACAAAAACGCTTATTTTTTTTTTCCTTTGGGCACAGATACTCTTGTTTTCAAGTCATTTCTTTAAATACGCTTTTCTCATAGACTATAAGCCACAGTTGTGCCCTTAATGTGGATAAAAAAAATCAAGAGAGAAAGAAATTAGAGACCAAAATGTGGTTCAGGAAAGGTATGTACTAATTCTAGTGCTCTGCAATTTGCCATTCCACCCTCATCCTCTGTTTACATTTGCCTGTTATCAATGTATTTACAAAAGCAACTTGCATGCCTATACAGCTCTGTCAGTCAGAGATGACATTTCCATAGATTGGCATTTCACGTACTGACATTTTAAATTTCAGTTAATGACATTTTTGAGAGAGTTAGTCACAGTGCTGGCCAGTGCCTCATTAACTTTCTAAATCTGGCACTCTTGCACATTGCTTCATCCTCCAGAAGACAGCTTCCATCTGCTGAATTTGGGGCAAAAGACTAGCAAAAGATAAGCAACTAGGAGAGTGCTGAAAGGCACCATGAGCACTTTGCATACTCCCTGCCACTTGGTAGTTATTTCATCATTATTCATGTTTAAGACCCTGCTTTTTACAGTCAGCCAAGTTTATGGTCTGTCTTAAACTTGCTCAGAGGTTATAAGACATCTATCGGAGCATTCAAGCAGTTCATTTGCTAAAATTAGTTCTTTCTAAGCATAGCCATTAACARGACACTGGTTTAATCCCTTTTTTATATATATAATTAACTACAGAGTTTTCATTGGTCTGTACATACTTTGCAAGGGATTCATTTAACGTAAATTTAACCATCCAGGAATTAAGCGCAGCGTCATCTAGACTCCCTCCATAGCCAGTGGTGAGTCAGGCGCTTCCAGAGGCTGATTCATCCCATTCCAAAGTATCCATCTAAGATAGCCAGGCAGCAGCAGCCCCTCAGAGCACCCTGCTGCAAGAAAAATTACTTTTTTTTGTCTATTTTATTTTATTTTATTTTATTTTATTTTATTTTATTTTATTTTATTTTATTTTATTTTATTTTATTTTATTTTATTTTATTTTATTTTATTTTCCCCCCTGGAAAACATTTCAGCTTAGCAAGTTCGCTGATTCATTCCACCAAGCAGCCAGGGTGGGAGCGAGCAGCTGTGAACCAGGATGGGGCTGCTAGTGACTGTGTTAATTGGCCTCCCAGCGTAACCACCAGCCGAGCTGACGCACCACGGACAAGATGCCCGTGTGGGGGCAAGGTGACTTTCTCCTTTAATGCCTCAGAAGTATATGTCCTTACTCATACTCACAGCACTCAGAGCAGAGACATTCCTAAAAGCAAGGAATTGATTTAAGGAATGCTTTTGCTTTTCCAGGGCTTTTTTTTTTTTTTTTTTTCTTTTTTGGGCAGGGGGCAGGCTCCAGGTTGAGGTCTTTATGAGCATGTTTAGACAGATGAGCCAGGAAGGCACAGTGTGACAGAGCATCTCTTGAGGCAGGTGAACTGACCCTTTGAGGCCTTTTCTAGCCCTATCTTTTCAAGACTTTTGATCCCATTAACTTCAATAAGCTTACACTGTATGTTTAAAACAAGATAATTTGTTTCTGCTTTTCCACTCATTATAGAAAGTAATAGACTATATCAATTGATTTCAGTAGAGTTTCATTCAAGTTTATTGTTAATTTAGGCTTTTCTTCCTCTCACATAATGCTGCAGAGGGCTTATTTCTACTGCCCAGTGTGCAAGCAAGTCTTTCTATTCCCTTTCAGGCTGATGGACAGGAAATGAAGGAAATCACAGTGACCCAGAAGGCGATGGACACTGAAGAGCAAGAGCTCGTGTCACCAAGGCAAGGGAGTGGGGAACCAGTCACTACCAAGTCTCCTAACAGCACTGAACTCAAGCAGCAGCTGCAGAAAAGTGGGGATCTAGACAGTTCCTATCATCTTTTCATGAAACACAGAGTCATGTCTGCAGATAACCTCAGAAAAATTCAGGCTGACAGGTGAGTGAAGCACAAACAGGATGGGTTCAGTGGAAGATGCTCGGAGCTGTGAAGCAGCATCTGAGCACTGTGTTTGGAACCCAGTTTTTCTATASGGCTCACATAGCAGCTAAAGCCATTCTCCTTTACAGAACAGGATAAGGTATATAAAGGCCTAGGAGTTTCTTTAATAAATGTTATGTCTGCAGCTAATCCAGTGCCTTGATTTATAGAAATACCAGGAGYCTCTGATTTAAACTACAGCTCTGGGAGCTGAGCATACAGCAGATGTTTCTCTGAATATTGGCTTCTGTCTTTTAATGTTATTTCAACATGGGACTTAAAGAAAATCTCCACAGAAATGAGGAAAATGCAGCTAAAACACAAACAACACATGTACCAAGAAATTCAACAAGCTGAGTAAGCCTATGTACTTGTAAAGACTAGGTCAGGACTGAATTGGGATATTTTGGCCCTCCCTCCATACACACACTCCTCTGCATCRCAGTGTCTTATCTGCTTCCCCTTCCCTCACGTTCCCAGATCCACGTAGCTCTCATTACTGCAGACCAGCAGCTCCTGATGCAGCAGCTCAGCCTGSCACAGCATGGACACACTTGTGCCCCTTCACCTTTTCCTCAACCAAGGCTCAGGGCAGCTACTCTCAGGGCAGTTGTCCTTTAAATTTTAAACTTTGACCAACTCCCAGGATGGGGTTACTCCTCAGAAGCACAAGTGTCAGGCAGCGTGGGCAAGGCACTCTTGGGCTTCATAGGATCTAAGAAGAGAAATGGCATCTTGCATTTCTTTAGCTTTTTAGCTGTGAACAAYAATGGATAACAATGCTAGTCACTGCAATATCAGAATATGCTTCTAAATTACAGTTGTGTTTCCTTTATTTCTTCCTGGCAGGCAGTATGTGAGTGATGTCATTACAAGCACTATGATAATGATGCAGGAATTGGGATCATTTAGTAGCTTACCAGAAGCAATTGAGAGAGAGAAAGAAAAGAGGAGAAAGCTGCATGACATCCTCATCAGGTTAGAGTTGTGTTCAGTACTTTCCTCCTTAACTGCTCAGAGCCAAACCCTATTATTCCTCAGAACACACTGAATTATTCTAACTGCTTTGCAAATCGCTATTTCTTTCCCCTTCAGGGAAAAGGAACTGATGGTTCTGATATTSAGCTGAGAGGAATTGCCCGGGCTTTCACCACAGTAGACACCCATGTCTGCATTAGTGCAAATGCCAGCCCCATATCAAATAAAATATAATGTGATGTAGGAGTTCCTGGATCTTTAACTCCTGTCCCCAGTGAAAGCCAAAGCAGCAGAGAATTTGTCCAAACCAAGGCCAGCTATATAAATATATATATATATATATAAAGATTATGTGATGCCCAAGATGACTTGCTCTAGCCCATATGTTGCCCTGCTCCCTTTTCCCTGGCAGGGAGGGGTGTTACACATGGTGACAGAGGCAGTTGTTTTATTTCAGACTAATCCACCTGCCACTGAACCATAAGTCCTCTTTTTGTCTCCAATCTTACAGGATGCAGATTTCCTGCAACTTGTACTACAAACCAAGGACTCCTTAACCCCAAATTCTGTGCCTTTTTTTTTTTTTTTTGGCTTTTTTTTTTTTGGGGATATCACATTCAGATGAAGTTATCCAGTNTCCAGTCTTCCTCTTTGTGTTCTCTATTTTTTTTAAACTATAAATGAAGTTCAGTGTTACACATCAAAATCAATTTATCCTTTTTTTTTTTTTTTTTTTTTTTGGCATGGGCAGTCCTGGTTCAATCCCTGCCATGTTAGAAGAAATAGCAGCCATGGGAAGTGGCTTGTCCTCTGTGGTAAGAAGCAGGCCAAACTTGTGTGTGCACTGCTTTAGTTCAGCTGTAAGAAACTCTCAGAGTAAGCGGGGTAGCATTCGGCTAGGTGCAGCATGGAGACCAGAATCCCCTAAGCAATAAGCTTTTGTCATTCTTGCTCTGTTCATATTGATTGTATTTTCCCATTTCCTTCAGGGAAGAGGAAGGAAAGAAGGAGATAAAGTCAYTCCAGCAACAGCTGCAAGAGGTCAAGAAAGAAACAGAAATGGAACTTCAGGTGAGATTACATAACATGGGGCAGCACACCAGAGGGGAAGCGTGTTCACAAGCGTCCCTCTGCTGCCTACAACTAGCACCCACATGGGAGGACATGTGGCATATACAACAGTCCGTCAGTTAGGAAACCAGAAGCAAAACCACCACAATAAATACTTGTATTCTGAATATGCTTGTTAATGACTTTAAGAGCACTGGTTTACACTTGGGAGCTCCAAGTGTGAGCTCAGAGCTCTCTCATTTGCGATCAGAATACTCTGCTGGGAGTGGCAGAGCACTGGCATGAGGGTTGCTATGTCTGCAATCAGAGAGGAAGAGCTTAGCTGTAGGTAGCAGTRCCTAAGAAACTGTGATGCCTATGGATGTAGATACAAAACCTGGCACAGAAAAAGAAGTATGAAGATGAGAGAGTGAGAAAGAAATAAAATGACAGAGCTGGAATAGGGTCAGGCCATATTTTTCTGTCTGGAAATTTTGTCCAGATAAAATTCCATGATTTTCATATATTTTTACAGGCTTCTAGATACTGAAAAATCCCAGACATGGGAGTTCTACACAAGAACAGATCRATGTTACTGCATATATGTTGTAAACTTGATCTTTCTGGAAAGCTTCAGCCCTTCTGTCTGCGCTGTGGAAGTGATCTATGTATGCATAGTAAATCTGGGTCATGCTGGGCAGGTCAGACATGCTGCACAAAAGCAGATCAATTGAATGGCAAGTCCCTAGTCCATTTGCTGCTTACCAGACAGCTCAGACTCCTGCATGTGCTTTATCATGTGCTCCAGCACCCCAGCTCTGTATGGAAACAGAACACAGAACTTGGCCCTGCTGGGACAGGGAGGAGTATGATAAAAATCATGCAAAAAAGGGCAGGTCCAGAGCTATCCAAGACTTGAAAGAAGCAACAGAAATATGACACTTGTTTCAGTAGTAATTAAGGAGAGAGCAAGGGCATCTGCAGAAAGAACTGATATCACTGAATTTTGTCTTTGGGCAAAAGAGCAGACGGAGTTGGCTACAAAGAGGAATTTTAAGCCAGTGATACGCCGGTGAAATACAGTTTATAGAAGATGAAGGTTTTGTGTTGGCAGCCAGGATGCAAGTGTAGTGGAAAGTTTAAATAACAGGATGGTTGCAAGAAGGGAAAAAGATCTGTTGGCACTGGAAACATATGCAGATATCTAAAACTGAATAAACACCAGAACTGTGGAGGAGACACTAGAACAGCAGAGAAGAAAACAGGAATGTACAGAATGTAAGAATAGGTTTAGGTCAGTCACCTTCCACTAGTGGAGCTGTGGAAATGCATAAAGTACAGCAGGAATTGTAGCAGGATGGAAAGACAGACAGACATTGAAGGCAACATCAAGTTAGCAAGTTAGGAGACAAACTGAGAAAGAGCAATTGTGAGAACTGAAAGAAAAATGAAAGCTGAAGTATCTTGATTAGAGATTTGAACATTTTGAGCTTGGCAAAACATCTAAAAGATGTAGAGGTCTAAGCCAGGACTGAAAAGGAGAACTGTATATGAACTTGAATTTCTACTTACCTACTGCCAATGGTAGTGGGATGGGATCCTCCCTAGAGGCCTTATAGGACAAAGAAGTTCCTTGACCTCTGTGTGGCAGTTAAATGCAACGAGCTGAGCAGTTGGTCGGATGCAAGGCTGCGCTTTGTCCCTCTGCTCGTGCCCCTTGTCCCTTCTCAGCCAGATGCCAGCGGCTCCTGGGAGGCTGCCKGTGCACAGCCCAGCCCCAAGGGGCAGCCCCAGCCTCCCGCTCCCCAGGCCAAGCAACAGAAGAGGCTGCTCTCCTTTTGTGCAGCCTTCCCAAGATGATCCCTGCATCCACACATGCAGCCACAGGTATCTGGTTCTGTTTTCATGCCTTTCCAGGGGCTGCAGTGCTGGAGGCTGTAAACACCCAGCTACCTGGTCACACTACAGTCACAGGAAGATACATGAGCCCCAAACTGAGGGTTCTTTCCTCTCTTCTTTTAGCACCTTCTGCTCATTTGATTCCTGCTTTTTGTCTCATCAAGTGAGATCTGTATTCCTTTTTTTGTTTGTTTGTTTGTTTCCAAGTGCAAAGGCCTTCCCTGGGCTTTCTTCTAGTTTCAGCTTTGATAACAAATCAAAGACAGGRCTACTTTCAAGTATTGCTTTCCTCCTGTGCCAAAAAATAATGGTGTCTCACTGTGTCTTCCAAGGGGGAATAATTTCTATTCATTTCATATGGGATTGTCCCAGAGGCAGTTTTACTTGCATGATTTGGCACCTCACCAGCTAATTAAAAACCAAACCAAAGCTTGCTCATTTTGGAGAACCTTGAGCAACAATTATGTACAGACCTTCAGACAAAAACCTACATGGTTGGCTCCAGTCTAGTGGATGAGGAAACAAAAGCAAGTCAATCTCATCAGAGAACCAGAAAAACACGGTCATTGTTTCACCCATGTTGCTTCTAGGTTGGTACATTCAGCCTTGCAAGCTAATAATGTAATGCTAATTACTGCTGTATTCACCAGCTCAGCTCATTTTTCTCATCTTTCTAATGAAACTCAAATGCCAAGTGTTCGTATTTATTTTGTTTTGCTTCCTTTTGGAGAACACTGATCTCTCTGAAGGGGCTGAAATTAACAGTTCAGGTTTGTTCTTTCCACCCATGCAGCTGGGAGCAGCGGCTGAGAGCTCTAATTTGGCTGCATAGCTTCTTTCTGCAGCTCCTTTTCTAGCTTGTACGAGAGTTTTCTTAGGTTTCCTGAGCAAGCGATGACAGCCTGCACAGATTYTGAAATACGTTCCTATCATTCCGGATTATATAGATAAACGTAAAATACCTCTTAGATTAAACCAGAAGCTTTACAGCTCCTGTAGGTTTAGTGGTACCAAATATGGGCATGCATGCAAGTTATGGTCTCCCTCCACAGGCAGCAGCATTGCAGGCTACATGCAGAAGACCTGTATTACACCAAAAGAGCCTACCAAGGTCCAGCGAAAATGGGTGAAACTGGAACCTTTGCCTAATATGAGCTCTTGCCACCCGCCCCGCTCCCCGGGGCACCCTGCGGTGCCGGTGTTTGGTGTCAGCCCCACAGGGGCACGAGGGGGTGCAGYGGGGTGGCGCGGGGCCCTTTGCAGCGCCGGTCGCGTTCGCCCCCCACAGGTGTCTGGCACCCACAGCACCCAGTGTGGGCCGGCCCGGGGCTCAATACAGGGGAGCAGCCCCCCGAAGCATCTGTCTGTCGTAGGGTAACTGTGACTGTAGCCTTTTAGCCCATCTCACAGAGCGACCTTTGCTTCAATTTAATGTCTCAATGGGGGTATTTATTTTTCAGAACAAGACATAATCCAGAACTTCYCAGCACTTGCAAGCTCCTCTGGCTTTGTCATAAAAGTTTCTAATTCCTTAAAGCAATAGTTATGCACTCATTATTGTAGCCAAGCACAACCACAGCGCTTTGGTGACAGCCCAGTGTGCTGAGGGGGACACTTGGCACGAGTCAGGGTGCCCAGGGTCCCTCTGTCCCCCTGGCAGCCTTATACAGCATGGAAACCCTTTAGCAGAAACCCAGAGCCAATGCAGGGGACCCAGCCTGGCATAATTTTGATTTTTGCCAAAGCCCAGGGCTCTGCCCCCTGCAAGGGCTGCCCCAATGCAGGGCTCTGGGGGTGCTGGTGGCTGTGGAGGACACACAGAAATTCCTCATCCTGCTGACTCCCGCTTACTCGTTTTSTAACCAGCTGTATTTTAAACAGCCRTAACTATTGTTTGTTATGGAAGGGCTGAGAGATTGAGGCTGCCCTTGTAAGAGTTAAACAGCAGTAACTTAAAATACCCAGGCGGGCACGTCCGCTGCAGGCGTGTGCAGTTGCTTTGGCAGCCGAACGGCAGCTGSGCAGCTGCATCCTGTGGCACCCAACAGCAGCAGGAAAATCCCCGAGCAGAGAGACGCGAGGGCCGAGCCAGCTCACCTGYTCCCGGGGACCCTCCTGGCTCCCCACGTCGGCTTCTGCCAGTCCTGGGACCACCTGGGACACACAACGTGCAGCTTCTCAGCTTTGGTTTGGCACATTCAAAGCYGAAATCATCCCGAGGAAGCAGTCCAAAGGTTTACTTGCAATCCTGGTTGGTCCTTCTGCTATGACAAGCCACAATAAATAAACATTGCCTGCTTTTCCTACCCCCAGAGCTCAGGGACCAGCCTGCTCCACACACAGTGCCCCCAGGCCTTGGGCAGCTCTGTTTATTGCCAGCCCAGGATCACAGGTGCCCGAGTTGTGCAGCGGCCTCAGCTGGGCTGCGGGAGCTGCTCCCACCCCTGCCTGCAGCTGCCTTGCCCTCTCCAAGTGAAACAGCTTTCCCAAATCCACCAGTGGGGCTTTGCGCTTTGCATCCCTTCCGAACTGCACTTTGCTTTTCCCTCTACTTTATCAAAATGTGAAATGAGAAAGAAAACAACCTGGTGACGTTTTCATGCCCCGTCCCCCCCGCTCTCATACGCGAGGAGGTGGTAGATGGGCTTGAGCACTTATTTTTTGACCTGTTCTCCCATCCTTGTGGGCAGCAGTAGCGGGTGACAGCCTTGGCTTTGTCGAGCTTCAGCACCACAGAAATACCMTGTTTTTCATGGGCATCTCCCTGGTTTTTGCCAGCTTGTTTTAGAGGAGACTCCATCCCCAGGCAGGATCTGATCCCTTCTGATCTGATCCCTTCCCTTCACCCCACCTACATCTCACACCACGGGAAAAAATAGGCCATTACCAGAGAAATGGGGCATAAACAAGTCGTGTCCACAGCTTGTCTGCAGTCATAGGATGTTAGGGTTGTAAAATAATATCTGATCCTGGAAACCTTAGAAAAAAGGCGGCCACCTGACTTTTTAACCCACAAAACAACCTGAGCCAAGGGCCGTGGTTGTCCTGAGTCCTGTAAGTAGCTTTTGCTCTTCCTAACTATGTCCGACAAGGGGTGCAGGGGGAAGGATTTTCCCTTCAACCGCTCCAAACTCCTCTTAAAAGGAATCTTCTCCAAATGAGTCACGCTGCACTGGCTTTTAAACACAGCCCTGTGGAGCTGGCTTTCTCCTGTGGCTTTTTTCCATGTTTACACAGCTAAGGAATGCAAGGGTGGCTTCAAGAGACGGGATACGTGGGTTTCACAACACTTAAAGCGCCAGCCCTTTGGTGTTTCATCCTCAGCTCCTGAGCAGCGAGCTCGTCATCCATGGCCCGACAGGAAAGCAGAGGGGCGGCGGGGACGGAGCGCGGTGCCCTGCGTGGGCATGGGGCTTGTGTGACTGCACAGGAGAGCTCGAGGACCTTGCAGCTCAATGCAAAGTCTGTATTGTTCGTTTTAGAGGCAGTTCCTCACAGGTCCAGTCCTACATCAATGGACTTTTCTCTGTTATTCGAAGTTATTAAAAGGGAGTAAACAAAACAACCCAAAAAAGAGCAAATGCATTTTGCTTCCTGCAAAAGAGTGTGACAGAGAGGCACTCAGCACTGTGGGGTTGCTCCCGGGATGGGAATGTCCAAGGAGACCTCAGCTCCATTGCAAACAAAGTGCAGGAGAGGCTCAGAGCCACCTTCTCCTTTGGTTCCCCTTGCTGGTGCTGGGCATAGGTCTTTGTAACGAAATGGGCTCTATCTATCTGATTAGACTGCAATTAAGAACAGTTCACACATACGAGCAAGCTGAGACTAGCATTTCACCTGCTCCTAAGTCTGTGCTTATGCAGTTGGTGCATAACTAGGAAAAAACAAATCCAAAGAATGGAGCGTATTTCGGGAAATCAAACAGTCAGGCACAGCCAGGACTGAGGAATCACCTTCCTGTTACAGACACCTGTGACAAGCCTGAGCCCAAAGAGACAGCCCGGTGCAAAGCCCAGCGTTAGGCGACTGAAACTGTGGGACTGCTCCCATGGGGTCATTTATTTAGTTATTTCATATGAAGCACAACTTTAAATCTGTGCCAGGGCCAGAGGTGAGAGGTTTCGTGTGTCACTCTGTTCATCATTCCTTCTTTTTCAGAGGCCATCGCTCCTCGCTGATGGGTTTATTGCTCCCTCAGGGAAAATGGGAAGTCTGCACCCTTTGGCTCTTCCGGATGGGTTTATGAGGGAGCAGAGAGGACAAGGGATGGTGTCTGGGCTCAGGCTCCAGAGCTGCTTTTGTGCTTCTTCTGTCCCCTCCATTAGGAACGAGATAACGTAATTGCCTTCCTCAGTGACCAGCTCCAAGAAATGAAGGCCAAAACAGACATGGAGAGCAGCTAYGTGAGGAAAAACACAGAGCTGCAGGTGCAGCAAACCCGCAAGAAGTGCAGCAATGCAGAGAGGGACCTGGACAAGGAGACTGCGGTAAGCAGGCCCCAGACAGGGAAAATGAGCCCCAGCAGCCTGCTTTTTGTGTTGTTCTTTTAAAGGGTGATTTAAGGTAATCCAGATTTTTTWTATATATATATATAAAGGTTCTCTTCCTATTCTGTTTAGTTTGTTTGTTTTCGTGATGAAAATTCATGCTCCACTTCCATTTTAAAACCTCACAGGGGGAAGTGCCATGGCAGGAAGCAGGATGGTGGGGCCACTTCCCATCCCTCGCATGTGTGTGAATTATGAGCATTTCATGTACGTTTAGTTACCTGCTGAGATAAGCAGGCCGAGTCTTCCCTGTGTCCCCAGATGCCCTTTCTGTTGTCCGTCACAGTCACCAGTGATGGTGACTGCTCTGAACTGCATCAGGAAGCTCTTCCAGGTTAGAAATAACAACCCTGCTTCCCTGCAGGGCTCTGCAGACAGCCTGGCCTGTGCACATGGCAGCGCTGCAGGAGACAGCGACTGCTTAAACTTGCACTTGTCAAAAGAAACATTCGGGGCACCGTGTCCAAGGGCTGAACTTGCCAGACTATTYGTGTAGCAGCATAAGCAGTTCCCAGAACTGCCCCGCACACGATGCCAGCAGAGCTCCTTGTGTAGCCACAAAGTGAACAGGACTAGAAAACTTCCCTGTTTTTGCACAAGTCCTTTTTGGACTAATGAAGTTCTGATCTCCTTGGCCCGTTTTCCAGGATGGGCCGGGGGCAGGGAGCCCTTTTGTCACCAGGGAAGACTCCTGGACCGCAGTAATGGTGTCTCTAACTCCGGGTCYGACTAACCCTGGGTCTAACGGTGTCTCTCTGTGCTCTGTCCCAGAAGCTGAGGAGCAGAACTGACGAGGAGATCCGAGTGCACGAGGAGATGGAGAATTTCCTCAGGCAACAGCAGATGGTACGTGCGGCTGTTTCCTCCTCCTGCTTGGAAGAGCCTCCAATACAAATCACAGCATCAATTAGGGTCTAAAGAAAACCAGCTAATGCTCCATCAAAGCTACTAGGTTCATGATTGCAGCTATTAGAATTACTACTTGCCCTCAGCTCTTAACTGACACTCAATTTTGGGATCTGTTTCCATGAGTATGTTTCCTATAAATTATAAATCATATAGCGATTAGTTTTGTTTAGTCAGGTGTTTTGGATTTTCCCTCCCCCACATGGAGGTATTCAGATAACTGGGATTTTGGTTAGTGCTTCCTCTGCAGTCGCTGGGACTGTCAGGGAGCCAGGGGTTGCTGCACAAAGTCAAGGCAACAGCTTCACAGACCCAAGCGCTGAAAACAGGGGGCACTGAGAAGGAAGTGACAGAAACTGCCCACCCAACACTGCCTTATTTTAAGCTGGGAAGGAAACAGGGCTGCTCACTTGCCAAGTCACAGTTATTCCCTCAGACWTCAGCTGCAAACAACCAAGCACGACTTTGTGCTCTTGATCCAAAGGYTCAGGCTATTTTCCTGTCATTGAAGAGCAGCATCCGTAACAGCAAATTCTGTAATTCTGGTAAGCAGCTCACAAAACATACRGCTGAAAGCAAGCTTGTGCTGCTAAAGAATGTCTAGTATTCTATGGAGAAGTGATGCACAAATGGGAGGAAATCCTCCGCGTGGCCGTTGTGGAAACGCTTGCTCTCCTGTTCGCAGCTGAGCCAAAGCCAACATCATAGTCCCTCGTACCTTATCCTCAGTGGGCTGAATTTAATTCATAGAGTTGCCAGGGAGTCATACAAAGTTTCCTTGCTGTCCAGATCTCTTTCTAAACTCTCTCCCAGGATGCACACACCGACACACACACACAGAATGGCTTCTAGTTGTTGGTTTRTTGCTCTAGTTGTTGTTTATTGACTGTGCACAAACCCAGCCCCTAGTATTTCACCATTCTTCGTGCAACTCTGAAAGCCCAACCCCATCTCCATCCCACGTMAGTGCTTTGGCTCCCAAGGTGACCCCAGCGAGGGTCTCTAACCCCTCTAACCCATCACTAACTCATCCCTGGTCCTAGGGCTTTGATCAAGGCTTAGGAGGACACATTAAGTGTGCGTCCTGCTCACCACCATCCTGAAACCAGGCCAGCTGTCACTAGGGCACCCATCCCGGGTGCCTTCCCTGCTCCATGCTGAGCTCCTCTGTCTCTGAGCAGAAGGTGGAGGAGAAGCTGGAATACTGGATGGACAAGTATGAAAAGGACACAGAAGCTAAAGAGCAAGAACTGAACGCCCTGAAAGAATCGAAGGCGAGCAACTTGGAAACGCTGCAGAGACTGGCTAGCGAGGTAGGACCCTGGTGGCAGCTCAGTGCTCCTGCAAAACTGCACCCGCTTCTATTCCTACCCTCCTTCTCTTCATTCAGGTAACATCCAGGACCATGGGGGAAAAAGATATTTCAATAACCTAGTAGTGTAGGAGCAAATAACAAAGACTGGTCCTGAGGTAGTGATCATTGACTAGGAATCTCCCACTTGGTACCTGTAGTATCACGGAAGGATGGTGGCGTTTCCCGAGGACTCCAGCTCTGCAGGGCTGTGACCGGTGGTTAATGGGCATTGAAACTCTGGCACTGTGCCGGAGATGCTGGGAGGGAGTTGGAATTTCCCTGCTTGGGGGCTCATCTTCGACCCCCCGCAAAGTCACCTTSGTGTCCCAAGTGTTTGCTGCATTGGCCTGGGGTGTCAGGACGCGGACAACCAGCAACATTGGCCAGCTGGGCTCAGGGAGGACCAAAGGGCAGGAGCTGGGGGGCAGGCCTGAGGTTTGTGCTTGAGCCTTCGGCTGCCGCTGAGCGCTGGGGCCCGCGGTGGGGACCTGGGCAGGGGTCCTGGCCGGGCCTGGCGGGCGGGTGGCAGGGATGGGAGCAGAGGCAGCCAGGGGGAGGCTCTGGGCACCAGGGCGCCCGCGTGTCCCACCCTGCCGGGTGCCCGCTGAGCCCCTGYGCTGCCCTCCAGTGCCAGATGTTCGAGGAGGTCATCATCAGCGACCGCGTGGAGAAGGAGGCTGCCAGGAGGCAGCAGGAGCAGGACGCGCTGGAGCTGAAGAGCATCCTGAAGGTAACGGGAGCCGGGCGGGGGCGGCGGTGCCCCAGCAGCAGCCGGGGGTGTCACCTTCACCACGGGCTCTACTGAGTTAGAAAACACCCCCAAAGTGGCTGGTGTTGGTGGCGCCAGCAAGGGATGGGTAAAGCCTGTCCCCTCCTGCTGCTGCAAGGCCAGCGGCCACGTGAGGGAGACCCGAGCGAGACCTTCCTTTGTCTCTCCTCGCAGCTGCAGGCCTGGTGGAGGGGCACGATGGTCCGCAGAAACCTGGGCTGCTACAAGGACCTCAAGGAGACTCTCGAGAAGCAGCTGCCAGAGAAAGGCAAAGGGAAAAAGGACAAATACAAAATAAAGAAGAAGAAGCGATGAACAATGAAAGCTGGCACCGGGGCTGCTCCAAGGCTGTGGCCCGTGTGTCCTACGGGTCAAAATAAAGCACAAAGCAGAGCTTGGGCTCTTCGAGGAACTCCGATTGTGAGGATGCTGTTAAGGGGAAGCTTCAGCAAACTCAAAGAGGGCGACGCCGTTTTGTGCTGCAGCAACACTGCTTTCCTTGCAGGGAAGGGAACTGCAGGGAGGCAGAGGGAAGCAAAGAGGGGTCAGGAGCCTGTTACCCCAGGAACAACGTKGGGAAGCCTAGATCAGCCTGTGCAGGATGCTGATCCTACCACGGGAAACACATTCACTTGTTCCCAATGTCCCTGAATTGCAGGAACAAGGGGGTTTACTCCTGGCTGCCGCTCGCAGCACCCGCGTCGTCACACGCCGTGTTGCAGCAGGCGCCTCCGCAACCGCTGGCGACAACGTCCTCATTTAACACTTCCTTTTCTTGACGTGTTTCATTTATGATTAATACGGGCCATACGTGGTGGGTGGCAGCAGGTGACCTGCTGTGGAGGGAGTRAAGTTGGATCCTCAGCTCTTCAGACAGCTCTTTAGGGGAGGAACAGCAAATCTCCACTTCTTGTATCATAAATTCTAGGCACGTAAGAGTGATAAACCAAAAAGCTGTAATCTGAAGCACGTCAAGAAAAGAGGAACAAGTATTTGGATGAGGACTAGAAATACTTGGCTACAYGCATGGCTTTCCAACACCATGGGGCTTGAAGCAGGGGGCAAATTGTATGGACTGAGCCCAAGCAGAACACGAGAACTGGGGGGTACCAGGCCTGGCAGCAGCAAACTGCATCTGAACGGGAGGCTGCGCTGCTCACGGGGAGCGGGGTTAAAATGCAAGCCTGAAGCGTCTGCAGAATGCACCTAAACCCAGCAGAATTTGGACCCAACTTAGCTAAGAAACATTCAGAAACTGGCCAGGTCTATCAGCCATCACGTGAGGCCATGCAGGTGGGACATTCACCCATGAGCAGAAAAATACCTGGGAGAAACACTGCAATTAATGGAGGTTTTAAAACTTTATTTCAAATTACCCTTGGTTTTCTTTTATATTATCCATGTGCTAGGAGGTCACACTACTGGCAGAATACAGGCAATTTAAAATAAAGTATACAAATTTCAGACATATTTATACTTAACAGACTTAGAAATTATGGAATGTATTTACAGACATACAGCATGGGATGAAGCTTTAAAATCCTTTACTCCATTAATTACACGTTTACACTGTTTTCAGAAATAACAACATTAGAACACTTTGTAAAACACCACAATATCTATACAAATGATTGTTTTCAATGTCCTTGGAAGTCCTCTGCTTCTAAAAAGTTTTCAAAGAACCATTTATAGTCATAAAAGTCTAAAAATACCACTCGTCATGTCACTATGGAGAACAACCGAGATGTTCCCAGCACTGCAGAAAGTCGTTTCCCATTTATTTTAACCAGGCCACCAAAGCAGAGGCCTCAGAAAACACTTCCCCTTCACACGGGGGAGCAGCAACTCCCGCTGTTCTGACCTGATCTTTCCAAGGCTCCCAAGGAGCCCGAGTGCCGGTGCTGCCGATGTCCATTCCGTGACTCTGCTGAAGCCTCAGATGCTGTTGGGTGCTGGACTTCACGTAAGGAAGGACGGTGACACGTTGGAGGTACTCCATAAACACCAACACCAGCCACACGCCTGGATTTCGCCCTCCAACACAAATGCCCCAGAAAGGAAAGACAAAACTGCCTCTCGCTTTGATACACAAAATCTCATACGTGCTCTTGAAAATATTCTTTTCAGTGGAGAAAACAAACATTGCACGCCAATGCCCCCAACAAATCCCAACCCACTGCATTGTGAAAGAGAACTGGAGTGGTTTGGCTGTAATACATTAAATAAGCCACGTGGTGAAACCTTAAGGCTTAGATTTTTCTCCTAAACATCTGGTCAAGATTTGGCATGAAAATACAAATTACAGAAGTGACAGTAACACGACCAGCATACACCAGAACCTGCAGAGCGCGCGGGCGCCAGGAACGACTCAAGTGATAGCTCGTAGTAAGTGATATTCCTGAAGCCCGGATTCAACTGCCCACCCAGCCCGTTAATTCCTAAAACCAGGTATTAAAGACACATCACTGGGTATTAATGACACAGCCTCCACCCCCCGACCACTGCTGCGTCTCCCTTTCTACGGGTGCTGGAAGCTGGGCTGGAGCAAACAGCAGGGCCCTGCAAACCTACCAGGGAACCGTCTTCCTCAAATGACACACAAGTAGTCTAGGGACGAGGAGCTTCTGCAGTCACGTGCCCACGTTTGGCACAAATGGCCTGACGTTGGACACTAAGATAAACGCGGTGTCCTCTCTCAAACCTGGTGCCAGAAACGCCTGCTCTGTGCCGCCAGTCTGGAGAGCAGAGTCCTCTGCTTTCCTCCCCTTAGTGCAAGTTATTGGCGTATACAGGTTTTGAAGAGTTCAGGACAACCCCTTACCCACCAGGAAAATGAAGTTTCTTATCTCCAGGTGCCCAGCTCTGAACACCCTTCACGTGCTCCTTTGCCCTTGCAGTGTGGCCAGTCAATGCCAATGAGCAGCAGCTGGAACCACTACAAGAACAGGGCAGAGCAGTCACTGCACTGGACCTTGGGACTTGCATGAAGCAGAACGGCAGGAGCCAAACTACAAAAATTAAAATTAAAGGGGGAAATTAAAGGGGGAAAAGTCCAGCTGAGACCAGTTCTGGCCAGTGTTCCCAGAGCAGCATTACTGCAAAAAAGGTGACTTTTAGTTAACATTTTCCTATTTCTTCTCCTTTCTTCATCCCCATGAAACCTTCTTGGTAAATTCTGGCTCAAATACATCACTTGATGGACTATCTGCAGGCCTTGAGGCTGCTCTGGGACTCCATGCTCTACATGGTATTTGCAGTGCAATATTCTGGGGCGTTTTAAACAGACCAGAAGCTAACAGAAGAACAGCACGTGTAGAGAGCCGGATTCTGCAAGGTCTTGGGAAGAAGAAAAATAGTTACCCGTGTGGTAATAAACCTGGCCTAGTCCTTGGGACTAAAGCACAGAAACCGAGTCCTTGTTTTGCAGGTTGGCTTTAAAGCAAAGCGCAGAACTTGGCTAGTGTCTCTGCCCTTCCTGTATTTTCAGCATCTGTTTTTGGCTAAGGAAAGAAGAGTGAAGTTGTGTACTTCTATGAAACGTGTGCATCTCTTTATTGTAACCCTAACGAAAAAAGGCTTTTCTTAAAGCCCTGCCAAACCTACCTGTTGCAACAGCTTGCTGCTTGGATAACGTGCAACCTACCTGTGCAAATTCAGTAATTATGTTCCCCAAATCATTCATTTTTCAGCAGCTGGGACATTCACCAGTGTTAGCGTGACTGCATAGGAGGCTCCAACCCTGCTAAAAGTTCTGACTAATAAAGGGCTTCTAAGATCAGCACAGCAGGCAGCAACTCTTTGCACTGCAGTGCAAACAGGTACATGATTATTGATGACATTTAGTCATCCTCGACAAAACCGTGCAGTAACTAAGTGCATCCTTATGTGATTGCAAGGAGGTGAGAGGAGGTAGAAGGGAGATTTCCTCCACTGATGTTGGAAAAGATGCCCAAAACCTATTAAAACCCAAACAAAAAGTAAACCCATCAAGAATGCTAATGTGTTCAATACAAATGGAACTGGTCTGGCTTCCGCCAACACAATCTTACCCTATAATCGTTATTATAATGGAAAAAGAGGCAAAAACCCTCCCTTTCTTTGAACCCTGTGGGGAAGGGAAAAAATAAGTCTTGTTCCCCATGTGCCCACTGCAAACCATCCCTGTAATAAATGGATCCCCTTAGGGATCATCTCATTTTCCAAACTGTACACCCATGTCTTCAATCTACAAGGTCAAGTTTCTACAGTTGGCTCCAACCATCGTTCAGCGGAACTCCCTGCCCTCCTCCCAATAAACTTGGTTTTACAAGGGGCAAAAATGATTGATAAGAAAAGCCTCCCGTTACTGGAAACTGTTGTGTTCTCCAAAAAAAGTGGAGCAACGAAGCAAGACATTCCTGTCAGGAATCATGGCAACTCATTTCCTTAGAAGGGAGCTCTGTGTGTTGGGATGCACTGCACGGGCAGTAACGTCTTCACGTCCTTCTCTTAGCCAAGGCAACCCAAAAGGTCCCGGAGGTCTCTACACAGCAGACAAGTGGTGAAGTGGCTGCTGCTTTGGGGGTGCCAGCTCCAGGAGCGCCTGGACAGTCACAGCTACCTGTGTCAAACCCTTCTCTTCTAAAATATGTAGAGGCAAACATAATTGCTCCTGAATGGGGAACAAAACAAAGACAAAAAACAAAATGGATGAACACTCAACTGAAAAGAAAAAAAAATAAGCAAAAAGACTGAAATATGAAATGTTATGGACAGCTAAGACACACACACACAGGAGAACGAAGTGAAATTTCTGCTTGTGAATAAAGAACTGTAAATGTGACTACCAAAAGAGGAAGCTTTAGGACAATCACTGTGTTTACAATATCAGCCATCACATAGAAAATAAGTATAAATAAGGAGAATTTAAAAACCAAAAAAAAGTACTTGTGGAGAAGTGGAAAAATAACATATTGCCCTCTGTCTTCACCCACACTAAAATGGTGGCAGTTGATGAAACCCAAATTAGACTAACTTATGAAGGGGGGAAGTGTTGGTTCAACGTAAGAACCAGCTGCAATGGACACAGTAGGGAAGGACCCTCCCACAAGACAAATGGTTTAGAGGGAGCCCTCATGCAGCAAATCCTGTTATTGAAAACAGAGAGCTGCTTTTAAAGCAGAGAATGAGGTAGCACCATGTGCGACAGAAATGCTGTGCAAAAGGGCAATAGGGGAAACATTACAATGAAGAACAACTCAAATTCTCATTGTAAGACACTCTGTCCATGGGAGGTCCTTTGGTCCATTGGTATGATCTGATTTCTATCACTACAAGTTGTTTATGAAAGAACTAACAACAGGTAAAAGAGTCTTCCTTTGTGTCTGACTGAAATGACCTTGATAATGACTGTAGAAAAGGCTGTTTCTCCTATTCAAGGCAACAATAAGTTGACAGCGTATTTAAAGGCAGAGCCCTCCTATAATATTTAAGGGTCAGTACAACTTACTCGTCTTTCCCAAGTTCCCCTGTTTAACAAAAACTCAAAAATCATACAGAGGAATAACATGGATACACAAACTACAGAGTTTTCAAACTGTTTATTAAGAATTGTGCTATTTTCAGTCTACGATGACTTCCAAGCCTGCACAAGGCCTTGGCCCTCCTCACTCCACCACACTCAGCCCCAGACAGGATCTGGGTGCCAACAGACCTCCGCATCTCTAATCAATACCCAAATTTGTCCTCCCTATAAAGCTACAGAGATTTTGTTTTTTCCCTCATGTGCTATTCCCACAGGATTGAGCATTTTCTCCCTCCTTGTACCATTACAGACCATTCACGTAAAAGAAAAGCTTTAGCACAAGTGATGGCAGCCAACACTGTTCACACAAAGCTCAGAGTGGAGAAACACCAAATTAACCCAGACTGAAACCCTCACGGTTAAGACAGAGCATCAGGCTGAAATATCTTTTTCTTCTGTCACTTTTACTGATGTTATTTTGAAAAAAAAAAATGTGCTTTTTGAGAAAACCCCTGTAAACTTGACTATATAGATCTTATCTTTTTACTTAAGTAGTAAACAGATAAGGGGAAAAGCTTTGGAATGACTTCACAGCAGAGACAGTCACGACAAAATCAAATACAAGAAGTGGAAGGCACTGTTAGGGCCAAGGTTCACCCTTGCTGCTTTTATCACAGTGTTTATTAGAAGAGGTTAAGAAACATAGGAACTGAGTTCATTTTAGTTCATATCAGTAAACAGTGCAAAAATAGCTTATTTAAAAATAAACCAAACGCAATCCTGCCAGAGATCTCCTCCTCTCCTCAAAAATGTTTGGCTTGGACGGGACGTTTTGTGTCAGTCACAGTGTGTGATTTAGCAAGCAGGACTCGACTCCTCTGCTCACTCCTTGGTTAAATATCTGTTTTACGTGGCTGGTGAGGTCCACGTGCATAGAACATGTATTTTTACCAGCAGCATTGGCAACTAAGCTCCTGTGTATCTTAAGCTGGACTTTAGAGTTGCTGCCAGGTTAATGCTGGAGTCCTGACACCACCTAAACTGGGTTTAGGAGCTGCTTAGTGTATCTTCAGATGCAAGTAATTTATTGAAAACACTCTCAGACCACTGCACTACTTAACACTTACCTGTGGCCGGGCCCTGGACCCTGAACTGCGCCGTGCTCTGAGGAGACATGGTCTTTTGCACGTGACGTTAGGGGTGCCCTGAAGTTCTGGGGTGTCCCTGAGAAATACATTAAAGCACCAGGACACAACGGGGAGGGAAAAGCTTGAAGCTTTACGTCAGACTCCCTGAGTTTTGCAAAACAGTGAAGTGTGGATGCGCAGGCAGGGCTTCTATCTCTGCAATCACACATTGCAAAATTGTTTTGAAAATGCAAAGGTAAAGCAGGGTTATGGAATAAGTATGAGTTAGGGCATCCACAATCAAGTGGTAATTCAGGAGTTTTTGTTGTTTTTTTTCAAGTCGTTAATCAAGACCACAGTAAATTGCTACAATATTCTCTGGGATCTGACAGAATATTAATGATTTTTCCTCTAGATCAGATTCTCCTGCATCTTCCTCCCCTCAAAGCTGAGTGAACAGCTAAAATTCTCCGAAAATTTCTTCCTTGATCCGTTGAAGCAGCTCAGGATTCACAGCTAGTTTAAAAATCCTGACTGAAAAGTAACATATCTGGGGTCTGCAAAGGTGAGAAACCAAATACTCTCAAATGCAGGATAAAGCAGCATGGTAAGAAAACAAAAAATGGCAAGGCCCTGCAGACAAACTTATCTGACCATGTCTCCTAAGCCCGGGGGAGCTCATCAGAGCAACAAGATGCAAAAAAATGAGGAAAATTTTGCCTCCTTTTCTAATATTTGTCATCAGATCAGCTTGAAGAAATGCATCAGAGTGGGTGCAATTCCCGTTTCACAGATGGGGAAATGGGGGCACATTCCCCCATCACACCCACACGTCCTCAGCTCAGTCCCTTGCTCTAGCTGCAGACAGCACCTTCCCCCAGTGTTTTATCTGCTCAATATCACACAGCAGGTATGAATGTGAATTATGCCACAGGTACATGGGTGTACAACATGTTTATGCACTGTACCTGTCACCTCTGTCCCCTACGTGGAAAAGAAAGCGCTTCATACACACAGTCTTGACACAAACCAAAATCCTTTACCAAGCACTGGAGTGACGGAGGGAGGGAGAAGCAAAACCATCTTTCAGCTAGAGGAAAAAGACCCAGCGATAGAACATACAGAGTGTTAGCATTAGAGTACAGTAAAACACCACAAAGCCCCAAAGCTGAATGGAAAGGGAGACAAGGGTGGATTCTTCTGAATCTGTCCCCAGGGAAAGAAGAGTCTCAACTGTTCTTTTAACGCTGAGGTTTAGCTGAAGAATGTCAGAAGGGGAACAAAGATTGTCCTGTCCAAAGTGTGTGAGCAGGAAGGGAAAACAGACAGAAAAAAAAAAAATTAATTAGCCATACTAACATCCACGAAGCGGTCAGTCATCAGACATCTCAGATATACCCTACACATTCAAGGAGTGCATCACAGCTGGTTAATTCTCACAAAGGAATTTGCAAGACTGTCATTCCAGGGAACTATCTTCCTGCAAGTGTTCAGTGGTCAGTGTGTTGCCTGTTGTGTACAACTTACACATGTAAAAATCTGCTGCTGTTAAAAAAATAAGCGGCTTACACAGGCCTTAGTGAAAACCAGTTTTGTTTCATGGGAAATAAATTAGCTACAGGATTTAGAGATGCTTTGGCACCGAGTGCTCACCAACGTTACACACAATTAATGGAAACAGTACAACAAGGGATTATTGATGTGTAATTGATGCTTGAGTGCAGCATCCTGCAGGAATATCTAATATTAATCAAAGTTTAAGTGCTCTGTAACTATTACCAGTATATCTTTTGCCTTCCTTACACAGAGGTAACTATGTACATCAACAAAATCTAGAAGCACATTTACCATAGTCTTTTAACCACTGGTTTCTTTTGATGCAAGGGCTCTCCTGGCAAAGCCCTATACAAGCAGCTGCTCTATTGTGGTGCTGGACCAGGAGGGCAGCTCTGCCTGTAATTAACATTTTCTAAAAGTAGCTTCTTGCACAAAATGGCCTGTTCTCTTAGAAGGTAAGTATTTCTACATAGATCCATAATTTGATAAGCCCTTTCTATTTGTAATTAGAATTTAAATGAAAGGAGATACCTGCAGGCATCTTTTAGCAAAAATATATTAGGCTGCCATGACATTCTTTCATACAGATATCTTGCCTTCTCATCTCAGTAGACACGTAATGTAGACATGTGAGAGCAAATTTAGGGTTCACGTGGGGGTTTCGGTAGGTTTCCCCAGAGGCATTTGCCTTGAACTTTTTTCAGATTCAAGCAGGAGAAATGGAAAAAAAAAAAAAAAAAAAAAAAAAGGTTCCTAGGTAGGAGGTGAGTTTGTATGAAACCAAGACAGATGTAGCACAGTGAGTCTAAGGGTACTTCTTGCTGAGACATTTTCTCTTGTTTGTTTTACAATGTAGGTCATTTCAGTGATCTGCTTTGCAGTGCAATGCCATAAACAATTACATCTGTGTATCCAAGGGAGCTATAAACTGGGGGCTGGGATGGAATTGAGCTGAGTTTACTTCAGAAAAATTTGCTATGCAGCCCTGCCAGAAGTAAAAGGCTGAGCGAGGACCGAATGTGGCACCTCAAAACACTTCTGCTCACGTCCCCTACCACGCTCCAATGTCGTGCACCACTGTGTCATGTGAAGAGGCTGGGCTGCTCTGTAAATGGGCTACCCTACATTTCCAGTGGCTCAAAACCTGCCTGCAAGTGAAGCTATGGGGGACAACCCCGGAACACACTGCACTGGTGACTAAAGAGCACAGCTCTCAGAGGTGTTGGGTAATGAGTCACTGGGTCTACTTTTCCCTTTAACAAAGCAAAAGAAAGAACACAGGCCCTACAACAGAAACTTTGACAATTAATGCTCTAGAAGAAAAATAAAGCAGAACAAGAACATGTATCAAAACCATTTACACTGAGATAGCTGCTAAATAAAGCAAAGGGGAAAGGACAGGACAGCATGAAACAGGATAGCTGGACTCCAATATGTTATTTCATGTTTCCACTTCATAGCTCTTCCAGTTTGAGAAGGGGAAGGGGAACACCAGAAGATACTGGATTGCTACCACTGGTTCATAACACAAAGAATTAGGATCTATGCAAAGATAGCTACCATCAGAGAAAAGCAAATAATACTATGGCTTATTGGCAAGGCAATAAAAATGTTCACATGGGAGGATTATTATGAAGGCACATCAAGACTTTGGGATTAAATATGTGAAATGTTATCCAAATTTTATCGCTCTTTTAAGCTACTAAATATTGGATCTCCAGAAAATGTGAATGTATCTGTAGAAGTGCACTACGATTCTACAGAGCAGATTCAAACTGCATCCAGTATCATGATATGAAGGAGAGCAGTAAATGAATCAGATCTATGACAAATGAATTGCATCTGACTTCATTTTGCCCTGGAAGAGCATGCAAACCAAATGTGACCTATACAGTAAGATGTACCTTATACCTGTCCCTTTTCTGAAGGTTTCCATCAAAACTCTCTCAAAAAAGATTCTGTTTTTCCGAAGCATCATACAGAACTGCATCTGAAACAATATGACAACAGCAGAAGTACGTACCTGAGGCACTCCAATCCTTCTGCAAGCATCCAAAAAATTCTCCACGTTTCGTCTGCATTTTGCCATTGTAAGTTTAGGCTGCAAAGGAGGAGAGCAGGAAGGTATAAGGGGTTCTTAATTGACCGGATATTCACATTTTCATTTTCTATGTCAATAAAACCCTTAATAAATCTGTCGGCCAAAAGCACACCACAATGAAATAAGCTTGTCTAATTGAAACCAGGCTGTGTTGTACTTGGTTTTCTTTAGAGATATAAGCCCAGATTTCAGAACTAATTTAAAAAATATTAAGAAGGATGTTATAATGAAAAGAATCCCAACCCCTGCAAAATTTGCATGCCAAGTTTTAACTAAAACAGGCTAACACCTGCAGTGGCTGCAATATGCTAATTTAAAAATCTATTTGAATGAAATGCATGTGCATAACTCCAAGTATTGGGATTTCAAAGAAATTTCTTGATACAAAGCAATCTGAAGTCTGTTCTGGATTGCTATATTTTAGAAATATTTCAAACCATATTTTAATTAGCAAAGAGATTAAAAGAGGCCAGATGAAACCAGAAAATATGCAAGGAAAACCGGAATTGAAAGCTGCTGCTTGTAAGCTTCTTGCAGATGTGTTTGATGTGGCTGTTTCAATTGGGTTCACTGGCATTTTTTCAGGAATTTCCCCCCCCCCCCACCACATAGTTAACTTTTACACCTCTACACAGACACGCTGCTGCACAGGCTCTGTCTTGCTGCTACTCTTCAAGCCTGTTCTGTCCTTATTAAGGAGACATAGGGTTCCTGTTCCTTTGTACGAGGCACCTGCAGTCTGCACAGCAGCCTCTGTGGGTTCAGTACTTTCCAGTTAGTGAGGAAGAGCTTCTCCTTCTGTTCTGCCCCCTCAGTTTGCCTTATCACTCCACCAAGAAAGCAGGTTAAAGGCTAGTGCTGACTTCTTTCTCTCGGAGGATGAAGGGAATACAAAGATCACATTGTGGACCGTGGCATGACAAGATGTCTCTTCTGTTGCTGGAGCTGTGCAGCTACAGGCTGCCTTTTCCTAGAGATTTATGGCAAAGCCATGATTTACCTCGTAACACAGATTATTCCAACAGCACATAAAACTAGGCCATTGAAAAGATATTCTTTATAACAGGAATCTGCTGAATAGTGTCTGTATGTTTTTTTTTCTTCCTTGAAGAGTCCACATTCTGCCTAAAATGTTGGCGTGTCCAGTTAAATAGTTCTCAAAATAATGAGGACATCTGCCTCTTCACAAAAGCCCAAGGGAAAGGAGCCACAATGATACAGTATGCAGCCCTCTTAAGTGCCAGTTCAAATTCCACTGACATAAGGACCGAGGCCAAAATACTGAAATGCAAACATGCATGTTTTAACTTCTTCCCCCAGGAACAGCTTTGCTTTTTTCCCCTTCCTTATTCATACAACTTTAAGATAATGTGAATGAGTGTAACAAGCAATTTGTCTCTCTGCTGCTTTTGAGTAGCTGACCTTAAATATTTTCACTGAGCTTTTTGGCTGCCAAAACCAGAAAGAATTTATCCTGTTGATAGATTAGGCAAATACTTCATGGTTCTCCATCTTTCTCTAATTCTGGGCTTTCCTTACATGATGCACAACAATGCATCCAGAATTACATCATCTTCACTGCTCCCCCCCATGCAAAACTGCAGATAGTCAAGGTAAGAGAAATAACTTCCCAACTTTCTAACTTCTCTGTGTTCTTCCTTGCGTCGACAGCAAATAAGATTCCTATCCCCACACACAAAGCTATTTTTCCTGTTACCACACGGGTATGACTGGATCTGCTTTGTTCTGGGAATTCTCCAAGCACATGCAAAGGCAGCTCAAGTGTGCTCTGCTGAAAACCCTAATCAGAGGAATGCACACAGCTGCAAAGTGGAAACAAGAATCAATTTGGATTCTCTGCCTGTTCTGGCTATCTTCTGTAACAAGCTCCTAATCATCTGTGGAGAATACTGTATATTCTAACTACTGTCCTGAACTTCGCAGACCTCTTATCTTCTAAAGTATCCTTTTGCCATTTGTGTGTTGAGACATCTCTTATTTTACTTGTTTTTAGGCAGGACTTGAAAATGTTAATATTGTCTTAAAAATCTGTGCTAAAAGTAACTTTAATTGAAATACAACCTCAAAATGCATTTTAAAATGAAGATAAGTCTTTTGCTTAGACGGGCTCGATGTTTATTGGTCGGGGGGGATGGTCTCCTCATAGACAGAGGAAGATGCTGAATGGAGCCCTTGCCTGATGTGCTGGATGTCACTTTGGACAGCTATATGATACCATCAACACTGCATACTTACAACGGCAGGGGAAGGGACGTGGATGCTGGGAACGGATCGAGGACGCACGTGATTAGCCAAGTGGCACAGAACGACACCGTCGGTGAGAGCTGCTCCCAGATCACTGGGCAATGACACCTTCAAGCGGGATTCGATGTTCTGCGAGAAAAGGAACGTGCACAGAAGGTAAGAGCTGCTTTCCTCCAAGTATTTCATTCTATTGAACGTTTTATAATTTGTAAAATCACCTGCATTTCAACTCTTATCTCCATCTACATGACATATTTCTGTCAGATTTCTAAACCACTTTATATCTGCATACCACCAAGAAAGGCTCTGTGCACCGCTATGGCTAAGAGGTGATCACAATTCAGGAGCAGCTGAACTCAAAGATGAACAGAGCTTTTATTGCACAGCATAGGGGTCTAACATAGTCATTGTAGAAACATAATGGAAATCAGGGTCTAAGAAAAGTATTCCACATCCTTCAGATTCTCAGAAAATGGTTCTACTATGGGAAGTGAAAATAATTGTCTTCACGGGTTGGAGGAAAATAGAGCTAACAAAAGCCAAGATAACATTTTTTCTTGTAAAGAAAGAAATGAACTACTAGGCATAAATAATATAAAAGAATGAGCTAGTAGATGTATGGTGTTACCGGAAAGGTGAATAAAAATTCAATTCACGTTTTCATCCCATTTCATATTCTATAGGAATTACATTGTCTATACAAAGATTGTTAAGTATAAAAAAAAGGAAGTGGAGAGAAAACTATATACGCAAAGACATTCTGAGATAGTGCAAAAAGAGACTATAAACAACATCAAGGACTTTTTTTTTCCATTTTGTTTTTCTTAAGGTAACTTGCTAGATTGCCTTCTTTTTTTTTAATTATAAAGATAAGAAATCCTCTCAGTCTACCTGGAATATTCACAACTTTAAAAATCACCTTTAACAAGCTGTAAGTCTTATTTCTTGAGAAAGATCTAACAGTTAATTAAAGCCCTTCAGGAAATCCCCAAAACAAGCCTGGAGCAAAGCAGAGCAGCACTTTAACATGTAGCATTTTCAATACTCATCTGTACTGCTATTGTACCTGGCCACCAGCCAGGATCCTGGTGACCTCAATAGCCAAAAAGCACAAGGGTAAGGGACATCTGCATCTCAGATATTCTGCACTCAACAAATACATGGATCTAGAGCACACAAGAAAGTCACGCAGTCACTATGACTGGCAGCAACCTCAATATTCCACCTGTTCTTCTGTGGCTTTTACAGCTATGGGATTTTTTTAAGAGATTAAAAGAAATATAGTGAGGTGGCTTTCCAAAGAGTTCCTTACAAGCGTGAAAGGTGGTAAGGAAGAAAGCACATGTTCATTTTAAAAGAGAAGAACCACTGGGCAGTCAGGAGCAAGAGTCAGCACAGAATATTCTGCAGCATTTGAAAGCTGACTATCCACTGTGGAAAAAAAAAAACAAAGTAAACACCACTTCATCCATCTGAAAGAAACTCAGCCTGCACAGCTGCCATTTCATTTCAGTCAGCTGTTCAGTGCAGTGGTTCACTGAAAGAAGTCCAGACACAAGAACAGCTTTAGCCTGATGCATGCAACACATTTGCTAAGATGCCCACGGGCTGGTTGCTGCCCACACGTACCTTACGCAGCTGCTCTATCAGCTCCAGCTCTTCCTCCCGCTGTTTGGAGTACTGTCTTGCTCTGGGGTCTGCAGAATCATGAGCAGGAGACAAGGCACAGGTGGAAGATGAAGTAACAGCTATAAAAGGGGAGCACAAAGAAAGAAGAATCACTAAGCTTCATTTGGCCGATGGTCCTTTGTTGCTGTATCACACACGCAACATGCCAGGGCAGGTACAGCACATTCCTTTTCACAAATCTGTTTCCTTTACTGGATTATCCATCTACCAAGCTAACAACCTACTAATATTACTGAAATGTTTCTGGAATAGATCTTCCTTTCTAAACTCAGAGTCTGCTTTTTTTTTTTTTTTTTTTTTTCCCATTGACTAATAATCATTAAAAAAAGTCTTCTTTGTCTAAAAGGTGAAACATGCTGAAAGAGCTCAGTCTTCCTATAAAAATCGTAATTTTATTATGGGATACTATGCAACTAAACATGCCAAGCTGCCTTCATAATTTTGGAACCTTGTGTGGCATTTCCTCAATATCTTTCTCTGTATAAACAAATCTAAACATAACCCTCCTCATTTATATAACATGACAAAGCACTATTCGACATTTCTAAATAATTGCTTGTTTAGGAAAATATTATTTTCAATTTAAAGCCAGCTATCCATAAATGAAAATCTCAAACTTAATGATAATGATCTGAAGTAACAGAACAGTGCAAGACCTCGGTAACGCAGATGTTAATGTAGTGTAACAAATGCAGGTTGTTTCTAAACTATTAACCTACCTTTCTTTGCTTCATCCCTGACAGCTGCCCGGAAAAGGAAACTCTCAGGTCGCTGGGGAGGGTTTCTATAGGAAGGCGGGGCTGTAGGGCCAGGATATGGAGGGGAAAGGTGGGCTAAACAAATGGGGAAGGGCACAGGAAAGGAAAGGAGGAAGAAGGAAACGGTTAGAATTTAATAGGAAATGGGTTCAGCAATGTGGTAATTAAACAGAACAAAAAAAAAACCTTTAACATAATAATGGCAAAATAAATTACAGCCATGCATGATACAAGCACAGAGCAGGAAAAGGCACTACCGAGGACACTTGCATGCAAAGCACATTCCACACACCACTTCCAGCAACTGTTCTAGCTGGTGCTGAACACATCTGTAGGACACAGCCTATATAAAGGCCTCAAACAGCCCAACCCTATGCTCTCCCTCRGGACATGCTGCATCCCTGCTGTTGTTTCTAAACAGATCCAATTAACTGGATGGATTCTCAAACACAGCAGAGCCACATACAGGGGTGGGAATCTATGCTCCCTGCTCTAACGGTACAAGTGTGCAAGCAGGCATTTTAGTCTTGTTCTTCAGACATGACTTTCTTTCCCTGTTACCTGTCTGAGTGGTAGGTGAGCTGGGAGAGATGGTCGATCTGTCATCACTCTGTGGACAAAAAGCAAGAAGGTAAATGATCCTAATTCAGAAAAGCTGCAACTAGCTTCTTGGTTGCTTTGTTTTTAAAAAGGTTCCATCCATCTTTCAGAGGAAAAAAAAAAGAAATGTGAAAAACACAGCATGTTGTTCTCTAGATCTCATCTCTTCAGAAAGTGACAAAGTTATTTCACTTGTACGAATTGCACAATTCTTTGTTCAGGAAAAAAGAATTATGAAATGGCATTGACAGTGCAGTGACAGATCTTTGTWTACTCTTGCTTCTAACCAAACACTTCCCTCTCAAGAAGACACTGAAAAACAGACAATTAAGAATGCGAAGAACTTGCGTAATGGCAAATACACAACCTCCCTTTACATCTCTGCTATTACAGAACTGCTGTTTACTAAATTTCACTCTCCCTAATAAAATAGGGACTGCAGTTTTATGAGAGTGCTTGCATAGACTGGTGATGAATGCACTCATAACCATTTCCACAGAGGAGAAGGAAATACAGGATAACTTTACTGAATGGTAAAAGTAAGCCGGTAAAGAATACAACAAAAATACTTCAACTCAACTTGGCCAAGAGGAAAATGATTTTGTGAATAAAATACAACAAAGATGACTAAGAACCCCTCAGAACAGAGGCTGGTTAACATGCTGTTATAATTAATACAGCCTACAGCTAAAGTGAGGTAATATCTATTATAAGTTATTCAGGTAGATCAGGTTCATGCCCTACCTGAACTTTTGATTAGAAGCTGACACACTAACACCTGTTAAAACAGATGTGTGGATCCAAGAGCTTTTTGATGGCTTTACTGGTGAATGATAATAGCAAGAGATACCTTGACAGGTCTGAAGGTAGAGGCATTAGGCAGGGTAGGAGCAGAGGCTTCTTGACTCAACCCTGAGAGTGACTGAACACAGAAAGAAAGAGAAGGCAGCAGCAGTGTTAGCAAAACAGTTGACAGGTCACGTGCAGAGGCAGGACACACTAGAAAAGTTAGAAAGGAAGAAGTGGTCACACRCGCAGAGACACTCAACAGCAAAAGACAGGAAAACAAAGATATTTCTTGCTGAACTACAGTTAAAGCCTTCCTATCCCTTAAACTTTGTGGCCAAAAAGCCTGGCAGGTGGCACGTTTCTTTTACACACGCCACGGGGACACCAGAAGCTGAACTAACAAATGGGGTGGGAGCTTCTTTTTAATACACATAGARCCTATGCCAGCAGACTCGGGCCCAAAAGGGGAAGCTCACCCTGCAACAACCTGCAAAATAAAAATAGCTTTCCTCTTAACATAATGTGTTTAAAATGTGTTTCAAACACACACTGCAGTTTTAGCAGGTTGTTTTTTAATTTTACTGCTTTGGTGACTGCAGAGATACCCAATCTAACAGGCTCAGGGATACACAAGTACTCTGTGCCCTAACCACCTAACGCTGACCTTTGAGAAGCTCAACCAAACCAAATTTCCATGTGTCCGAGCCGGATCCTCCAGCCTCCCAATACACACACGTCACTGACGGCAGTATCTAAAGGGCTAAATCTGCTCCCCTCCAAGAATTCCTCAGCCAACACCGCTGCTAAGGGACAAGGTCGTATCCAACTGTGGGAAATAACGTCAACTATGGCAGTCTACTGTCTAAACACGTAACGTAATTGTGTGTATTGCCTGCACAAAAATCACAGTAAAGTCCAAAAGAGGATACTTGGGACTCTAAATATCCCAGGCACTAAATATCCCAGGGAAATAAAAATGCAAATGTTGCCTTCTTAATTTTACTTGGCATGAACTATTTTCCATCCCTCCAATTATAAAAAAATACACAGAAACCATTAACATTTGAGGACTGGATGACTCAAGAAGGAAACAAAACCTTCTGAAATGGCATTCAAATAGCATAGGAGCAGTGCAACTTTTTTTTTTTTTTTTTTTTTTTTTTTTAAAGAAAAGCACTAAATGATAGCTAGGAATTCTCTATGGGCGAGTCACACACTTTGGCTGTTAGTGCTTTAAGAGATTCACAGCTATTCTGCCTCTTCAAAAGTGTGTGTCCAGGAAGGCCTAAAAAGGGAGCTTACGTGCCAGGCAAGCCTTAAGCACAAGCATCTGCAGGAGACATGCAGGCTTGGGAGCAGGTCCTCAAGGTAGCAGTGTGGTATTATTATTATTATTATTATTATTATAAGACTGGAGTTTCAAAATACCACTTGACTTAAGCAAATGACCTATGTCAAAATACCATTTGACTTAAGCAAATGACCACTTGACTTGAGCAAATGACCTATGTCAAAATACCATTTGACTTAAGCAAATGACCTATGACCTTAGTGGTCATAGGGAGAGAAAAACAAAGAAACAAACAAACAAAAAAATCAAACCCAAACGTTACAGACCACAGGTTCTGGTTAACTGAACTATTTCTGTATGAAAGGAACCAGACAAGCGTGGTGCAGACTGCAGGAAGGGAGCGGTCACAACGCACAAAGGGCAGGGACACAGCACACCACAGGGGACAACCACCACAACAGCTTCACACCACATGCTTTTCACCTGTTTGCGAGTCCCTGGCCGCCTTTTAATGGTATTGGTGTTACTGTCAATCTCAAACACAAAGACAGGCTCAAAGCCGTTCTGTCAGGGACAGCAAGGAAAGAGGGAGGGAGAGAGGAAGAAGTGAGGCAGAGAACAACCGCAAGGAAAGGCCGCTGCAACGCGAAAGGAACAGGATGCTGCAATTCGGGCTTGCAACACGCCAGGGCACATGCCGCACTCGGTGTCGAGGTSCAGTGCTGAAGTGCCCAAAGTGTCCCCTTGCCAGAGACTACCGTAGACACGGGGTCTGCCGGAGCAGAGCCCAACCAGAAATCAGCACTAACCAAACATGGAGACTGCAGTGATGCCAATCTGACCCTTAGGTGTCTGACTACCAAAACAGATGCCAGGGCATAGGTTAGCGTAGCTCAAGCCCTGCTTGCTTCACTCACACAGTTACTCCTGGTAGTACAGGGGTGCCTAAAAGCCCTTGTTTAAAACACACGGGTGGCTCCACGTGCTGGACGCGGCCCTCCCAGCCGGGGGCCACGGCCGAGGCCAACAAGAACACACAAAGCAGGGAGCGCCCACGGCAGCCGCCACACGCAGGCCGTGTGGAGAGGCCACCCCAGCTGCCAGGCACCGTCAAGTCTTTCGTGGGCCTCACGACAGAGGGAAATTGGGAAGCAGCTGGAGAGAGGGCAAAGGATGCTTGGCACTTTGGGGTCTTCTTCCATAGCAGTCGCCTTGTGAGGGACAGCATGAGAGAAAACAAGAAGATACTGGGGGAAAAAGAGGACTTCTGCCTCCCAATGTCCCCTTGCTGCAGCTCCCAGGCGCTCAGGAGCGACCTGCACCTCAAGTGAATTACTGGTGCTCAAGGGAGGCGCGCGAATCCCAACGGACTCTTCAAAAGGGCTTTTCAAATGGAAGGAAACAATTTTAAACGAATCTGTGAGAAAAAGGCAACATATACAGAGAGGGCCAAGAGGTGATGTAAAGGTAACAAGCTGACTCTGCTTCAATTCTGCATTCAGGAAAATTTATAATAAAATAGTAACCAGAAGAGAAAAGCAGCAAAATAAAAAATAGCTGCTTGCCTTTTAACTATCCCATTAAGCTTGTTTTTGTAATTTTTTTCCTTGCATCTGAGGTGAAAGCATTGCTTGGAGCAAAAGCAAAGCAACTGCTCCATTTATAGAGCTCTGATGTAATGAGGGAAATACTAAACAAAAGGGCTTTTATTTCTGCATAACGCTCTGCTTTGCTGCAGAGAGTAATTCCCACACCATAAAGCTACAGCAATCAGTCAGTGGAAAATGTAACTTTTTTTTTTTAATTAAATAATTTGCAAGTTCAAATGCTGAAAATAATTAAAACTATGTCAGGTAAGGTTTGTATGAGAACCTACGTTATTTAAGCAGAGAGTGAGAAAGACACAGAAATTATACCTAAATGAAAAACATGTACTGAGAAATGCTATTACTGAATGGAGTTTTGAAATGAAACACGCCTACACTTCAGAAAAAGATCATCCTTAAAAATAAGATCAAGCTAAATTTGTAATCCATAAGGACAGGGAAAGCATTAAATGAAATGGAACGGAAAAGATAAAAGCAATTCCAACTCCTAGCAAATTAATGAGCATTTTCTTGCTGTTGAACAAGTTCTACTATAAGAAATATATTCATAGGGAAAAAAATGTTACAAATTCATGAGCTAGCAAGGGCTTACTGTTCCACTTCCAGTAATTGCTAGAAACAGCTGTCCCAGCATATGTCATCATTTGACACAGTATATATTTCCACTACAAAATAAATCTCAAGATCTTACTTCAGAAGTTCAGAAAACCCAGTATTTCATATATTATTACAGTGCTACTGGAAAGAATAAGAAATTAGAGAGAAAAAGGGAATAAAGWGAGTTTTTGAAAAATGATTTGATTTTTCCCCATCAATCCGATTGCTTCTTTGTGAAAATCATGAAGGTAATTTGAAAAAAAGACATAAAAAAAATCAACAGTCCCTCCCAAATAATTTCTGCTAACTCCAAACCATGTATATAACCTAAAATTTGATGTATTATGTACTTATAGAAGCAAAAACGTCACATAATCAAATAGAAACGGGGTCCTCATGGGCATCTCTAAAATACATTCCGAAGATGAATTCACTGACAATAGAACAGCAAAACTTAATGTAATTCACTTATTTTTCTCTCCTGTTTCTTATTATATAAATAGGAGAGCATATTTCCATATACTGATTACTGAAGTGGCACACACAGGATGACAACTGAATCACACACTGGTATTATATGAGCTTTCTTTCTCCCTCCCACACAGGGCCAGTTARGCAATAGCAGGACAGCAACCAAACACAAAAGTCTGAATAGAGAGACAGTAAATAACTATCTTGACCAATGTGTTCTGATGAGATACATTCTCCCCGCACTGCCTAATGAAAGTTTAGGCAGATCACAGAAGCACATGGATTAAGAAAATAAACCCCAGGCATGCAGTCATGCAACAGCAGGCAAATCTGATTTTTTTTTTTTTTTTTTTTTAAATAGGCAAGGATTATGGCATTAAATTTTTTAATTATGCTATATCGGTAAGATACCATAAAGGAAGAAATAGCATAAAACATGAAATAAATATATTTCCAGTGTCCAAAATAGATCATTTTTAGATTTTGTCACTGATAAACAATAAAAACGAAATGTATAAGGAATATTTCATGATTTGTAGCACTGGAATGCAGAGCACTTTTTTCCCTCTTTTCATATTGTTACTGAGATTCTGAGTGTTTCCAATCACTGTATGCTGCATGTAAACAAATTAAAACAGAAAGTTACATACACAGCATTAAAATTATTTACTTAACATTGAAGAGCTCATCAATTAGCATATAAGCTAAATACAAGGGGAATCAAACTGGAACCATAAGAGGTGTAGTTTGAATTTTAGAACCTGTTTCACATTATCAGCCACATCCTTCTCTCAGCACAAGGTAAGCTTTAAGTCTTTTATAGAAAAACACCACTTTATTACCACCAAATTGCTGGCAGTAGAAGCATCACGGAAGAATTCACGGCATCAAAGTTCACAGCTAAGCCACTTTTCAAAGATGATCATGTTTTATGCTATTTAGATTAGCTCTAAAATAGTCGGTCTAATCGGAGACAATCATAACATCTCGTTATTTTTAGGCTCTAGAATCTGCCACATAGAAAGGTCATTGCGTGCAGGATTCTTACCACTAACAAGGCACTATCATCAGTATGCTGAGACCTTCGGGATGGAAAGGGACACTGGGAGGTGGGAAAGATGGAGTAATGTCAGAAACACACAGAATGACACAGTATGTGAATAGACAGACATTCTGGACTACACATGACCCTTCTCAGGCAGTTTTTCCACAGTTTCACATTGTATATGTAAGTAAAGGTAAGGAAGCACGGGGATATGTAGCCATATGACCCATGGATTACAGTCTATTCTTATCACTTCAGGAATTAATTGGTCTGCTTTCTGTGTTGTCTCAAGCAAATTCAGACAACTCTTCACAGACAACTCTATTCCCAATTCTTACTGAGGTAGAACAAAGGACTCTCTGGAAGTTCAAAACAGAAGAACATTAAGCAAAGCAGTAAAAAATTAAAAAATTTTAAAGTCTGGGTAATTTCTGAACAGAAAAAGAATAAGTTGGAAAATGCTTCCAATGTAGTGTTTTTAAAGCGTATCATTTTAAACATAATGGTTAGTACTAGCAAGTGAACTTTCCCTAGAGGAAACTGGGGGTGGCAGGTAGAGGAAGATGTGTTACTATACAGAAATACAATTCGGAAAATGAATAGATGTTATTGGCTCAAGTCTGCATATTTTAGAAGACTGAGCCTTACGTGACTTCCCCTCATTTATTTCTTACTTAAAGAACTACATTAAAGCTGTTTTTTTCCTCCCATATCTGATAATCCTCAAAATTCTAATGTTTTTTTTTTTTTTTTTTTTTTTGGAATAACTAGTAATCTAAAACTAGTAAAACTGGAGAAAAATGATCACCAAAGGAAAAATGACTGCAACACAAAAACTCATCTGATACTCCTGTAGGAATTGTACCGCTTCCAAGGAGTATCTTAAAATGGACCACAGAATGCATTTTCCATACAGAACATAGAAAACATAGGAACAACACAATAAAACAGAAGTCCTCAAATAGGCAATCTACACAAATACAAAAAAAAAAAAAAAAAAAATACGTTAAGCTGGTCCCATGAGCAAAAATCCCAATGCTTACTGAGCATGAAAAAAAAGCTATAAGCCCAGGAATGAAAAATTCTTTATAACCAGGAAAATAATTTTTGACAGAGAAAGCTAAGAATTCAGAAGCTGCCAGCAAAATTCTTTGAGTAGTCTTACCTCACTATCCAGAGGACTTTGCTTCTGAGGACTTTGCTTCTGAGGGCTTAACGATGCTTTTTGCTATAAAGAAAAGGGAAAAATGAAAGACTAA
>NW_020455643.1:9289519-9329699 GCF_003342845.1 Nothoprocta perdicaria
GAACCTCCCTCATTGTTGTTGGATATTAAAGATGCATAATGAATCCCAAATATAACCCAAGGGAGGAACAACTTGCTGAGAATAAAGTGCTCATGAATAACAAAGGCAATAGAATACAAAAACCAGAAAACAAACAAAAAAAAAGGCTCATCAAGGAACAAAATGCATTTTAAATGCTTAAATGCCTTCAACTAAAAGGCAGAGCTGAATCTATAATAAAGGCAGCTTTTCTACAGCATTGCCAGGGGTTGGAGATGAGCTAGTATTAACGAAAAGCCTAGCTTCAGACAGTTAAAGGTCTTTTCCTAAAATAAATGTTACACATTATACAAATGTAAAATAATATTCTTTTCCTCTTTGCAGACCATCCTAATCCCAAAGTATTAACTGTGGCACTTCTTGAATGTGTGATGACAAGATCTGGTAGGTCATCAGAGCAGTAAACAGCAAGACAAATCCAAATGAACTGGCCTATTTACAGGCTTGTGTGTTAAACTGTATTATGGATTACAGGGAATTATAAAAGCAAAGCTGACTACTTCACACTGGATGCAATGAAAGCGAAAGCAGACGGGCTGTGCCACAGAGCAGCTGCCRTCTCATAAATCTGCACTGTTCCTTTACCTGCGTAAAACCTATTTCTGCATCATAAAATATGGAAATAGGTCAGGGAACATAATCTTCCTGTGCATAGGACTGCTTTCTTCTGTGCTAAATTTCTGTTTAAAATTCTTTGAGTTTTCCCAAATTAAGACTCCTCCTTCCTTACACCAGCCCTGTCATATCTATAAAGATGACAAACTGAGAGAATGAGAGGACTGCTAGGGAGAAACAGAATTCTTTGCAACGAAGATTTTGGGTAAATCTATTTCATCTTCCTCTCCAATTCTAGCTTTGTCCATAGCATGAACTGTGAATGGAGTAAATGCTGTTTCTCCATTTGCTTTATAAAATACCATGCATGCTCAAAGCTGCAATGTATACATCTTTATGTTCCTGGAAATTAATATTCACTGACTGACCAGAAAAGACAAAGGTTTGGTATCAAATGGGTATTAAAAGGAGGTACTTTAACAAAGTCAAGGACAGCTTCTCTCTGGATCTGTTTTGTTCTCATCCTCTCTTCCTCGTACTGAAGCGCTGCTAGCTGGGCTTCCCGYCGGGCACGCTCGATGTGCCTGTGGTGCAGCTCGGGGTCTGCGTTGGGCACCTGCAACAAAACAAGGCACCAGGCTGTAGAGACAGAGCTACCGAAGGAAGGAAAGGGAGGATACAGAGGAAAGCAAGCCTGCTTTTCTATTAAGCTTATGCAAAAGAATAAGACAAAGGAGTTCAATGTGTTACCTGACTGTGATGACTTGATAGTGAGAGAAAGTGAGGTGAATCAGCCAACGGCCTGACAAATGAAAAACAGAGTAAGTGCACTTTTTACCTTCAATATCAGTTTTACCTTAAACATCAGTTGTCAGCAATGCACAAATCTCATCAACTATAGAAGAGTAGCAAGGTAAGCTGTTAAACCAACTGCTGCAATAACGATCAATTCTGGACAACAGTTTCTATCACACTTCAGGAGCAGAGATAAACTTCTTTTACAGCTCAAGATCCATCAGTAGGATTGTACGTTTGGCTTACTATATTGACACATCCAATAGCTAACAGGCATGATCTAGGAGCTGATTAGGTAACCAGCTTGCAAACTTTTCATATGTTCTTCACATAAAGGAGCAGCTGGTTACCACTGTTATTTAGCAAAATTAATAATAATAAAAAAATTCAACAGAAACTATATGCTTCTCTTCCCTACCTCTCTGTCCTGTCCACATAATTCCTTAGTACTCGGTGTTGCTCTCTGTCCTGCATCAAATTTAAAGTTTCAGGTCTTCGTAACTCATCAGTATCCCTGCAGGTAAACATCAGGTGGAAGGTGCATTGGCCACTGATGCATATAAACTACTGCCAGATTTATTTTTATATAAGTTACTGTTATTTGTAAAAGTAGTTGCCTGAACAACTAGCTTTGTAAAACAACAAATGGAAAATTTAGGATGACTTAAAAAATTATGTTGCTATACTAAGTTGGATTTCATTTGCTGCAATTGTTTAGAGRATGTAATTTGCTTAAAAAACTTATTTAAATATACAAAGCTTCCTTCAAGACTGTGGTTATTATGGACCTTATACTGCTCTGAAAATAGAGCAGTATTACTATTTTTAAACATTATCTTCTGTGATACTTTCAGAACAAACCTCACTTCCTTGATGAAAYGATGACTTTCAGTGCTAAAGTCATCGAGGCCCCCAAGTAAATAAATACTGATCTGTCTCATATCTATCACATCAACAGGAAAAGTGAGATTTTGCTGTCAGTTCTTCACCAGAAGACTGCTGCTAACACCAAAACAATCCCCAAGTACCAGCAAGTTCCCTGCTCTGTTGTCTCCTGGAAAGAAAGTGGAAGTTGGAGCAGTTTATTCTGACAGCCTCAACTTAGAAACTTTCTCTCATGGTGCAACTGTGTAAGAGAGAGAAACCTAAAAGTGCATTTCCAAAAAATCAACGCCCACAATGTCTATATGCAGAGAATTAATCTCACCCACATGGAGAGGTCAGGAGATGTGGAAGGTCCCTAGGCTACAGGTCTCCTCTGTCACTTGACAGTGACACACATGACAGATACACTGCTGTGCTGTTCTGAGAGCACAGGACTGGSCTCAACTAAGTGCCGAGAAGCAAGATSCATATCCAGATCTGAGCACACGCAGCCTGGAGTCAGAATGCACCACAGGCCTCTCACAGGCACAAGTTCTACTTGCTGAATTGAATCAACTAACTTAAGTACTCTCGAGATGAAGTCTGCATTACATCCAACTCTTCAAGAGTTTTAATGGCTCCAGTATGGTGAAAAAAAAYAGGCTGCCTGCCAAGGCATTTGCAAAGAGTTATGGTGGAAGCAGTTTACAGCTTGTGGTTGTCACAAATGAAATATTCCACTAATATAAGCTTAATATAAGACAATGATTAATTGTCATATAGCTCTTTTTCCTGAATTTTGAAGGCAGTAACATTATGATCCATTTTTGGTGCCTCATTAAGAAGTTCACTCTGCTGTAGCAAGGTATGAACAATTCATTTAGATCTTTTACCTCTGCATAAAGATCCACTACCAACTCCACGTAAAAATTCTGAAAATGCTGGACATCCGAGTGAGCTACAGTTGCCTCTATCACTGGTCTGTCGAAATCTTGTGTGTAAACAGTTACTCTTTCCTGGCTATCTGACCCAGTCTTATTTCCTTCAGATGCGTCATGCAAGTTGGTGTTTGTAAAGTCTCTTATTATTTCCAAGTCAACCACAAACATTCAAACAGGAATAAAAAGAAAAAAAATACCCCACACATCAGAAGACTCTCAGTCTTTCAGCCCAAGTGCACCCGCTTCTTTTGGGAGACATGGCAAACTGCTATATTATTTCATGCCTTCCCTGTGGACACTATAGGAATGCTGGCATATGCTGAAGGAGTTACCCCCTATTCTATCAATATTTACACTCAGACTGCAGATGTTAAAATCCTTACTGAACGAATCATCAAAATTTTGGAGAAATTTACGCACTGTTCTTCATTTCATTTTCCCTTTGAAAACTGTTTTTGAATGCCATTAAAATGAATTTCTACTGACAGCATAAATAACGACATACTTAAAAGCTAGCAGCTTTCATTTTTTTTWAATTAACCTAGTACAATCCAGTCAATTTTCTGCCAAGCTCTTGCTCATGCTCTTTCACTCCACAAAATACTGAGGCACCTCAAAGCCATGTTAACGTTCTGTCACTTTTCATTTTAGCTGCACTAGCAAGAAGCTACATATTTGCTTATCTGCTATTCTTTCAACTAGACACCCAGAAATCTCTTTTCAATCCTTGCCACCTCATTTATATCCTGTCCAACTCTGACCTAATTTTTCAGGGTAAGCACTAACCCTCTAACAAACCAAACATTTTGAAGCACTGGTGAAATTCTAAAGTCTACTTTGTTAAACTAAACAACTATGCAGTCTTCTGTTCCCTTCCTCCAGTGATGTAAATCCATCATTATGCCAGAGGAAGGTTTGTTTTTAATTAAATTGATTTTAAATCACCCAACTAATCTCAAATAAACCCCTAGAATATTACAGCCACCGAGAGGTAATGAAGAACATGACTTCACAGCACATCCGTTACTCCATGGTAACTGCCTTCTTATGCTTCCTCTAAACCTGCAGTACATTTATCCCTTCTGTCTTTTTAAAGTTATTTAGCTTAAGGTAGCTATTTAATCACAACACAAATTAATTCCCTCAAAAAACGCATTAACGTAGTTAAAATGTGCCAATTTTAACTAGGCAGATTTCTTTAAGCAAATGATTTAAAGACTATTTTTTTCTAGACTACTGCAGTCTTTTGCTCACTGCCACCATCAGAATATGAATCCCTCATCTGGGACAACAGCTTACTCGGGAAGTGCCATGCATATATCTGGAAAAGCTAAAGAAAATGCCATTTTTTAAACATAACCAGTTAGCAAATATGTGCTCCGCATTCATCATAAATTTTGTATAAAATTACTGTTACTACATATTCTTACCTATTTTGATGTAAATATCGCCTGGCATCGTCTGTTCTCTGAAATTCTCTGACAGCTACAGGTTTTACATGTGAACCCTAAGCAAAAGTAACACAAAAGATGAAGCTAGCAACACATTCTGAATACTGCTGATGAATGTCAGAGAACGGCTTYGTAGGGGGATATTTTAAATACTGGTACTCAAAATACTTTAACAACTTCTTTTTTGGATGTACATCAATGTCTTTTCACTATTTTCACCTAACCGAGTCTTCAGCTTGTATTACCAGTAGCTTCTTTTGAGTTYGGTCTTATGTCTGTGCTTCAAAAGGAATGAGTCTCTCTGATTTGATTGCAAAACGCATCCATCTCCAAAAGATATTTGTGTCACTCATTTTYACCCATAACCAATAATATAATGTACACGAAATAAGAGGACCAAGCTCCTACAAGGATACTAAAAGCCCATAGAGAAAGATTCCTTGGCTAGGAATCTGTTTCTTTAGTTTGATTTCAGAAGAGACGCTCCAATGCTTAGCATCCAAGCGACTGTAGCAGAGAACAGTGTTCTCCACGTGTTCACAGCAGCAGCTACTAYAAATAGCAAATAATGCAATCTTGTCAATTCATGCAATTTCAAAACAACTTYAGTGAACTTTGAGCAAATGCATGCTAATGTTTGTGCAGTCAGAAAACAATGCAGAAGCTAAAGAAAAGTCACAGTCAATTTTCCAGAATTATTGCACTTGTCTGTTCTAGACATCATTTGGATAGYAAACAATCATTAAAGCTGCTATTATTAACACAGTATAATGTGAATGCTGTTGGAAAACACGTGAAAACTAAGTTCCTCTTCAGGACGTTGTGRGGAAACAGGTACATGTGTCCTGACTCTCAGGATTTGTACTGCTGTGATATTATTCAGATTTTCTAAACTGCAGCATTTCAGTGCAAGTATTAGACATCAACCTAAACAAAAGGATACCTGAGAACAAAAATTAAAAASATACAATTTAGATGTATTGGGAAAAAGAAAGACTTTGAGGGGAGAAAACAAGGCAATTCTCAGAGCCACTCATGCCTCTTCACGTGTAAAAAAAGTTGTCTAGAGAACTAATCTGTCTAGCAATATTTTATTTATTACTCAATGTATTCTTGTATTGATGGAAAAACAGCTTAGTGCCACATTTTCCTCAAACTACAGATATTTTTTGTTCAGAAAGGTGAGCATGTACATATCCAGTCTGGACCACTGGCAACATTTCAAAGCCTTTCTCAAGGCTAGCTGAGAAAAAGTAATTGTTTGTTGTAAGTCTTCAGACTTTTCAGAGAGTCTAGAATTTAAGCTAGTCTAAACTTAGAATGGATGCTCAAAACAGCAAGTTTACTAACAAATAACTTCTAATCAACATGAACAAACCAATGCACTTTCAAGATTGCTGTACTACCTCTTTATGCAGATAACACTCAAAGTCTGCCCTTGAGAAAGACGATATTCATGCAGTATTACCAAGTAAATACAATCAGCATTCCAGATATCATCAGTTACACACTTATAGCAACACACATGAGAGGAAAACATTATTGCTATTTCACATTCATTCCATGTACCCTAAAAGCTACTTGGGTAGCTTAACACTCCAGCTCTGACCTACAAAGCACAAAGTAGTGCTCTTGCTCCAAACCAGACTTAGACGTATCTGTTTTTTTAAACCAAAAAACCCTCCAAGGGCAAGAAGCCAACCATTAAYACCAATCAAAGGCTTTCCTGGAGCATATGAACTTAACGAATTTAAGTAAAAGCACAACCTCGTTAGAGATTCGCCGCTGGTCAATATACGCCATGAACTGTGAGCTGAGGCTGTCTGCGTCCATGCCCTTGGGTTGCCTCACCTCTTCCTCCTCCTCCTCTGTGGCACAGCTGTCAATATAGTCAATCTGATCGAGGTCATGTTCCACTTGACATACATACACAAAGGAAACACAGAGAATTAGATAATCAGCAGGAGGGGCAGACTAAACAACATCATGAAATCCACATCAGGAACTAAGACCTACAGTTCTTCCATATGGGAAAGCTCAGTTTGAAAGCTCTTGAATTCTGCCTGGTCTGCTAACATTCATTAACCATCAGATTTTGAAATAATGATAAAATGAATGCTTTTTGAAAAGCAGCGAGAAAAAGATGCATCAAGCATGTTCTGTTGAAATTTATGCTTGAGGATTTTTTTCCTTTTTTGGGTCACTGCAAAAGTAAGCAGATACTGTGGGTTTTTGGTCTTTTTTTTTTCCCCAATAGCAAAATATACGCATTTTTTAACTTGCTGCTGCTTCTACACATTCTGTCCAGGGACTTGAAAGTCATGGCATGGAGCAAACTACTGTCTTGAGAAACACTGTGCTGAGGATGCAGGACAAACTATGAAGCCCCTTCTCTGARCACCAGAGCTTTCTTGTTCTTCAAACCCTCCCCAACCTTGCTCCAGACTCTTGCAGACATTCTTTCTCTGCTCACCCCCCCGCCTTCCTGCTTGTCTAAAACAGACTTCTCTTTGCCTCGCCACACAATCCAGCAACTGTTACTGCCAAAGCCACCTCCTCTGCTACTGCAACCATCCAAAACAGCATTCCTCTATCCTTTGGCTTCATTAAATCTCCAAATCTCAGTTTCGAATCTTCAGAAACTTCTTTCCAGCCTTGCTTATTAAAGRGAAATAATGCAGTAGAGGATGAACTAAATTAGTAACTGCATTAAGAGCTCGGGACAGAACTGGAAAGGGTCTCCGGCACCACTGACAGCCGCMTGCTGTGGCTTGTGCCTCCTTCAGATGCTCTTCCTCATGACCTGACCACGCTCCATCTTAAGACTAGGGAGGCATTTCAAAATGTCTGGTGCACAAAACTCCAAGAACAAAATTAAGTTAGTCTGAGAGGCAGGGCTGGCAGCACTACCYGTTATTGAGGCTGCCCACAGCTTCCCATAACACCACGCTTTCAATTCTTCCAACCTTGCCAAATTTGACTGTTTAAACTGATTTTTGTTTTTGTCTGTGCGTGTGTAAGTTTAAGGCAATTCAAAAGTTTCAGATATTTCTAGAAGGTGGCAAAGAAAGCAAAATTTTGYCATGAAGAAGAGTAGGACTAAAAGAAGATGAGGTGGGAAAAAGAGAGAAGGAAAAGTGGGAGCTGGRGTGGGAAGACTAAGACTAGCTGGGAAGAGATAGACTGAAGACACAGGGAACACRAATCAGAACCATTAAGGGAAAGGGAAACAGGGAGCCACTGGGCAAGAGGCTGAAATAATCAGACTACGTTGGAATGAGAAAGGCATCTAGTAATAAGTAGCGTGCAGGAGAGAGAATGGATCAACAAAAGCAAAGACCTGGAAGAATATTAAAATCGGGAGATAGCACCAAAAGGAGGACTGGGCTGTAGGCCAGAGATAACAGGGGATTGTCGGAAGCTCATTTGAAGGAAGCACTATCACCTCGAACAAATACAAGGGTGACACCCGCAAACTACAGGGCAATGAACTGAGAAAGTGTTAAAAAGAAAAGTTGCTACAAAATACCTGTCGTGTGTTTGGACTGAAACACAAGATTTCTATCTAAACACATTTCTGCCGTTTGGAAATAGGAAATTTGCTGGCAAAACTCCTCATCTCATTCTGACATGGGTCACGGACAGTTTACTCCTACTGCAAGTTTTTCCCATTAGCTCAAGCAGCAAACCCCACGCAGTGAAAGTCACGATTCCAAAACACAGTTAGAAGTAACTGGAAACAAGCAGAGCACATTTGCAGAAGCTGACCTATCTAATGATTCACATATCATCTCAATTCTGACACTACTTGATTTTACTTTGTAACATCCTTAATATACTGTATACACAGTGYTCTTTTAGTATAATTCCACTTAGACCTTTCCATTTCTTCCTCTTAAAACAATTTACAGCAAATATTTTGGAATGACAGACAATAAATATAGTAAGAAAGATGCCTATTTACCTCCACCGTTAGTTACGACTGTGCTACCTCTGTTTTCTTGATACTGGCTCTCTCTTCGCAGTCGCTGTTCCTTAGTGATCTCTGCCACACGCAAAGGGAGGTCGGAGAACTCATCTGTAGGCTTTAGGAGCAGACAGGGAAACCAGGGAACACGCTTTTATTTGGAAACATTTTATTGTGCGGCTTAGCTCAGATGTTTAGCTGCTGTCAATTTGTATTTTCACTTGAACTCTCCTGTCTTGTGCCCCCAAAACACTTATTTAAAGCAAAACACAGCTAAAAAGATACTGGTTTTAAACACATATTTAAGCTTTCCTAAAGACTCATCGGCCTACAGTCTTGCTTTTCTCTGCAAGATCTGCAGGTGCTTTAAAATGTCTGGGGATGGAAGTACTAGAGCTCTTCCAAATAAACMGGTGGGGCACAAGCAGGGATTCAGAGGGTAGCTTGTGGGGAAGCTTTTCATCTTGGCTTCTGCCTTTTCTAGTTCTTCCAAGACAAAGAGGGAACATCTTCCTAAGAAAAATAATTGATGGCCTGCTCACTAGGAGAGCCCATTTTATGGCTTATAAATGACAAAGAGATTTTATTTTTAGCATTTTAAATAAAAGCTGTAAAAGTAAGATTATGTAATCTCCATCTCACTTTTGAAGTTTAATTTTCAGTCCTGATTTATTTTATAGAAACAATAATTCATGAGTAATTGAAGGTGACTCAAAAATGTAATATGATATRGTGATTAGCTTTTTTGTTTTGTTTAATGAGAAATTCCCTTTTTGTTACCTGTTATGCTTCAATAAATTAATTGGTCACGCACTGTTTTACACATTCCTCTTCTTATTTCCAACTTTGCATTCATCCAGTATAGAACTGTATAAATCGCATAAAATTCTTTGCTCTAAAATAACTTAGGATTTTCTTGAGAAAAGCAATAAAATGTACACTCTCCAAGTTTTATTGCTCCAAAAACTTACGATATTATCTATTGAGCATGTTTCCAAACCTACCCTTTTTATCTTATCTCCCTGTACTTGCATTCAACRTAAATAAAACTACAACACTTACTTCATTCCCTGACCATCTTTTGTCTCCGCTGTCCACACTATTGAAGCCAGAATCTAGTGCTCCGTATGGACGACTGGAGTAAAGTTCTTCATGGCTGTCAAACACATAATTTTAGTTACTGCAGTGTAAAAAAAAAATGTCAGCTTTTACAGAACAAAAAGATGAGTAGATTTCCAAGGCCAGCTGGAGCCCGTTCACACACTCAGCCTATTAGGAAGCATCACACTGCATTTGCTGCACAGAACAACAAGCTACGTGCTCACAGCTACAAACATTCCTATCCATCAGTCAATTGTTCACCTGCCACTGCCTAACCACTTTAAGTGCTAACAGAAGCCAAAGAATTTACCTATACTCTTACATCCCCAAACAGCAATCTTAACACAAAAAATTGCAAAGTCATCTCTTATTTCACTGTTTAAGGAGTCAAACTTTCATTTCCTTTAATTCAAATGTATGGTTGAATAACACTTTTGCCTTCTTTTCCCAAGCCTTCTTATAAACAATCACAAAATCATGTAATATTACCATGAGTACAGCTATATCAGAACATACATCCTCTAGAGAACAGYACACAGCAGTATAGAACCGCTGTCCGTATCAGAACTGCCTACCTAAGAAAACGCACAGAAAGCAGGACAGCAATTTCAAATAACCCATCAGCACAAGTGAAAAACACAGTTTTTATTTACGGACTCTGACTTTGCCAAGGGACACATCCAGACAAAGGCACAAGACACGGGTTACAATACACCCTAACGGAACAGCAACCCAGTTCCCTTAAGTTTCTGGCCTCAGAAACGACGTAATTCAGCAGTGTGGCCACCACAGATGTCAAGCCTGGCAACTGCTGCAGCCAGTTAGAGCCCACAAACAATGGGACTTGTCTGACCCGCTGCAGATGGCACTTCACAAAGCGTCAACTGTTCCCCTGGCACTTGATGCCCCAGGGAGAAGCGCAGCAGTAATTACTGCCTAATACGCCAGGGAGAGCGAACTGGAGGACGCTAATTGCTCCACCCCATCATGACTGAATGGCAAGTCATTTTCTCACTAGCATTGCACTCAAGTTGTTACTCCCTCTAATATCCCTCYTTTCAGGAAATACTTATTTTTAAATGACTGCTATTACTGTTATTTAAGCAGTGCCATAAGCACACATGGGATTTTCTAGAATAAAATGACAGCCCATGTTGTGCTGTTTGCACATTAAGACAAACATAAAATAAGGAAAAAAGATGAAGAGATACAGAAGTGGCTAATTAGATATATATTTACTTTTACACAGCTCCAAATCCTTCAAATAGACACAAATTACTAAACTCTTACACCTGCACAGAATTTTAGTTAGCTCAAACAGTTTCACCATCGTGGTCTTGCAGTTGAACGGAAAAGATCATCTACCTTAACAACAAATATGGGGAAAGAGAAACAACTCCCTTTTTTTTTTTTTTTTCCCCCTCCAGTCGAGGAAGAAAAAAGAATGACCATGAAATTCTCAGCGACCATTGAACCAGTTCAATTCACATGGCTGAAACTGGAGGTGACTCTAGAAGAAGTACCCTGAGCTGGTTCTGGACTTGTTTTTGTAGTGAGAATTCCAAGCTAAGATTAAAATACATTCATTCTTTTCATTTCACATAAGCAATTAATGAATAAGAGTACAGACAACAATGCAGCCTCTCTCTGATTTTCCTGGTGTTCCTCTTAAAAAAAACTATGCTCAACAGAGAAAGATAATGTACCATTTTAGAGCCAAAATGTGGTTTGTTTTCCATAACAGGAGGGCACCCTTTGTATTATGCAGAGACCCTGCCTGCAAATCACTTCTACTCCAGGAAATACAGTAACACTCATGAGATACTCATGTTGACCTACTCTCGAAAAATATTTCGAAACATTCAGTGCTGATGAGGAATCTTTCTGTCAGACTGTCATGCAAATTCTTCTTAATAAATTTCTAACTCATCATAATTTACTGTCAGGCCCTTTGGTTTGTGTTTTATTGCTGCTAAGACGTAGGCACATTCTTTTGCAACTTACTCCTCCAGACCTTATTATCATTTTYCAAGATAACTGAAAAAATATATTTAGCTTCATACTTCACTGCCTCCCTTTCTGTAACATTTACAAATCTGTACTCCTGCTTTCTGTAACAGTTATAAATCTGCACTCCTGCTTTTCTCTCTGGGTCTTAATTTAGCAGCTGATATAGCCGACTGTTTCAATATTTGATGTTAAGCACTTGTGCCAAGTGAAAGTTTGCCAAGGGTAACAGTTTACTGATGGGGTGGGGATCAGCATTTGCACCTATGGTTTCAGCAGAGCAGTTACACCTTCTGTACGAAAGGGTAAAAATCACAGTAGGGTCATACTGCAGTAAGTATGCAGAAAATTTAATGTCTTAAGTAAACATATTGGATACTAACATGAGAGCATAACCTGTACTCTGAAGATACCAGCACACTCTTCTTAGTGTGTATTAGTGTTAACATTGCCTTACATATGATATTACTTACCTTTTCTTCTGAATTCTTGGTCTTTTATAGTGGTATCATGCTAGTATGTAATACGAGATAACTCAAGTGACATTCTTCAAAGATATTTCCACCAATGCACTGACCAATAAACAATCCTTGCATCTAGTTTTTCAAATTCAGATAACTAACAAGTTTTCACAAACAACATCAAAACGAAGAACTTACATTGTGCCAAACTTACCAGGATCCAAACCCCATGGGTCTCCTATCATAATCAGGCAAGTCTGGAGCTATCTTGCATGCTTCTATGTTTAGGTATTTAAATATGTGAATTTTTCCTTTTATACATATCTAAAAAAAATAATAATAAACAGCAAATAAGCAAACAAAAGTAAGTATAACTCCACAGTACTTTTCCAAAGTACTCTAAAGACACTTAAGTCTAAAGACACTTAAACTGCTGTTGAGAGTAATCAATGAGCACATTTATATCAATCAATACATCTTTTCTTCTAACTCTGCTGCATTTTAGAGAAACAGCTACAGTGGAGTGTCACGGGGAGCCCACGACAAACAAATGGAAGCTGTTTTCCACATACATCTGCTCCACATCCAACTTCAGCATCTGAATACTGAGATTTCACCAGGCAAACGACGCAAGCATTTATAAACACCAGAATTTATTGCCTTGGCATCAGAAAAGATGCCTCCCACCCATGCCCAAATCTGAATAGCAGTGGCAGACTGCCAAAGCACGCTCAAATTGGAAGTGAATGARGCTAATGGCAGCTGGTTTTGCATTCTACAGCGAGGAGGAAACTACAGGTTTTAACATGTGCCACTCTTGATCCAGAAGCAGCAGYTCCTAGTGGAATCTTTAGTACTGAAGGGCTTATACACTCACATAACAATTTAATTTAGCCATTAACCATATTGCAGTTTCTAGCCCCAAGGCTGATGTGAGCACACTACTGCAGAATGAAACAGGATACATAGCAGAACTGGGTCCTCAGGCTAAATGTTAACATTTGAGTGGCACCAAGCCAATCTGGCCTAACAGTTGTTTCTTCCCTCCCATAGCTCTCCTGAAACTAAAGCTMTTAGAAATCTTCAGCTAATATTAGCAAGATGCTCACAGTGGGACTCTAGGTACAACCCCATAAAGGAGAATCTACTGCCAACAGTACGGGAAGAAAAAGCTCCTCCAAATTATGATGTACATTTACAACTGTACATAAACATTATTTAAACTCCTCTTGTTCTTAAGTAAAGGCTCTAATATAATCTTTTCAGATAAAATGTTAATCCCAATTGCTGGCTGCAGTTTACCTGTGCAGGGGGTGACTGGAGGGGGTTGTTCTCTAACATGATGGTTTGCAGATGTCTGAGGTTCCGGTAACAAACGGGGATTGTTGTTATTTTATTGCAGGAGATATCTAACCGAATCAAAGGCAACTCAGCAAGCTCTGGAGATAGAAAATAAATATCTAGGTCAGCAGGTTTAAAAGTAAGGAGCAACAACAAACAACAAACTCAGTAGTGTGTTTACAAAATGATTAATTAAATGCACCTGCATCCATCTCTCAAGAGAAGATTAARAAAAACCCCACACATTAAAAAGCATCTGGAAGGGTTCAGGTTTCGCTGTTACAACCGACAGCCTTTATCTCACCTTCAGGTAAACGCACCAAATTATTTCTTCTGACATTTAGGTCACGCAAGCACTCCAGACTGCCAATTTGGGGAGGTATTGTCTGTATTTCATTACAGCTCACATCCTACAAAGCAAGAATAAAGAGTTAGCAGTTTTGACATTATTACCACTAACTGGCAAGTTGCTTAACTATGAGGCATGGYGCTTTATTTAGGGATTGAAAGAGCAACGACGATTTATGTAATACCTTGGATGCTTGGACTTACTATATTCTCAGCTCATTTCTGAGCTGAGGCATTACTTTCATCTTAAATACATGGCAGAATAAAAACTTWAAAAAAAAAATTAAGCATTCAGATGTGTAAGCCTATTTCAAGTTACTTAAGTTACTTGATGGTATTTGAGAGGGTGCAACCTCCCATATGAAGGTTTGGTGCCAGAATAAAATGCACCAGGAGCTCTAATTCCTTATAGCCTTTCTCAAAAGTAGGGAAAACTCTTGATGTGGATTATTTATTCTCCAATGCAAAGTATCTTTCCCCCATCTAAATCAGATTTTTTTAAGTCTCTCATAATATTTCATATTCTTTTTCTAATATCTCTATTGCAAAGTCAAAAGAAAAAAAAAGATGGAGATACAATGACATTATTTTTAATTAGCTAAAAAGGTTATTTCTTCTGAAACACATATAAACCTACTAAACACATAAATTAAAGACCAAACAGCAATAATTAAAAAAACCCTGCATACTCACAAGCTCTGTCAGCTGTCTGAGCTGTCCGATTTCTTCGGGTATTGAGACCAACTTATTATTACCGGCTATCAAAACTTTTAGTGGTAGATTACACAGGTGCACTGGCAGTGTGGAAAGCTGGTTTCGACTTTTTGGACAGAAAGAAAACAAATTCATCATAATATCACTGTAGTGCAAAATCACCTCATGCCTTACTTTAATGAAAGATGTACAGAAAGCAAATCTTAATAATTTCATCAGCTCAACTGCTCTCTTATTACTGTAAAATTAGTGTCAGGAAGCCTCCTTCGTCACTTGATTTTTCCAGTTTTGTGTGAATAAACTCTCAGGATGAGGTACTAACACTGATTGGATTCTTTTGAAATCACGTGTGGGGAACACAGCAYTTTCAGGTGCTTTCAGGTGCTTCTGTTAACTGATTACGCTCTGTTACAACCCAGTATATTTGAACACAGCATGAAATCCTTTCAGATAGCTACTATTGCAGGCCAACACATACAAAYTCCATACAGGAAGTCATTATTTACTCTATTAGAAATATACTGTAACTATTCAGTAGGTCACGTGGATCAAGAATCGTGATATAAGGGATTTGGTTGTTTCAAAACCCAGTGTTGCACATTTTGTAATAAACTGCTATTAAAGCAAACGTGAGGCCATATGACTGGATTGTAACCTCACAGAATGAATCAGACAGGATGAGAATGGTTTATAAAAACAAAAAGCTTCTCTTTAAAAATAAAACATAGCAAGCGGTAGCGGTTGGACTATCAGAAAGTTATTCTGATTTTAACTCAGGACAAAGCCAGATGCTGATGTTTACCAAAATATAGTGTTAGTTCTTTTCATGACTGAAGCCTACATTTCCCTGGCTAGAAGAAAACCAGTTCTGAGCAGTAGGTGAACCAACTGCAGCTGCTAAAAGGACAATAATTGGACTGCACCTGCTAGAGATCACAGCAATAGGAAATCCATAGCTGACTCATATCCTATTCCTGCAATTCTTATCGTTAATAATAACACTAATAATAAAGAAACACAAACAAATTCAAATGACGAAATATAACGCAAGAAAAAAAATTGCCTGATTTTTTTTTCTTGCTTGGCATCCCTGCCAGTTTCTGACTAGGAACTTTCCACACCACTTAAAACACTGTTTCTAGAAAGAGACAATTCCATACACAGTGGAATTTCATCAGCCTCTGCTGTGGCAATTAGCTTTTGGTATAAGCAGATGAGCATGTATTTAATGCTGGAGAAAGCTCTTTAAAAGCCAATAGTACAGCCAACGTAAATGGAAATTCAGTAAGCCTTATTTAGCAGTTGAGAGATGAATAAGGACTATCCAATAAGTCCATCCTCTCTTTTCCATCAGCATGTCTCTATTTCACATGAAAAAAATCACTGAAACTCATTTTGTGAGTCCTTTAGAATGGAATTACGCTGTCTTCTTCATTTTCTGCTTCTTAATCATCATCTTCCCCRATCAGGCTAAGTCTGGTTCACACTGCTTTGGTTCAGGGACGTGCAGTAAAACACCACAATGGTTGCACACCACGTCTGTGTTATTTATTAATGTTCCAAGATGCATAAACCCAGACTTCTGATGCTAAATTAAGGTATTTACGATAAAGATTACCTGATATTTAGAAATGTTAAAGACTGTAGGTTCAGAATGGCCTCTGGGATGTATCGAATGCAGTTTTGGTACAAATTAAGGCTCTCGAGGGAGACAAAGTGACAGGCTTCTGCGGGGAGCTCTGACAGCCTGTTCCGTGACAAATCTGCAGAAAAGAAAAAGAAACAATTGGTGAAACTTCACGAGGGCGAGCGAGCAATGCCTGTGCACGTACACGGAGGGGAAGAGGTTGACAGGAATTGGTTTTGCTGTCCTGAAAAAATTTGAAGATTAAAAAATGGTTCCCATTTCACACAGGAAAAAAAACAATCTCTTTTAAAATTTTACAGCCCCAAAGAGATAGACAGATGCAATACTCCCTAGCAGTGGTGCTTTCACACATCAAACTGCCAAATGCTTTCAGGACCAGTTTAAGATGCTGAAAAAGTCCAGCTTCCAATCTTTTTTCTAGGACCATCCTTAGATCATAGACTTGGTATTTGGGTGTTCTAATGAAAAGGTTAATAATTGAGGGAGTTATTACACTTAATATAGTAATTGCCAGGTCTATACATATAAAATCCCCCTTAGACTACTCTTACACTGTACTCCTTTCAAGTGCAAAAGCTGGACCGTGATAAATAATACAGTTGCAGAGGGTTAGTTTTTGTTTAAAGAAGGGCAAGGGAATAAATGCCAAGGGACAGTTCTCAAAACAAACACGAGCAGCTCCTGCTTCCCAACACACCCGGCTCTGAATGCCGACAAGAGGGACGTTCGCCATTAAAAGCACAAGAGAGATTACCCGGTGTCAGCAGGGAGCTCCTATAAAGATCCCCGCTGTTTAACAAGCTGACACTTTCACCCTTGCATTTTAAAGCAACTGCAGAGATTTAGTGACAAAAAATAATACGAGTCTGAACTAGAGTCATCTCAGGTGCAGCCACTGACCCCACAGGACTCAGCACACACATCTGATGCACCCTCCTTGCTAAGTCAGCCCAAACCCATCCTGCCCACCTCATTCTACCACATCTACAACCCACTGCAAGTCAACTGTGTTTGTGAAGTTGGAGAACCTCAAGAAATACTGCACAAACTGAATGGGAAAGTACCTCCTATGGAAGSGTGAGTGAAGTCAAAATCTTGGCAACCAGCTCCACCATCTGAGGTGGTCGATACAACCATCATGAAGAACAAATCTACCACCTCCTCACAGAATGCCCGTGCAACAAATACTGCATCTCAAAACTCCCCCATGGCAAAATTTGTTTGAAACCAAGCAAGGAGGGGCTGGACTAGATGCTCTCTAGAGGTCCCTTCCAACCTCAACCATTCTGTGATGCTGTGCTGTGAAGGATGAGTTACCACGTGTGCTGTTTTTCTTCTCAACTACTTTGGTATGTTAAGACTCTTAATTGACAAAAGGGAACTCCCAAGATTCTTTAAAATTTATAAATAACAGATCTGTATGCAAATCAATCAGGCTGAGCTAAAGACTTGGCTTCATGCTAAAATAGCCTTTCACATAAATCTCAAGCTGACATAAGCCAACAGAGCCATTAAAGCAAGACCCTGGTGCTGGGTCTGTGAAAGCTGTGTAGCTGCAGCAGAGTGTTAGCAGAATGACCCTGCTCAAACCCTGGGCAAAGCGATGCCCGGCACTCCTACGCTCCCAGCGGGATCCTCCTGTGCCAACAGTGTCCTCAAACATTACAATAGGAGTGATTTCCAAACACCTTGTCCCAGCACATTGCCTGCATTTCTACATTAACTGGATATTTATATATCTATTTTAAAGATTTAAGATTGGGAGGGATCTTAAAGTAATGGGAGTTAAACCACTATCATTATCTCACAGTATCTTAATGCCCTTCAGCCCTCCTTCACACAGCTGTGCTGGCAAAGCAGTTTCTAATATTACCAATTTTAACACAGAAACAGGTCTCACAATTAACACGGCATTTTCTGGCAGAAATTTAAGATTTACACATTTAAGACTTGTTTTAACTCTATTTAGGAAAGAGTTTTAGCCATAAACGTGAAAAGTCTCAGTTGCCTTTTGTTTCATGTTATCTTACTGAAGAGCATTAAAAACCTGCTATTGATGTACTGGTCACACCATAAGACACAAAAGTATTCTAAAATATATATAGCCTTTCTTAGCTATGATTTCCAAAGAGAATCCTGCAAATAAGATTAAGAATGAAGAAGTAGAAATGTATCTTTTATAAGCAACAAACTCATAGCATGATAGAAAAGAGAGAGACACTCAAGTTGGCAAGCAGTGAAGACTTAAGTGGTCCAGACTTTGCTCAACCTACAGTATTTTTTAAATCATGGCATTTCCRTGGAACACTGGAAATTCAATGGAATGCAGTTTAAACGGGGGCCGAATTCTGAGGCAGCAATACAGGCTCTTAAACCATTCAAAGTAGTTGTAGCCTACTGCAGAAACACTAGAGCAGTCAGTAACTGCAGAGCAGTTAACAACACTAGAGCAGCTCTGCTCACATGATGGTCATAGGATGCAATTTTATTCAGAGCATCCACAGTTTCATGTGCTTGACTGGGGAGCCGAGAGGRAGCCTTGCCAGGAACAAAAAAGGCAAGTGCTGGAAAAGAGGCCAAGATGCTGCAAAACCAAGGCAGGATGGTCTCCAAGGGCACGTCAAGATTTAGACAGAAAAGCAAACGCATTATGAAAGAGTGTGAAATTTAAACTTGCATGTGAAGTACTGCTTTGGTTATTTGCAACCTTCTCTTCTCCCCAAACAAACAAACAAAAAAGTGGATGAAACAACAAGTATTTAGAACTTTGCAAAATCCAAACCACAGCATCCTTAAGAATCACTGACATTTTTCATTTTGGACAAACCAGATCTCTGTATGGGAGCAGGAACAGCCTTCATTGTATAAAACAATCCTTCCCCTCCTTCCTCCTAAAAATACTTGAAGGTAAAGAGCAGTTTTAACAAAGCTGGGGGAGAAGTATTTTAAAGAAAAGGCATCTCAGTGACTGGTTATATATTTACACATGTATTCATTAACCTACAGGACAGCAGTATTTGGTGCTTCTACAGAGTAAGTGTGAGCTAGGGGAACCCACATTAAGGCATTTAGCTCAAAATATCTGATCCTCTATGTTTTTAAGTTATAAATGCTTTTCTGCATGGGGTGTGGGTAGGTGTGTGTGCGTGCGCGCATAAAAAAATCTACAACAACAAAGGAAAAAATCAGAAGTTACAGCCCAAACTACCCAAACTACTATAACTAAAATTCATGTGAAGGTATGTTTTCCATTTTGCAGAAAAATTGCAAAATGCTGCAGTGGGATCTTGTTATTTAATTCTGAAGCATGTTCACAAATACTGAGCATGGAATAAGAAGCAACTGATAGCTGCCCAAACAAGCACTATTTAATGTGAGACAGAATACCTGCTTTAGTATACGCATGCATAACTTGGCTACCTGGCATCTCATTAATTAATAAACATGCAAGTGAAACATGGCTTTTATAATCTGTTCAAGGAACAATTCATTTCCATTTACCTTTCATGGGTTAAAATTACTGGTACCAGAAATGTGCTTTAAAAAGGCTCTTCCAGGCGGCTATAAATGGGTCTGTTTCCTTGAAGGCAGGATCRTGTGGAATTTTGGCAAAGGGGAGACGTTCCTTGGAACTAAAGTTCTTTGTGAAAGATTAAAAAAAAAAAAGCCAATGATACAGAGACAAAATTGAGTCTCAGAATGGAGTCAGATTGTTGACCCTTTCCATATTAATCAGGATTCCACTCAAAGCCAGTATATCCAAATATGAATGTGACTAGAGAATACAGCACATTTTAAATTGCATCATTTGGCACTAAATGGAATCTCTTATTGCTAAAAGAAGAATGTTACTGTAGTATCAAACATTAGTGGGACTGTGATCCCACCTTTAACCTAAACTGTAACTCAAGTTCTGTTTCCAACAGAAATCCATAGGTCCAGRAAGAAGCCCTAAGGCACCTGGCACTTTAACCCATGGCACAAGCTGTAAAGAGGGGAAGCTGATGCTCAAGTGCCGCTGACAAAAGCAGGACGGTGCTGAATTCCAGCTCATCTCGGGATGCTGCTCTGATCAGTCTATTAATCCGTTTACTCAGGGACTATTGTGTCTGCTCTTGCTCCCATTACCTAAGACATGAAGTCCATTTCTCAGTCTGGTCTGTGTTATAAACTTTTGTAGATTAAAAGAAGTGTCTTTTGTCATCCCTGCTCTGCATCTGTCCTTTACATTTGTTTAATGCAAACCAACCCCCCGGACTTTTGACTGCCTTTTTAAAACCGTAAATCATCAATGAACATGACACCCGCTGGCAAAACACTAATGGGAAAGAGATCAGGACACAGTGTCAGCAGCTGTGAACTGAGCCTCCCACCCATGATATATCAGGTCTTCTACAACAAACCAGTTGCAGATGTGGGACATCAGCCATGGATGTCCTGCAACACGCTGAAATCCCGACAGTAACATCCGCTGGTATGTGTAGCCCCAGATTAGGATCACCTCATCTGAAGAAAATATTCTGCTTTTATAAAAACTGTGAAGCATGTGTMATTTAAAAGCACTCACACTTTTCTTTTTTAAATAGAAACTGTATGCTTTTTTTTTTCCTGTGTGTACAACTTACAAGACCAGCAAGAAATTCCATAGTTTCACAATGGCAACAGTAAAGAGGCTGGGGTAACACCAGGTTCTCATGAAATACTCCTGTATATCCATGAAGAAGCAGGGAAGCAGTTGATGTATCTTGCAGATATGGGAAGCACTTCACCTAACAAAGTCATTTATACTCCTGCTTCATAGCAGCCCATCTCCTCGCCAGAAATTACCTGCTCACATTAGTGAGGTTACCTGAAAGACATGTTTAAACACATCTTTTGATGAACATCTTGATGTTCTTTGATATCTCACTTATGACAAAATACACTTAAAACCCAATCCATCAAAACCATTACTTAAGTTTCAAATGCATTTGAAACGCTTTGTTATATAAACTTAAGGGGCGTTTGTAATCCCTTCTATCAGCCAAGTGTCATGTACTGATTTGTTTCCTCTCCCAAACATTTCAACACTTCAAAGGAAGTCTTGTAAAGCTTGTGACCCTAATGAAGAAAACATTCATAACATTACTCAGGGAAAATGAATAAAATGAAAGCATAAGTCTGGACAGATGAGCTGCTGATGTTCTCTGATTTCAACAACTGGGAATATTTTCCTCCTCTTTTCAGCACTGAAAATGTATCCTTAAAGTTCCGTTCCCCACCTGGAGGATTTCCTGGCACAAGAGAGACAACCTTTCTCTTTCCTGCCCGCTATTAGATAACAGCAGCACTTTTGTCATACCRCCCTCGTAAGCACTAATTTAAGCAGAACCTCAAGAACGACTTCCCCTGACTCAACCTTTACTTGCCAGCCTGGTCAAACCTGAACTTCTCCCAAGCTTTCGCCCAGCTTGGACGCCTCTGGTCCTATTAATTGAAGGTGAAAGAAGTTGGCATTTACTGAACTCAGCAGAGCCTACTTTAACAGTGCAGTTCTTCTCACCTGCAATACTTTGCAGCCCTCTAAATAGCCTAATGAAATATAGTCCCTCATATCTGGCTTCCATTTGCAATACTTCATTAAGTTAGAAAAGTTAGTGTCAAATAAACAATATGTTCTTCATATATATATATATATGAATATATATATATATATAAATATATAAAAAACCGTATTTTTACTTTGCAGCAGTAACTGTGATAACAAATCACTTTTTGGTGCCTGCAAGGACTGGTATTTTGTAACCAAGAATCTCCAGCTTGCTGGTTTCTAACAGACTGCAAGACTTCTGCAATACAGAAAATGAGGCAAGGTTGGTGGTTCAGGCTAAACGGCTGCCTGGCCCACACCAGATAACACAGCAACACGCTAAGGTCTCAGCTTGGAGGCTTTTGCTTTTCCTGGTTTGAAACATGCTCACCATGCTTAGCTCAACCAGAGCTGCCTCCTGCTGTCCYTTGGAAATCTCATTTCAGATTGCCACCAAATCTCTGTCTCATCTCAGACGTATGGATCAAAGTTTCACRTATCCGACTTGCTCTGGTCAAGGTTTTGGAACTTGCAATATGAGCAATAACGCTTTTATCAGAATTTAAAACGAAMATACAAAACCCCAGCTTACTCTGAAGAACTAAGAACTCACTAAATTTGTTACAAACAAAGGATTTAGGAGCACTACGGTCAAAGAATTTACCTTTTCCCTCAAAACCTAGGTTAAAAAAAAAGCCAGGCTTCACTTGGCTTTTTAAATCAGAGGCATCTTCAGTGCAGTTGTCAGGATCTGACTTCCACATCACTTGAGCTACACTGGCGTATTAAATTGCCCCTTCAGCTCTTCTCCACTGAAATACATCACATTAAATAAGAAATGGATTGAGTAAAACTCTATCAGTGACCTTTGTCTCTGCAATACTCACTATTCACCATACATCTCTCTCTATATTATCTACACTATCCAAGAAACGGATAGACTCTATCATTGTCCTTTGTCTCTGTAATATTCACTATTCACTATATATCTAATAAAATCTATGTACTAAAATCTGTAAGAACTGCATTTTAATTCYGCAATAAATATCTCGGCCATACCTGGAATGAAAGAGCAAAACAGAGAAGGCCCTAAGCACCAACTCCCTTTCGTGTTCCCTTTTTCTTCCAAGTTATTTAATAYATATTTGCTGTGCTTTAGCTTTCTCCTTCACACAAGGATTAAAACCTTGTGGGTGTGACAGTGAAAAGCACTGACCGAACACAAACACATTCATTTTACAGTCCTGCACACTCAGTGGCAGATGCTGTACATGGTTGTTTGACAAGAAAGCAATTCCCAGCTAAAGCAAGATATTCACACAGCAGCAATAGGCCATATGCACGCTGCCAGAGGAAAATAAACATTCCCATCAGTGACAACTTGGAAAGAATGCCACTTCCTCTGGGAAATAATAGTATTTTCCTTTTGCAAGGAAGGAAGACTATTGCTTTTTATTAAAATAAGTTAAAAACAAAAAGAGTGGAGAGTATGGAACATCATTATATGGCTGTTCTTGCGTGACTGCTGATAAATTGGCAATGGTGACAAGCTCTAGCTCTCTTACCAGAAACAACCAACATTCCCTGGCCTTCAGCCTCTTACAGGTTCCGGAACAGGAAAAATCAGTAGCCTTAATGAATCAAACTGTCCCGTCAAGGGTTTTTTTTWAAAAAACAGAACAAAACCACAGGCTGTGATTTCAGTCAGCTGAGCAGTCACTGACAAGCCAGGGCTCCTACTGAAGGAAATGACCATCTATTATCCTCCCTGACCATGTATTATCATCACCTCTCTTATGCCAGCGCTACCACTTGATCATACAGCCACACAGCCAGTTGGATCTCATTGCTGACAACAAATCCTATTAAAAAAAAAGAAGAAAAAAAACACCCCAACACCAAGACCAAAAATAGTTTTTGGCCCTTCTGAGGCATGATCTGATTCATGGTACAGCTGTGCAACCTCTGACACCAGCACACAGGAGAGGAGGAAATCCACGTGTGGCTACATGACTGTGGAAGAAAAGGGACTGTGACTTTGGCAGTAGCTGAGATTTCATAGAATGACAGATAACCATGAAACTGCATTTTTTGGTTCCTTAGTATATATGCTGCTAAATAAAACAGAGCTCTCTCTTCAAAGCAGCAAACAGCACAGTCGTGATCAGGATTTGTTCCAAAACTTTTGCTCATTATGGATATGTATTTGTGGACCCTGTACGATGTTTTAAGGATCACATGTGGTGCAGCACAGCAAACACTTCAGGAATGAGATGCAACTAATTTTTCAGATGAGTAGGGAAGCATAATTAAGTGGCTGTAAAAGGGAACCACGMTCAAGGAAGACAGATGGGCCAGTAGCTAGGCTTTATGGCTGCTCAGTAAACAGTGCAGAGCACAGACTACATGCTCTAAGGGAATGCACTGACACAGCAGAGATGATTTTAGTGGAGCCCAACTATTCATCCATGCTTGAAACTAAGGCTTAATTCTAACCCTTTACTATGAAGTTCTGGGTTAAAGAAGGTTTTATACATACTGTGCTCCCAACAGGCGGCAGACTCTACATCACAGTCTTTTCTCTTCCAGCAATTCCTCTTCCTCACTCAACTTGCATGATTACACTGTTGGCTGGGGGCCCTTCTTCAAAGTGTGAAGCACCAAGCCAGGCTAACTAAAATAAGGGTAAATAGGGGAAGCAAGGTTGCAAGAAACCTAACAGAGGAATGAGTCAGGGGCTGCAGGCCACTATGTCTARTTAAAACTGGCAGAGAAGTTCAGTTCCCCAGTTGCACTGCAGGTCCCTCATGGACATACAGTATTTATCTCCAGAACTCTATGGACTACACAGAATAAGCTGGTATGACAACATACCTCCCTTCATTAATAAGGCTGTTTTGAAGAGAATTATCTGGATGTGACTTCACCTCAATTCCTTACTACCCTTTTACTGAAAGCCATCGATTCTGCAGTACTTGTGYGAACACTTCCCAACCCACAGCAGGCCAGCAGAACAGCTAAATTAGTTCATACTAATAGCTTAAATTGTTTGAACTACTCTGACAAATTCTGCCTGAAGCTAACCTGCGAGGACTTGCTCGAACTGCATCTCCAGCAGATCCAAAAGGGCAGGGGACTTCCTTTGTCAGAACAATCTCCTTGAACTAGCTCGTCACTGTATGCAGACAAGTCTTTGCCTTTACAAGAGAAAAATAAATGTTTAGAAGAAGATGGAGAACAGAGAAGATTTTTAGTCAGGGTTTTCAAAGTAGACATTACTTGGAAATAAATCACACAAGTCCTCATACTTAAACATTTTGGGTTTATACTGTTAAACAAAGGAGACTAAGCTCATTCTGCGAATGTTTTGCTGCAACACCAYCACTTGGACTCATTACACATTTCAGCTTTACTGATCTGGTCCCTAAATCCCAGCAGCCACAACATGAAMCTTAACTCTCTCAATGTATTTCTTYCTTGGTTGTTTTCCTTTCTTTAACCTAGATCTGCTTGACCAGTCCACGTTACTGAGCATCCCAGAAGAACCAAAATGCTTCAGAATGAGGAGAGTTTCTTACTTCCTTTTACATCTCCCTTTCCCGCAAGCACTTCTAGGTAGCGACCACTCAAGACCGCAGGGCATGTTCTTGCTTTCACAAGGCAGAACCAACCTGGCTGTTGCTCCATAACTGACAACACATTCTTCTTATTCCAGTTAAATACTGTGATTTAGTTTGCAGTGCAGAGTGGAGACAAATGGCTGCACAGAAATAGGAACGAATGGCAACAGGCCAAAACTCCTTCAGCCCGCGAGACAGTGTCTTGCGAAATTATACTCAAGCTCCATTAAACTTAATTTGAAGATATTAATTTGCAGTCTCCAGTTGGAGGGTAGAATCTAAGAGTCATTTAATAATGACTATTTTTATCTTATTTGTAATCAAAAAAGTTATTATCACACCCCTGATGGAACAAAGACCACAGCCTAATGGATGCCAACATTCTTCCTCCACATATGCTTTCACAAAGTGTTCTTATATAATGGGGCAAGAGGCATTCAAAATTATGCTTGAACACAGGACCTCACAACAGAGGGTTACGCAGAGAGACAAGGCTATGTGCTCCATGTGACAAATTTTCTCTTCCTTACTACTCTAAATATAAAGAAACGCATTTCTCCTGGTCCAAAGACCTGCCAAGTAAACGCTGCAAGGGCTCCAAGGTCTCCACACACCTCATCATTCCCTTTAGTTCCATTTCTCTCACTTGTCTATTTTTAAATACCTTTAAACACMTTTTGCAGCATGTAAAGAAGGTAGCGTACACACACAAGTGCAAGTAAAACAAAGGATTCTAGCCAAGAACCTGTACCACACACACAACTTCTCCCTGCAGAAAGGACAGGAGAATAACCATCAGTTCCCCCGTTTCATGAATCAGTCTTTAGACACTATGTTAAATACTCTAGTACAGCACAGCACAAAATCCATAGTCAACTCCCAGTCATTCAGAAAAGGAGAGAGAAGGGATGGTCAGATAATATGGACACAGCAAAAGACCAGCAAATATAAAACAGACAATATAACGTAGACAATGTACAAGGATAGCTAACAGCACTGCTGACAGAGGAGTCTCAAAACCTCCTAGGTGGCACTGGCAAGGCTAGAAAACCTGCCCAAGAGAGCAAAGTGCTTCTTGACTGCAGGTAAAACGTCCAAACTGGCCCATGCAACCAGTTTAGACACTGCAAGCAGAGGTAAGTTAACCACCCTGGATAACCTGTTCACAGCTATGGGGAGTTTTAAGTGAAAAGATGATAGGTGAGGAAGAGCAGAAGTTACTGCTGCTATTAAAATAATGGCAATAAACCTCACTTTACCTAATACTTCTTGTTTACACACTCCCCTCTATATACTGCACCAACTAATTGAAAATACATTACCATACTCCTCCTCTTTAAGACCATTTACATAGACCACTACATTGAAGTCATCAGGAGATGGACAGACCACAAAGAAAAAGGTTTTGGCTACCAATGCATTTCAGTTTTACTTGGCAAAATAGAAACAAACCAGTTCAAACCAAAACTGAAAACTCAAAGGTCCTAAAAGCAAAGTCAGCAATTCATACTAAAAAGCCAATTATTTTCATAGACAAACATGGATTTCTATAGATTTTTAAGCCACTTATTAATGCTTTTCTGTAAAGCTCTTGAGAGCATCCCTCCAAATCTATGGCCCTGAGATGGTGCTTCATTGGCCTACACACCAAGGTCACCAAGCTTGTCTCATATGACTGCAGACACCAATCTGTCTTCAACAGGATGGTATTTTATTGAGGAGAAAAGCCAGTAAAATTCAGTCAAAAGTCCTATGTTCTTTTAATGACCCTCGAGGCCATCTCTCCTGCTGACGTCATCCCTAACACAAAACKCCTGTTGCACTTTACCCAGGCAGAGCTGCAAATTCCAAGAGGACAAATTACTGCCAGAATGGGAGAAAAGTGCTGGAACCTCCCCAAGTCATCTGTAGGGTACCGGCCATTTCAGTGTTGAGAAAYAAAATGACAGCAAAGAGTATGTATGGAAAATATCCTGCAGCAAACARAGAGAATGGCCAAATGAGGAGATAAACGACAGCAATTGCCAAAACATATGTTCATAATATAAAATAAATCCTGAATCTGGAAACCATAAGAGTCATCTTCAGTCAAGAACACACAAGGCAGATATTAGCAGGGATCAAGGACTACAGAACTGACAGCCACAATTTCATGCGTCGCTGTCTTAAAAGCTAAGTTTGCAAAAACAAACAAACCAAACAAAAAGTAATGAGGCCATCTAAATGAAGGTTACACTCTTAGATAATATTTTGAATAGATTTATATAAAGCTCTTGCACGAAAAAGAAACAGTATTACGAATCTCTGGCAGCAAACAAGCAAAACTCAAACTGATCCTATTACAACTGAAAACAGACTTTTTCAAAAGAAGACAAAACAAAAAGGCAAAACCTTGCTTGGAAAAAGGCTTCAGGTAAGGCTGAACAGAAGATACYTAGCCTGTAAAGCAGAGATTCTAATTAATCAAACAGCAACTGTTGCTAGGAAAGTTTTTGGGTGGCCCACGTGCRAGTAGTGGTTCTATCCCTCCAGCTCCTCCTGAGTGATAGTACAGCTGTGTGTGTGTGTGAGCAAGACAGTTCTGCCCCATCTCAGTACAAACCTCAYGAAATTGAGGACTAAGAAGAGCAAAAGCTTTTTTCCTGCTGGGAGACTCCTTGATCAACATTCACACAAAGGAAAGAACGAAGAGAATGAATTTCACTTCCAAAAATGTCCCTCATTCCACTTTACAATCATCATTTTGACTGCTGTTTTTTTTTTTATAATTCTACTTAAGCACAGAACTACGTACAACAACACACACCTGCAGATGCTGCAAAAACCCAAGCCAAAACCAAAAAGTTGCAAAGAAACTGCTTGGTGTGTGCTAAGACCTGGCCATGAGCACGGTGATTCTCTAAACAAATAAAAACCTTGGACACACTGCCTTCTGCAGGACCTTTAATAAGGTCTGTCCATTTTCCTTCCTAATAAAACTTGCTAAGATAAAAAGCTTGGGACAACAAAAACAACAAAGGAGGGAAAACAGTTCTGAAGAATTGTTCTGAATATTCTGAATAGATTTTGTCAAATCTATTGGGCAAAATAGCAGGAAAGTAAGTTGCAGCATCCGTAATAATGAAAACAAACAAACAAACCCTAAACAAAAGTAAGAATTCCACTGCAACAACCACTCCCTAGGCTTAAGTCAAGAGAGTTCACGGGAATACTTCAGGTTTCCGAAGTCTGGACAGAGCATCAGGGAGACGGAGGGGAAGGGCTGTGACACAGCAGAGTTTTGAAGTGCAAGTAGGATTTGCATGGGAAAGCAAAGCAGCAGCCAGTGAAGCACATGCAGGAAAATGGAACATTAAGATTGAAATTAACTTGTGCTACTACACAAAGTTTTGAAGACAGTACATTAAAAAACAGCATAAACTTAAAATATTAATTTAGCTTCAATATAAATATGGATGAGATCAGCTAGAGAGAGCAGTCACTGTAGGAAAACGTGAGGTAAGCAGCATATTTGATGTTTATTAAGAACAGTGAGGATAAAGCACTTGCATAAGGATGCTGCGGAGGTAGGAGACTTCTGTCACCTACAAAGTAACTCCAGCCTCTTGTTACTACCAGATGACAAAATCTCTCCGGAGCTCACTAGAAGCACAGAAATACTTCTGTTTGTCAGAAGTGCAGAGTAACATTCTTCAAGGTAGCATACAGGATGTGCAAGGAACCTGCTAAGTGTCACCACAAAATACTTTCAACAATAAAATCAATTTATAGTTTATTTCACCTGAGATCTTTTTTTTTTTCTTAATCTTTCCAGACACATTTTTCCTTCTCCATTAAACTGTGACTGCTGCCAAAGAGGAAACAGCTGTTTTTATAGCAAACAGAAATACTCCATGAAGGAAATACAGAGCACTGCACCTCATTGATAGACAGACAGGTAGAGATCACAAGACAGGATACCATAAACAGAATAAAAGTTTTGTTAATGAAAATTTGCCAGTGGACTTTGGCAATCCATGAAAAATGGAGCCAAGAATACAGCAGAAATTGTCTTTTCCAACTACCACGGCCAAATGGAAACCAATACAAAACAAACTAACAGCTAAAGAATAGTTGCATTTTACAATTTAGTACACGTGCATGCACACTTTCATCAAATGCTTGTTCTTTCATCTTCTCATCACTGAAACTAAATACCAGCCAGAGGTCGGCTGACTTTGTTTTACAAACCAGATCTTCAGAACACTGCAAATTATTTTCCCTTATCAGAAAGGATGTCCCCAACTTTACAACCACCACCCAATTTCTCTGGCCCAGCTGTTATGCCCTGCAGAACATGCAATTTATGTGATTACATCATGTAGTAATATCATTTCAGATCAACTAGTATGGAAATTAAATATAAAGGCACAGAAAATATTTTTTCAAGTAATTAATATATCTGTGAAACTTAAAACAAAAAGAACCTCAAGCACCAAAAAATAGGGTGATGATTTTTTCCCCTCCTCTTCATAAGGGACAAACTGGGTTCTCTAGACTTACAATCACACGACTGTGCCTACAAAGCAAAATAATGCATGTGTAAATGCCCCCCACACCAGTGTGTATCACAGTGCAGGCAGCGAGAGAGCAGGATGTACCATGCAAATTAGGAAAAGGAAGCTGCGAAGAGACAGGAAATGCAGTGGTAGAAGGATTTCTTTAAGGTCCAAAATGGCGAAGAGAAAACAAAAGTCAAAATTAAGAAGTGCCACTTCTTTCAAGAACAGATCATGTTTTCTTCTAGCAGGACAGACATATTCTAAGCGCACAGAAGTACTAAGTGGACTGAAATAAAGAGGGGCAGCCTAGAGGAGCCACACGAACGGTGTCAGCTGTGAAATGCAGAAGTGCAAACTGCCTGTGCAGCAGCAGCCACCCAACCTGYGAGCGGGGCTCGCGCCGGAGCGGAGCGGAACTCGCTCGGCTCTAGTCACTTCTGGTGGTTTTGCCTGCGGAGTCCCCAAGGCCCCAAACGTTCCTGTGTATCAGAGGCAACCGTCACCACCACTAGTACTAAGTCAGCTCTGGAAGGGCATGTTGGAGTCTTTCAGAAAGCCCCTTCCCTTCAAACAGATGGACAACTCATTTGGGACAGCCACAACCTGCTCGCACAACTTGCATGCTTGTAAAAGGGCTGCTCTTGGAGACGTTTGAGGAAATCGGAGGAGGCTTTGTAAAACGCCTTAGATTTTCTTTAAGTGTGAAAACCTACTTAAACTGCTTAGTTTCAAACTGTTACTGAAATGGAAGTTCCATAGATTCATTTCTTAACCACTTACTGGCGCAGCTCTACGAGGACTGTGAGTGTAAATTCCAGTGTGGTAGCGGGGCCACAAAAACACAACGCATTTAACAGCTGTGCTTCTCATTTCAGTTCCTATCTGCAGCAGCAAAGGCAGCAGGTGTTTTAAAGACTACATCTGTATTAGTCRGCTACATAATTCACACCCAAATAATGGGCACTAGGAGCATGAGAAAAAAATAGCACTTGCATTGTACCTTATACCTCTTCAAACTGCTCTATACCCATTAACTGGCAAATAGCAGCGAATGCAGCACTTAGGTTTTCCCTAAAAGCAATTTGAACAGAAAGTTATGAGGCAGAAAAAAACCATTAAGTTTGTTAAGAATAAAGATTTCTGGCAAGAAAAGTCCTTTCTAAAGATTTTTGTTAGCTCTTTAATGCTTCAGTCTAGATGAAATACCACAAACTGGAAGTCATTCTTGCATTAAGTGCTGAAACACTCTTCTGAAAAACGGGAAAGGCCATCCAGACTTTGTAACCYGTAACAAAGTACACTGAAATTACTTTCAGTTTCCTCAAAGGCTGAATTTTGTGAAAACGCAGTATGTAGCAGTGTTCTACAGTTGCAAAAACTTACTAGAAAAATTAAATGTAAGRTACAGACCTAGATAAAAAAGCAGTTTGTAGCTTTGCAACAGACTCTTTATTACATCATATTTATTCAAATGATCATCACCATCTATGCATTTTAACTTACAATGAATGTAATGACATGGAAAGAAGCACCGAAGTGTAAGCATTTAAAAAAAATGCTGCTTATCACAATCAATAGGGGTCTCAAAATAATTAGGATACAGGTGTGCTTTTGTAACCCCCTACATTCTTGGCATGTGAAAGCATAGCCCTGGGAAAAAATGAATTTTTGAACATATATAACAAGCCAATTCTGACAGAACCTATGGCTTTCACTGTATACATATATATTTATATTTAAACAAACACATACTGATATTCCCCAAAGGACATTTCTGGTATTATAAATAAATCACCAGGAAGATGGTCTCATTCTTGCTGTGCAAGAAAGGATAAATCTCCCATCCGATACCATTAACTTTTGGCCCCATCATWCACTATGTCTTCTAGCCAGGGGAAAGAAGAATCTAATACTTCAGTAACACTTCTGATAGTTGCCATGCATTCAGAAAACAACAAAACAAAGTGAGATATTCTACCTCTTATTTCAAATTACAAGAATTACAAGCTAATTTTTTTTTTTGCTTCCCTCAGGGAAAGGGAAAAAACTTGTGAGCAAGTATCTTGAAAACAGGAAAATCTTAAAAAAATATTTCACAACTAAGTACCAAAATCAGATGCAAAACAGATGTGAAGTTGATCACTAAGAAACTGGGAGTAAAATATTGTCTCATGATACAATGGCGCCCCTCAAAATGAAAATACAGCTCAAAGTTGGTTTTAGTGAAAAATATATTTTCAAGAACAGCAAGTTTGAGACAGACTCAGCAGGACCAATGAGTGTGAGGGAAAAAAAAATTCCATGAAAATGTTCTTTAGCAGACTCAGAATGAGTTAATTTAATTACTAGCAAAGAATATTTAATTACTAGCAAAGACTATCAAAATCTCAGGTTTTCCTTCTTCTAACCACAGCTGTAATCATCTCTGGACACATAAACACCACTGAATGATAGAAACTGGTTTGCACAGTAGCAGAACAGAGTCATTCGATATCCAAGACGTGTGTATTTTCCAACACATTTACTGCTCAAACTCCTAATCTGCTGGTTTAGCACAGATGGGTTCCAAAGAYGGATTTTTACTCTGCTAAGCACAAATTCATCGGCCCGTTGGCARGTCAGCGGAATAGAAGCAGGCTGCAAACACTCTGTGGCCCAAAACCGCGTGCAGTTACGGTCCCCTGCACCAACACGGGTTCCGCAGCTGAGCCTGGAGTCAGGGCACTGACAAGCACCTAATTGTACTGCTCTTATGGTGCTCAGGGCCTCTCCTTCTCCTAGGGAAAGGATCCATAGCACCAACTGAGAGCCTATTAAAAGCCTTGGGCTATGACTGAACTTAGAAATAACATATATGGCCATAGCAAGAGTAGTAATGAACTAGGCAAATTTAAATTACTACTCATTTCATCAGCACCCTAAAGTTAATGCATGCTATCCCCAGATTTAAAAGACTTTTTCCCCACTAAGTGTCAAGATAGACATTATTCTACTTTRTCATGTGATAATTTTGGTTGGGGACCTGGAACCAGTAATAAGAGGCATTTAAGACAGAGAATAAGATTAACAGGGAAAGAAATGAAGGCTGAGAGACGCAAGTTGAACTGGAATTGAACARTAAATGAAATGGGGACAGAAGACAAGCAGACTTGAGATAACACCATTTTGTTGGTGACATCTGACATGAACACATGTAAGAAACCCAACCTACTYGATTACACACCTCTTCTACACCTAGTACAGAAATCAAGATCCTTAAATCTCATCATTGCTGTGCTCTCAGCAAACACCTGCACAACTCGGAGGCAAAGCCTGGGTTTCTTTCGCTGTTACAGAGTCCAGAGAAAGAAAAACAACCTGCTGATACCCATCTAGCTGGTTCAAGTAACAGACACACAACGGATGTAAAGGTCTGAACTGCCCTGATGAATCACATGGATGCCAGCATGACTGCACATGACTCAATTTCTATGTTAAAAAAATGAGTCAATAATTTGTACGGAGAAAACTCACTTAAAAAATATTCAAGACTGGCAAACCAAGCTCACAGACAGGACAATCTACAACGAAGGATGCCCACATAACTTTAATTCCTCACTTCAGGTGCCTATCTTCCATCCACAAGTCTTTAGGATGCAGAATAAAGACACCAAAATTCACATGGTTTCTTGAACAATGGAGGCAAAAAAACCAACCAAACAAAAAGAACAGATGCTCATTAATCCTACTGCCCTCTATAGAGGGCAGGATCATTGAAGACTATGTGCAAAGGAATCGTTATCTGGGTGGTGCAAAGGGGTATTTTAGACATATCTTCATTTTTGAGTACTTRAAGTACATATAGAGAAGATGACAATTGTAAATACTGTAATTCAAAAGCAGTAACAGATCAGTAGGGAAAGAGCAAAGGCTCTGACTAAAAGCAGCAGTTTGTAGTATGGAGCTTAGAAGAAGGTATCAGTAAAGGACCATGGGAATAGTTTAGGAATAGTCTAAGTGGAAAATACAATCCTCTTCCTAAAAATAGATGAAAATACCAACTCCTACACAACCATCCTATAAAGACCACAGTGTGTAGTGTCCTTTCTGGTCTTCTTTAGATACCTATAATTCAGAGTATTAAAGCAGTATATTAACTCCTTTAATACTCTTACTGGTAGAGGCTACAAGCCTCGTTTCTGTAAACAGGTTTCCCTTCTCCTCCACTATGAAGGCATGAACAGCAGCAGATAAAGCACAGCCCTCAACTCCAGCTAAACACAACTGCAGTTCATTAAAGCTCTTTGGCTACAATCGGAAATCATGAGCTCCAAGCCTCACTAATTATTAGAGAGAGAACCCTTGAATTGAGTTATAGCTTTTTCATTAGCTACCATGTAATGTTATTTTTAACACATGCTATATAATTTGCAATGTTTGTTGTAACTAATTCCTAATGGCTGGTTTATTTTACTGAAGAAACTAATTATGTCAACTAAAGCTAAACCTAAACCATCAGTTTACAATTACTTGCATAAAATAATATATTTTGCCAAATGGAAGTATGAGATCCAAATCTGTCAGCAGTAAAGTGTCACTGAATGCAATTTAAATCAATGAGAAATGCTCTAAAGGCAAAACAGTCTGAGACCCACCGACTCAAGAGACTAGCCTCTTGTTTAACCAAAAATAATTAGCAAATTTAAGACAGATTATTGACAGAGCATTACAAAATACGGTGTGATTTCACAAACAATGCAACTTAATCTTGAATTTCTGCCAAACAGGCCCTCATTCTTTGTCACTCCAGACAGCCTTTCCACCCTTTCTGCTGGCTGGAGTACCGAGCTGTCCAAGGAGTTGATCCAAATAAAAACTAGTTGCAGGCCTCATTTTCAGCCAGATAAGTACAAAATAGGTTACTGGAAGACAACCCAACTGCTGGTGTTGACTGTGCAGCAGGATATGAAGACAGAACTTCCCTTTCTGGCATCAGCATAGAACTTGGATCACATTAGGTTGTGGATTTATGATYGACTTCAGGGAGTACTTAACTAATATAAATTTGCTACCTCCAAGCATAGGTAAAACCACAAGAGAAAAGGTTTGGAAAACACAAGGAGAGAAAGCAAGGCTTTCATTTTTTCCCCTAAGCTCCAATTTTTCCCTTGCACAACCACAGGATGTAATATATTCACTCACTAGCCCCTTTCCATTTGCCTTTTTATGCGATTACACAGTTATCTCCAAAAATTTAACTGAAAATATAACAAAAATATAACTGAAAGAGTACAAAAGTGATTATATCTTTAAAAAATACATTAAAAAGCTCATCACGATGGTATCGAATCACTGGGGATAAGAAAGTCAAAGATAGCTAGTGAAGTAACCAGAAAACCATGCAATTGCGAACACCAGTTGGAAGAGTTCACTAGAAGTAAAAGGCTAGGGATTTTTTTTTTTTTTTTTAATTTTCCTGTAAGATCAGCACACTAAATAAAGGAAGGAACTATGCACATCGGAGCACAGGACTGTGACCCCTAACAAAACCCTAATCTTGATTTTAATACTGAAACTTCAAAGATTAAAGACTGATGTTGTGATCTCTTCTTACTTAACTAGCAGCTACTTGAACTAAGACTCATTGCTTTTCCCTCCAAGTTCTCTCAAAGATCYTAATGAAACGTACAGTACAGTTACCAAAAGCATTATCAATTGTATTTTTGGTAGGAAGCGAAAATACCGATTAGAAGTCTTACTGCAAAACAAACAGTCCATGTAATCMTCCTAAATGCCTATAAGCAGTTAATGTATAGAAACTGAGGTCAGATTTTATTTCTATGGAGGGCAGCTAAGAAAAACATCAGAACACATTACTGGCAAAGTCATTCGAAAGGTAGTAGCTGACATTTTTTTTGGTCTTTAATATCTTGCTATCTTTTTCTAWTATTAATATATTCCAGAAACACGATATAGTACTCAGGATATAATTACCCTCCAGGTTGATTTCTATACAACAACAGCTCTTTTATTTTATTTTTTTTTATTTTTTTTATTGCATATATCTACATAGTCCCAATTTCTCTCTTAAAAGTAGACACAGTGAGCAGTTTAGGTAATTATGGTTGTCTTGAGGGGTTTGACAAATAACTTTCCCRCTCAATGGATGCTTTGGGAAAGTTCTCCAATGATGACATCACACTCCACATTAGTACTGGCAAAATGCAACTACATTTCCTTTCAGTTCAGATGGTTTACAGCCCTCCCTTCTCCTATTCCCTGGTTGAGTCGAATGAACAAATTGGTTGTAATTTAATCCAAGTAAAATGGGGATGGATAAGGCTGCTAAATAAAAGAGCATGAGAAAGGAAAAAAAAAGAACAGAGGAGCACATTCTTGTTTTATTAATGAAGTTTGCTCATTCTTCATCACTGTGAGCAGTGCTGTGTAAGTTTGAGTCATTTCCTAAAATTCAAATTTAAGTTTTAAGAGATGAGCATAAAGAACTGCTTCTTCCTCCTCTTCCTTCTCTTTTAGTATCTGAAGTTACCATTATGCTTCATTTCTTGTGAATAAACCACCCCTCATGTTAGAAGAACTCTTGCATCACACTGTAAAGGGCTATCCTATCAACATCAGACTGCCCATTGCAAAGCTTGCAAGCAAACACCAAATTCAACTTGATTTTAAATTGTTCGGTTTCCCCCAGTTTATGTTTATACATTGCTTCTCATTAGAATCTTACTTCTAATCAAAAAGAAACAATCCCCTCACTATTACTTCAGTGCCTAAGTTACCTACTTAGTTCCGAAAACAACTGATAACATTAATCTTGATTAAAAAAAACCCTAGGGGTCCTTGGCATCTGGAAGGCAGCATTTCCAGAAGGCAGCTGAGGCTCTGACATTACTACAAGCTTCGCTTGGCAATGAGAATCGTTTGCCTCCATCACAAAATTAACAACAAAATTCTCCTGCTGACGCTCAACAGAAATATATCAGAATAAAAATGCAGCAAACCCTACCTGGTTATCMAATATTCTTTCAAAGTCAAGTTACACCTGGAAAAAACTAAATCTAATCATTGCTGAGGGAGCATTTGTGAATGATACCTATGTATTTGCTCTTAAGTGCAATAGGAGCAGAACACAAGGAACGGCACGACTGCAGCCACTTGATGAGAATGAGCTCCCCTCCTCATTAGAGGGCTACAGTAACTGGGGATGCGAGGGGAGCGGGAAAGAAAAGAAAAAGTATTTCTTCCTTTGATTAGGAGCACAGTAACTCTAGCAACCAAACACAAACAAATCAACACCTCCCAGCTTGCTTGAACTGCTACAACAATCAACTGCTGAAAAGCTCTCAGGGGAATTCACGTGTGCTTTTCTATAATCTGGCATTTAGATTTTCAAGACTTAAAAGAAAACGCATTGCCAAGTTATACTTTCAAAATAACACAAAAAATGCACATATTCAAGTATAAGAAATGTATGCATTTTATTGCTAGTATTTCTACACAACTGGATCAAAATCCAAGAATTACTTGCAAGATTTTTTTTTTAGCATACCCATCTCTGACTATAGAGTTATATAAATAGACGCCACGTGTTTGTATTTATGCTTTAGCATGAGAAAGTTTACTATTAGCTCATTGCTTAGCGAGATATGCCAGAATGCCATTGAGGGAAAAATGTCAATGAGGAAAAGCCATTGTTGGTACTGTTATCCTAAAGCACCACATCACAACACACTCAAAAAAAAAAAAAAAAAATCAGGATGTAGTAGAATATTGCTAACAAACCGACTTTGTATTTTGATCTGGCACTGAACACGAAGCAGTACCCTGTGTGCAGGACTGTGCCAGCACATCCAATACCACATCCGTCTGTGCACATTTTTAGATATTCAGGCATTAACCGCCTGAATACATCTACAGCCATCTGAAAGAAGATCTGGTAAGTGAAAGAAAACAAGACAATTAAACCAACATACATAAATTTGGCCTMGTAGTACTGCAAACTTTGGAAGAACACTTGAAAGTATCAAAGAAACAAGATTTTCAGGATGGTATAACACTTGAAAACCTACTTTCTGGTTGCTATCCACTTCCAGGGATCCCCCCACTAGGACACTGCCCATTTAGTATCTGCAAGGAGCACCCAGGTAAACTTGACCCAGTCTATACCTCATCTCTAGACTCTGTTCTTTCTACTGATCCACTCTAGCGCTTCATCCGTGTTAACGAGAGCTTCCAGTCAAGGCCACTGATCCTGTTAAGGCTCCAGGCTATCCTAGAAGCTGGTTCTGGAGCAGCATAGTTACATTAATAAGGCTTGTGATTCACTCCCACCTCTTCAAGGTGGAAGCACTTACAGCGAAGGGCAATTACTTTTATTGCTACAAGACTGGGAATGAGCTATACCAGTATAAGACGATCCATGCCAGACAGGCTTATATCCAAAAAGCAGTAAGATCTGGGGATTAATTATTTCATTCTCAGTTTCACGGAGGAAAGACCCAGTGGTTCTGGTGAAGCTCCGTGCACACCTGCCCCATCTGGTGTGCTTGAGCCTCTGCAGAACAGCCCGCTGGAAGGCACCTGGGCTCCACGGGGCTGTTTGAAGCATTTGTAACACCTAGCATATACTTTGCATTGCACCAGGTTATTTGTGGCTACAAACACGTAACAGCAGCTGGAGGTTTCACAAGAAGGAAATCAACATGGGGAAAGAAATTAAATCTGTAGCCGAGTCCTCAGCTGACACTTGGGGTCAGGAACGTTGATCTCCTTCCATTGCCCAGTCTCATTCAAAACAAAAGTCATGGAGCAGGTTATATTGAAGAAAGAAGGGCCCAACATGAAGTTATTCACGAGACACTTCAAAACTGAGAACTTCAATAAAACTTTTCCCTTACTCAGTAATAAGCTCCACTTCTTTTAACTTAGGAGCAGCCTTATCTTTTCCCAAGGTTCATTGTGAAGGAAAATGCACAGAGTGCATGGTATGGGCTGCCGCTTATGGGCATTTAATGCTTCTTGAACAACGACAATGCAAACACTCATCACAATAGATGGGAACCTTTGCRGAAACAAGAATTCCCACAAATTGTTCAAGAATACAGTAAATGAATAGTATTATAAACAAAAGCCCCAATCCTGCACAAATGAGTATAATGCACTTACCCACAGATTAATCCCGCATGCATTCATTGGAAATTTAATTTGCAGAGAGTCTTCTGAGGAYGAAGTATTTCATGCTCAAACAAGGAGCACTTTCTATTTATAGACATGTTAGCGCCAAACATTTTGCAGATCTCTAAGCTTTTTCGGCAGGCATTATTAGGACTGTTCTGACAGATTTTTTTGCTCTAATAGGATAATACATGACACAGTATGACATTAAACTATTTTAAAGCAGGCTCCATTTTGCACTATTTATCAAGCAATTTATCAATGCACTAACACACACAGTAACTTTAGAAGTGACATTCAGTTTTTGAGCTCCTGTCTTCAAAGAAAAGCATCACGACTCACAGAAAAATTTAAGTAATGAAAGCTAAAAGTAAATGTTTCAATATGTTTCGTGGCTATTTACGCTTTGCTGATACAACTACACAATTAAAACACATGCAAAAAGAATTTACTCTATGTAATACATTAAAGAAGTTCTTCGTGCCATGATGCACTCCTTTTATAAGCCTTACCTCTCTGTTCAACACAGCAATATGTTAACAAAACCCAGAAGTATTTGCATGTGTTTTTGCTTACAGGCAAGCTGTTTACATGCAAAGCATGGATTTTTAATCCACTCCCTGCATGTCTACTTGGGGAGCAAAGGGGAAAAAACACCACTGTTGCTTACTGCACCTTGCAAAATACTCCTTAAAAACTATTATTATTTTTCTCTATGCAGAACTAAAGGAGAGCAAAGTAAAACATGCATCTTCTCACAGTGTCTTTTAGATGTTGCACGGGGCAGAACTGTCAGAAATGACAACAGTAGCGTATGAAGAAATAGTTTTGACTTTATCTTGTGTGTGCTTGACAGCTCTGTTTTCACAGTGTTTCCTCCATCAACAGCACGAGATAAGAGTTAGGGAGGGTGCATACGCACGTATCTATCTATATAAATACCTTCATGTGCATCACCGAAAGAACGGACACGGCTAAAACCCCATAGCGGGGTCTCGGCCAGGGCTCCCAACGCCAGCCCGGCGCAGGGGGGACCCCGAGAGGGGC
>NW_020455643.1:9329952-9396970 GCF_003342845.1 Nothoprocta perdicaria
GCGAGGGGAAGCGGCCCGAGGGCAGCAACGGGCCGAGCAGCATCGCGCCGGGACCGGGGGGCGAGGGGGGGACAGGGGTCGCGTCCCACGGGGGGAGGATGAGGGGGGGAAAAGGGAGACCCCCTATTCGCGCACGGAGCCTTCCCCTCCGCGCGGAGGGGACGTAGCCCGACGCCCCGGTCCCGCGCTACGGAGGGGTTTTCCCTGCCCCTCCTGCAGCGGCCCCGGCGGGCGCTGCCCCGGCCCCGCCGCCCTCACCGGCCTGCGTGGTGTCGCTCAGGTCGTGGTTGGCGGCGCTGGCCCGSGGGTAGTCGCGGAGCTTCCTGCCGCTCAAGCTGAGGGTGCCGCTGGCCGCCGCTTCTTCCAGGGCTCGGTCCAAGGAGCGGCTCCACGAGCCCGGGCCCGAGGGCCCCGGCGTGGGCGGACACGCCGCCGCGCTCCCCGCCGGCATCGCGGCTGAGCCGCCCTCCGGCGCCGCCAGCGCCGCGGCCGCCATTTCCCCCGCCGCAGCCCTCCGGCTTCGCGCGCCGCTGCGCACGCGCGGGAGCGCCCGGCGACGGGCAGGCAGGGCGCATGCGCGCGCCCACACACTGACAGGGCGCAGCGCGCATGCGCCGGCGGAAAACCCGAAACGGGCCCAATTCAAGGGCGCTTTTCCCGCCCCTGCGGCCGCCGCTCCGTGGCAATCAACGGCTCCTCTGCCCAGCGCTCACCTGCGCTCCATGGGGCAGTCTGGGATGCCACAACGGCACTTCCCCAAGCTTAGTTTCTCTGGTGCCCAGGTAGCACCAAGTCACCCACCCAAGAGGTCACTGTGGCCAAGGGTCTCCTCGAGGCCGGTCTGACAGGAGGGAAGCGGAGCTGCTGCTCAAGAACCAAAACAAACCTGCCGCATGTCTGAAAAAAAATGAAAAAATATGTAAAAAAGTCAGTATGAAAAAAATAAGGACCTCAGAGTGATGTGCCAGGGCTGCTGCCCGCGCTGCTCCCCATCTGTGGGCAGTGTCTGTCCCCAGCACGGCGGCACTCACTGCTCGCGGACCCGCAGCTCCTGCCAGCGGCTCCGTGCCGGCCTCACTGCTCGGAAACGCAGCCGCAGCGCTTTATCGGGAGGCTCATGCTGACGCGGTAGTAAAATGCTCGGATTACAGGCACGTCACAGCAATACGAAAACCAGTACATGATCTGTCAGATCGAGGGATCTGGCGCTCAACATCGACCAAGCCACTAAGTCAAACAGTAGTACCAAAAAAAGTCATTTAATGTCTTTTTCAAAGGCAAGCAACTCTTACCGTACCAGTGCAATAAAGTCTCATTTTTCAGAATATTAAGTTGGAAATGAGTGCAAGCTCTTTAAATTAGACTTTTTCGGTATTTTTCTTCAGACATTTAATAATGATTTAATCATTAACAACCCCTTAAGGATACCAGAACATTTATATAACCAATATACTGCCCAAGTGGTTATAATAGGAACAAGGAAAGTATGAAACCTGAAACGTTTTATTAAAAAAAAAAAAAATAACAGCTTCAGAATAGATCAAATGTAATAACTTCTCCAAAAAATTCCAAAAGGTACAGTGTAAAGCATCTCCTCATTAAATACAAACTAGCATTTCTTGATGCATTGCATCAATGTTTTGCATCTATGTTGATGCAAAAGATTTTTTTCTTTATTGCATCCTGGCACATGGAAAATGTATACACTGAAACAGGATGACAAACACCACAATATCTAATCAAATTCTAATAGTGTGATTTTTTTCCAAAAAATCCTTTTAGCAATTAAGAGAAAAAACACCACCATTACTTTTAGTTTGTTTTTGCTAAGTTATATATTTCAACATTAAAAATAAGGTGTTAAGTACTATATACTGTCAAGGATGCATTCTGACATTAAAACTGCTATATGACAGAAATCTCTCTCCTGTCAAATCCTCTTCAACATGTACATTCAGGGAAACAGCTAATTAACTTGGAACTTGAGATAAAAATGCAAGGAAACCATCTTAAGAACTGTAAACTCTTTAAGAAAAAACAAGTGTAATTAAAAACACTTTACACACCATAAACATTTGTGGATGCAGCCAGCCATGTTACCTGGCTGTACCTAAAACATATTGCTGTAGAACAGGGTTAAGTTCATCACTCTCAGGATTGGGAGCAATTTTGACAGCAAGTTAATTATCAACAGGTGTCTCATTTTTAGGGATAGTATAAATTCACAGTAAGGAGCCCAAATTATTACCATCCTTCACTTAGATGCGTAAAACCAGGCACTAAGGGAGCAACTCTGTGAACTATTTAATGCCTTAAATATGCTGTCAGACTGAGGGCTTTATTCCAACAACTCTGGCCCAGTTTCAGCAAACTTCAGAATGTCTGACCACTGTTGATGAGCGTCACATCTTACCTCTCTTTGGTACATACAAACAAATGCCATTAAATTGCCTGTCTCTGGCCCTTTCTGAGGGACAGGGAGAACTCTCTTGGGCAAGATGAGACTCCTGTGCCTGGGAAGATCAGCAACTCTACCACACCACTGACTTTCTTCTGAAGGGTTGTATTTATTCCTACAAAAGATGTGAAGTTATTGCATTAAGTTTATGTGGAAAAAAAAAGAAAAAGCTTTCAAAGGAAATAGGATGTTTAAGGTTAAAAAAAAAAAGGGACACACATACTCAATTTGCAGAAGACGAACTTCAGCTACTTGTAATATAAATTAAGCCCATACTGCCTGTGAAGTATTCCTCTAGTGTGATCTGGACCAYGTTTAAGGTTAAGAGCAGAATATTCTCCACTCCAATTACATATCTTGGGTCTCAGCTAACAGTTTTATTTGCAAAAATGAAGATGCAAAATATTTAGTCTCCAAGGAAGGGGAAAAAAAAAAAAAACACAACATCAAAAGCATAAAGAATTACAAGCAATGCTCCCATGAAAAATGCTGCTACATCACTACCAGAATATTCACAGACTGAGGTTCCGTGCCCGACTGCAGACCAAAGGGAAGTTTACAGACAGTCCCTAACACCCTAAAAATGTGACTGTAATGAACATTGACAGTCTTTACTATAGCAGGGGATCAAAGAACAGGTACTGAGCACTCCTAAACAAAACAAACAAACCCACCCCACCCCCAAACTTTTATCCTCACRTTTGTATTTTGATTACAAGACCAACCAAAGGAAAAAAAAATAACAAAAAAAAAGAAAGAATATTCGTCATTAACTGGGCAACAAAATCTTTTTCAACCAGATCAGGGTGCTCCTCTGGCACGTGGGTTTCCCCACTTTTTCACCCCACGGCATCACGTCTTTTAACGTTCCAAGTAAAAGTAATAAAGACAGTTAGCTCTGCCATTATCTTAGCAAAAAGTCTGGAGAATTTCAGTGACATATGCTGTGTTCTTCTGGCCACTTTCATCTCAGTTTCTTAGATAGATGGGATCAGGACTCAGTCCATTCAACAGGTTAGCCCACGGTTACAAAACGGCTTCCTTTGCTCTGGGACAGTGCTGTTCTTTGTTCCTTCAGGATCCCAAAACGCTCATTCAAAGTCATTCCTGTCTGGAAAAATAAGTTTATTTCATTACAYACTTGAAAGATGTTAGGTTAATTCAATCAAAATAATTCCATCGAATAATTCCTTACTCATTCTGTATTATCACACGACTAAGTGCATTTCTAACTGAGATTTAATTCGATTTCACCCTTTCCAACACCATTTGGAAGTCAGAATACAGTACACACATATCAACTGCTCACACATATCAACTGCTAACACTTCCCGGAATTCATTAAGAACATATGGTATGAAGTCAAGACTCAAAATGAACTCAGAGAAAYRTAAGTTAAGCTGAAGTGTYTGAAAAGGGGAACTTTCGCTYGACTCATTTCCAAGCACGGATTCTRTGCAGCTTCAACAAATGCAAGTTTCTAACCACTTTACCACAAGTTATTTTCCAGTCCATCCAGTTGAGGCAGTAAACTGGCACCTAGTCTGACATTTCAATTAAATTTTTTTAGACTATCAGCAACTGATAGTCTAAACACTATTTGTTTATAGATGAAAAAGCCTGACCAATTTTCTAAGCCCATGTTTTCTGCAGAGTACAGTAAGAAGCTGATTACAAGAACAGTCTGATCTTGTGGCTGAGTTTTAATTGCCTAATTCTGTCACCCTGTCAATTTTTTTTTCAAGTGGGAACACTAAGATTACCTCCCTTGCACTCACTCACCTGTTTTTCCATGAAACTCTTAAAAATTTATTCCTCTCTCAAGCTTTTATACCATTTTATTTCATTTTTATTTTCCCTTGCTACGTAACAAAAGTTGCCCTGATGCAGCCGAAATGTAATAAAATGCAGATGCCAGTGTCCCAGGCAAGTTACAGAACTGAAAGAAGCTCATCCTGAATCACACACACTTGCCGATTCCAGCAGCAGGAACATCAGAAGGATTTTACAGATATTCATCATTTTAAATCCCACTCAAAGCACACGGTCATGCAAGATTTAAACCAGAGGAGCAGGAACCGTAAGTGTAGATATGTGCTTCAAGTTACATAACACGTTAGCGGAAACACTGGAAATGGAAACAAGAAGTAGTTACTAGTTCCCTCTTTCTGCCACTAACAAGAGTAAAGTGCCTGGCTCAACAACTTCATCTATTTTGGAATACCCTACAGTTGAGAAAGGAATCTGCTTTTACCTGTTTTCCAACACTATTGATGTCAAACTGCAAAGGAACTCCTTTGGGAATCTTCTTCTCTTCAGATTGGTCCCTCTTCATCAGAAATGGGGGCACAGGAGTACGGGTTAATCGTAGTTTCTGGGAACTTGAAAGACCAACATGAAAACAGACAGAGTGAATACAAGATTTTTAAGTGAAAAAGTCTTACTGCTGGCAAAATAGCAATTTTGACTGTTTTTAGTCTGTGTTGCAAAAACAAAGAAGGAAAAAAATAGCAGATACAGATTTCTTTACAAAATAAGTACTACTAATGAAAACCAAGTCTAATCACCCAAAAGAGGTTTTAAAAGCTTTCATAAGAAGATACCTGATATAATATTTGCAAAGAAATTGCTAAATGATTCACAAACAGAGATTTCAGTTAAGACCATTTTAGTACTATTCTTACTACGCACATTGGATTTATGATTGCTCCTGGGTTGTCAATAGATACAGTCAGAATCCCTCCACTTGTGGTCGAAGTTCGCCATCTAGTTGGAAAACACATAAATTATTTGTCCCAATCAAAATTTCAGCAACACTTTTCCATCTTTAAATGCATCTCAAACACTGGTTAGTAAACAATGTCTGTAGTCTTTGTGCTGCCCCTACAGTCTGCGTAGGATGAGGTATAGGAAGGTGCTATTGACTTCTGTATCTCGTACCTTACCTAAGCCTGCCCAGGTAAGCCCTGGATTGCAAACTGGCAAGACRYGACAACACTGCCACATTGATGGAARTGTTTGTGTATTTTTCAAAAGATTCACTATTGCTTGCCACAGATGCAGCCAAATTCACCTTTGTGRCACATCAGAAGTGACAGACTGCAGTTTGGTGGCACGTGCTGCTTGCTCATCCTGTTATTGTTTCCAGCAACCAACTTTGAAAGCGCCTAGCTAGCAGATTATGAGAAGTGTATTGAACAAGTATTGTACTGCCCATCTCATATTTTAACTACTTCATAGGTTCTATACATATATTAAATAGAATGGAAATTACATGAAGAACTTAGGGAAGTGCTGACATTTGAATTTTTCTCCTACAGTGTATTATTGGTGGCAGTGACTAGTCTATCCAGCTAACACCTTCTCCTTCATTCTTGTGAGCATCTTCTGCAAGCAAATGCATCTCTGTTAACTTAGACAATGTCTGCCATTGAATAATTTAGACACTTATAGTCAAAAATCAATTATAGCCAGGAGAAGAAGTTAGATCCAACACTAAAGCAATACTATAAACAAGCAACTAAACTGAAGTTTATCAAACAAAATACTTACTGACGTGTTCTCTTTACTGTGTGATTATCTAGATCATCTGCTGGCTGCACTTGGGTCTGAACCTGAAATCACATGAATAGGGACACCAGATCTGAACATCACTTCAGCTCCCACTGCAGCAGTTGGAAACACAGCAGTTSAAAGAGAGAAGTTTAGAAATGCTTGTACACTCAGCTGTACTTTCAAAGGGACTTCAAAGATAACTGTCATGTTACTTTCATAAGATACTGGAAGGAAATATTAAGAATATAAAATGATGTAGAAGTAATCCATGACAGTAACTTTAACAGTAAAGAGATGAAGAACAGTGTCCACCCGCAGTCATAGGCAAGAAAACTGGAAATGAAGGGTAGGAATAAAACAAAACAAAAGCACACAAATAGCACTACACACAGGCAACATTTTAGAGAATACTGGGAGATGGTCAAAACAGGAGACACTTAAGGATTACCTCAGAAAACACACACTTACTAAAAAAACATTTACATGCAGGTAAGGTGAACATAAGAATGCTAAAATGTACTTCTGTTCCATCCACTGGAATACAAAGCAGAACTAAAAGCACTACAATAACTGAAGAGAACAAATTTACTTCCCCAGAAAAACATGTCTAATTTACAAGCMACGTGAAATGTCTTCTCAGATCTGCTATTTGAAATTAATGGCAGCTGGATTACGTAGACTGGCTTAGAATCTGTAGCATAACTTTTGTTTTAGTATTTTTTTTATTACCTTTAGGCCTCTTCTAAACAGGAAAGTCGCTTGACGAGTGTCTTTCTGTTGATTCAGTTTGTTTCCAATTCTGGCAAAAGTGGATTGTATGTTATTCCTGTAATATTTATAAAATAGTTATTATAAGCTCCTGTAAGTAACATTTTAAAAAGACCACTATGAAAGTCAAGAAACTGTCCAACATATCTCTAAGGGCATTGCAATRCTACTCTTGGAGACTAGACAGTTGCAATAAACTTCTCATCTACTAGGACTAACATGTGTTTAGTCACAACTACAATTAATCTGGAAATAGATAAATCATTTCTGTTACACGGAGATCTAGGACTCCTATGTGTATGTCACAGAAGAGCAAAGTCATTAATTCTGCTTTTTYACCTTGTTCAATATCTGCCAGTACTTTAACTACTGCTAATTGCATAAGGGGAAAAAAGAAAAAACCCTATCAAGATTCAGAGCAGAATTTGGCATACCCAACCCATTTTAGTTGTGCTATCGCCTCTAAGAGAAATGGCTTAAACAGAGTAAGATTAACACCCTTCCCCCTAGGAGTCAAGGGTGRCAGTTAAGCTATTACAGTTCACTTCTCAACACCATTTTCCAGTGAGCCTCTCAGTAGTTAATCCCTAGTCTAGATTATAGACAAAATAAGAACTATGAACAATTCTCATTTACAATTTCCTCAGTCAGTCATATTGTGAATATCATGGAAAACATTTTAGTTGCAGTGTAACAGGTTAATTCTGCTATAAAGAAAACATGCAATGGCATCCATGAAGCTGAAGATGGCACCAGCTTTCATAAAGGTATTTTGTTTAGAAATTAAATCATGATCATCACTTCAAAGACACAGAAGTTGGCCATTTTCATATAGACTACCTACGCTTATGCAGAATACTATTTTTTTTTTCCACAAATGAAGGTACTTCCTGAGTGTTCTGCACAATGATAAATACCTGGTTTAGTATCTGAGATCAGGTTTCTTCCATGCTCGGCTTCCAGATTTGTGAAGTATATGAGGTTTTACCTCGTTACCAGTAGCTGCCATCTCTTCATGCAATCATCAGAAACAAAACTCACTACAGAAATTTATTAAGAGTTGAGAAAAACAACTTGAATATTTTACCTTCTCTTCAGTGGGACGGGTCTCCTAATGGTTGCTGCTTGCTTTCTCTGCATTTCAGATTGTCTCTGCAGGGTTGTTTTCTTTTTCAAAACTGGGTAATTTCGCTGTGTATTCTTAAATAACAATAAAAAAAAAGATATATTGCATTTACGTATAAGGTAAACACACACAGAAAATAGAACTGTGAACCAATTGGCTATATATGGTTATAACCCAAACATAACTCTTTTATTGGGTCCTTTACTTTTTTTAAGAAATAATAAAAAAAAAAGCAGAAATACTTCACAAATTAGGTAACAGCAGTCTAAGTCACTTCCACTGTAGTGCAGTATTTCCATCCTGTATGAGATATTTGTGTATGCTTAAGCCTGTTTATTCAACATCATGAGACTGCTGAAATTCAAAAGATCAAGTTTGCTATGTTTTCCTTAGGATATTACAAGCAACTCTAGGAGGCTTAAGAACATCTTTGCTGTTTCAAGCTTTTTCAATTGAAAATTTCTTCCATTTTCAATTTTTAGCCTGCATAAAGAATGTTTGTTTCTGTCTACCTATCACATTCCAGTATAGTTTAAAACTGCTCTACACTCACAAMTTATCTATTCCCTTTGTTACTGGGTCAAATGAAGCAGAGTTTAGTGGCCACTTTTTCATTGTTCTACATATAACTGGCAGTATAATGTGCCACACACCTTTAAAATTACTCTTCACACTTAAACTGCAAAACAATCTAAATTGTACAATACTTGATTAGATGCAGCAAGCAACAATATATTGGTGCGTGGCAGAGTCAGTCTGTGGGAGCAGCAAGTATTTTACAAACCTCCCATTTTTCTAAGAGGTGCTTAGCATGTCTGTTGCAGCACTAGCTGTGACAAAGCAATGTAAAAGACARTAAAAAAAATTTACTTGTAGAAATAATTACCTGCAAATATCCCTTTCCAAAGCGATACTCCCGCACTAGGATTTTCATGATTTATAATCCAACAAGTGTTCAAAAATCTTCAAGTAATTTTAAATATATTCAGACCTGGTCATTAGACACCCTCCTTGTCATAAGACAAACACAGGCAACCCTTGCCATCACTGATTTATTAAAAAATTGTTATCAGATGTCTGTGCATCATTACAGAACAAGTGTATTAGAATATTTTTAAGTAGCACTTACTGAGAAGCACGTGTTCCAAACTTGTAACCCATCTGTACTTTTAGCAGAGTTTAGCATTACAATTCCACTAATTACCTTCTCACTAAGTGGCTGTCGGTTCAGAGGGCTAATTCCTTTGCGGGAGCCCATTGCTTTCTTGGCTGCCAAGCCAGTGATAACTCCGTAAGAACGTTTCTTCCCTGCTACCTTCTTTCTGCGTCCCAAACGATTTTTGCCGTAACCTGCAACAAGGATGAAGAGTACAAAAACATTTATCAAGGATAAAGGGTCATTGCTAAGATGGTCTGCAGGCAATTCCAGTTACCTGGCTGCACACTCTGGCTGAAAGAAAAAACTGCCACTGCATTTGCAAACAATTTGRTCCTTTAGTTAATTTAGCAAGCCTGGCCCTAGACCTAGCACAACAATAGCCAGCTTCCCACAAAGATCTGTTTTGTTCCAGTTTATATTAATGCCTGCTGAAAACTTGTTAGTATTTAGCATTTGTGTAGAGACAWTTTAGAACTCATTCTGTTATAGAAAAGCATCAAAAAAATCCAAAATGGCTCCTATCCAAATGCCAAATAAAGAAATTATTCAGCTCCCCAACCATCCAGCAAACTTCAAATTACCAGTTTGATAAAAGCAACAACAAAAATAAACAAAAAAACCCACCACCCAACTGGCTTCTGAGTTTATTTAAATCAGTAGTTCCCAARACCTGTCTTAAGAAAAAAGAACACAGCAAGTGGCCCTCTAAACTATACTAAGAAATACACAAGTTACATCACAATCACACAGTGTTTTCAATTAGAAGTTGGCATGGTGGTCTGCAAGAAATGGAGAACTGAGAGTAGTTTGAGCATAAAATGTTTCCAAATCCATGATAAATAGTATTATTATTAYTCTAGTTAAAAGTGTTTGGTTAACACTTTTAAATGTTTAACATTTTTGAACAATATTCTCCTTTTCGTTTCTCCCCAAAAAGTTTAAGGGTCCCAGCTCAARTTCCTCCACTTTTCTAAAGTGTTTGGCAGCTGTTTCTACAGAGAGACCGGAATGGTGCCAACCTTTTGTGACTTCTGCAGCTGGCAGAGGAGTTGCCACCTATCAGAGTAACTTCTGGCAAAGCAGCAGCAATAAATCTACAGCTCATAAGTACTAAAATGCTCAGAAGAACGTTTTCTTCTATTTGATGGTATCATTTGCTCAGGGTGAAATAAAAGGGCTTGTTTTCAAGGGAAACGTGCCATGCCACGAGTACATCCCACGAGAGGGAGTAAAGCTATTCACAATACTTCAACATGTCACAAACGTGGCAGTAGTGCAAAAACATTTGCCTTTTCCTAGAACAAAGGCAGTCGGTCAGGCAGAACGTCAAGAAGTGCAAGTAAAAGTCACAGCTGTATTTAGAATTTTGTATTTGCAGCTCAAATTCCTCCTAATAGTCTAAATATCAGACTATATATACTCTAATCTTTGCTTCTTTTGGGCCCTCTACAAACAACTGCAATTGACAATCACAATTGCAATAGCATATAATACTATATGTAGTAACATGCAATATAATCAACACATTTGACTATCTACCTTTTAAAACCATTACTCTTTCCTCTCCACAAATATTTTTACACTTRGGTTGAGGAACCTCAAACATTTTCCTCAACTGTCACTAATTTACAGAAACACTTCTGTCATCACCTCTATAAAAAGTAAGATTCTTTTGGAGTCTTCAGCTATACGATATTCCATTGCTCCCAAAAGACATTTTTATACAGGATGCTGATGCATCCGATATATAGGGTGCTGAGCAAGGATGCTGCTAGAACAAATACTAAACGATAATAAAGATAAAATGGGGATTACTGCAAATTACTGTGACCAGCACTCTAGGAAGACATACACTTTGATACTTAAAAAAAWAAGAACCTGTATGCTAAATACCTCATTCACTTGGACTGAAGCAGTAAACTTCTTCATTAGACAGTATTTTTCATAGAATCATAGAATGCCGAAGGTTGGAAGGGACCTCAGAGGTCATCGAGTCCAACCCCCCTGCTCACGCAGGGTCACCTAGAGCACCATCCACTGCTGAAAAAATACTTTTAAAAACTAAACATAAAGCAAAAGCAGTCTTAACTTAAGCAAGTGCTAGTAGTACTGCAGTAACACCTGAGCATCATTTTAGCATGTGAATCCTCTTTATTGAAAAAGCCAAGAGGTGCTCAGGCAATCTACAATAGGTTGTTACTGTGCATTCTACAATAGGTTGTTACTGTGCATTCTTCCCCTCATAACCCCTTCTCTAGTATTTTTTTCTCTACTTTTCTACTCTGCTGCATAAACATGGAGTTAAGAAACCTGGTGCTACCGCACCAGGCTCAAGGTCTTACCCAGAAAAGCTGACTCAGACACTCTGGACTATCCCTTTGTATATCACAATGGCAACACTAGAGTCTGCAGCAAGAGCTATTTTTGAGCCAGCTACTAGGAAAATTTTACCTCGCAAACACAAATATGCTGGCTGTTTTGCACAAAGCTCTGAGGTCTGGCAAAGGCCTCCACGTTTCCCTGTACACAGGGTTTGAGATTAGCAGCACTCTTTCTTCCCATCTTTGAATGGGAACAAAGCATCAACACAGTTTCCCGAATTAAAATAAAATCTAAAAATGCTGTTCTGACTGAACCAAATATGAAGTCAAATACAAATGGATCACCAAGAACAGAATTACAGTCAAAGCTGTACATGGCACTATTTGAAATACACCTGAATTGACGACGTCAAACCACACATTTTCACACACATTTTCAATAGGTCACTTTTCAGCTCACAGAGTTACTGTGCACCCCATGTTACAATTAAGATACACACCCTTCTGCTGCTGGATTCCCCACTTGGAGCCTGATGTCCTGAACTGCCGAGCTCCATTCTGCTGAAGCCCCCTTTTCATTTTGGGGGAATATTGCTTTCGCTCTTCTTTTTTATTCAGCTTGATTATATCATCTGTAAGGGGGAGGAGAAAAAGGGGAAAAAAAAAATTCTGATACTCTGCAGATAAATTCCAGTTCCGAAGAAAACCCCTAGCAGCTTGAAGATGGGTGGAACAGACTAGTTAATCTTGCAAAGCTAGCACATACAAGTTAAAGTTCCAGAAATATTATCTTTATAAAACATCCAGACCACGAATCTTAAGAGCACATATTTTATAAAATATTGCCCCAACAGAAAGACAAGCAGTTACATTCATTCAGAATACCCAAGAAGCTTGAAAACTTACGTCATTTAGTCCAGTATTAAGTTTTATGTCTAATGACTGTCTGTTAGTTTGTGTATACTACCTGTAAAGAAAAGGTAGCCCCACCTAACTCCCACTTTCCAAAYTGCAGACAAAAAGTCAATTCAAGTCTCAGCTCTTTCATCCAAAGGTCCTAAAAGTCATGCAGGGAGAACTCAGGCAAACAGATTTCTTCSTAAGTTCACTGGGGTCCAGATCATTAGGAAGAAAAGCAAGGAAGATCTCTCTCCCCCAGCGATCTCCAAGCCAAACCAATCATCTTACCTGTTATCCTGGAAAATAACGGGGAATAAATTATTATCAGTTTAAGAACATGTTGAAAACAACAATCAATGGAAAGTAAACAGCAAGTTTGTCACAAATGATGTCAAACCAGTTGTATTTCCTTCACTAATAAGGTAGGTGCCTCAGGAGATGACAGTAAAGCAGGTTTATTTGAATTCTAGACAGCTTATAGAATGAGCATAGAAGAAAATGTTAAATTGCATCTAGATCATGGAAGCAGAATTGGTATCAGCTACCATAGGGATGTGGACATCCCTTTTTAACTCAGGGAGAGACTATATGAGAACTATATAGAGAACTATATATACAACTATATTCAGACTTCACTGGATAGACCAAAAAAAAAAAAAAAAAAGGAAAAAAAATCAAATGTTTTGCATCTCACTGAAGTAACAATAGGAGGAAATTAGCTTCCTTTACTGTAGAAATGATTGTGTATTAAGGGAAAAAAAAAAGAAAAAGAAAACAGACACAGTCAGGGTTTGATGTCTAGAGACTCTTCTTTACCAGAGGATCATCCCAGGTTCGGGGATTCCGGAGCTATCCTTTTCATACAACAAAGGAAACGCAAGACAAAAAGCTTCTCAAACTTTTAAGAGCAAACATATAACTCTGCTTAATGGGTACTTCCACTCCCCTATGTGATATGAATTGCTATGTTTCACGGGCAAGACCAAATACACAACCAAACATTAAGATCTTTATCTTTGGATTCCCAGGCTCATCGTGTCAGCTTTATTGATATTGTGACAGACGTGGCATTATATCTAATCTTTGCTCACTGCAAATTACACAGCACAGGTCGTGGCGTTGACTTGAGAACAGTAGGCATGGATGACACTGTTTTCTTGCAAGTTACTCTTCAACTAAAGCTGTTAAGGGACACCCACAACAGCTTCTTAAATAAAGTGTCATCTATGATGCTGCAGAAGTTCTTTGCAATCTAGTATCAGTCAATGTCCAGGAACCTGCATGTGACTTACTCAAAGGAATACGGCCAAAAAACCATCAGCAAAAGCAGAGCTACTCAGAATCAATGATCCTTAGTCCTGGTAGCCTTGGAAACACATTGATTCAGTCAGTCTCAGCCTATGAGATTAAATCTCAGTCTATGAGATTAAAAGTAAAAAGAGATTTACATAAAAACAATTCCACATTCAGAAAATCTCTGCACATCATCAGAAAACAAACTGAAAAATCCATTTATTCTGAGTCAAGCCACAATGACTGGATCTAAATCAATTCTCTAACTCAAATAACAAATCCACTTTTTAAAGGAAGGCCCCAGTTATATCCATGTACCAGGCTTCGGTAGCRTTGTGTCAGTTTGGGGCAAACTCCACACTTTCTGCACAAACCTGGACTGCAAGAYGCACTTCTGGAAGGTGCCAAATGTGTCCCCCAGCCTTATGGGGCCTCAGTGAGAGAGCCAGAGGAGGTTCCACTGAGAGGCAGCTCCACAGACATTTTATGAGGATTCATAAACTTCCCTAATACGAACAACCACCTGGAGGTTTTATGGGCTTTATCCCATACTCGTATCTTTGCAACAATAATTARTAAGTGTGAACACAAACCCTCTCCCTTAGAAAGGCTCCACACGGGAAAGCTGGGGCTCGTCTTTGCCAGATTTCCACAGGGAAGCACCGGGCAGCGCCAACATCGCGCCGAGGAGCCGCTTCAGGGGAGCCGCACGGGAGAGCGGCCGCCGCCCGCCCCGGCGCCAGGCCGGGCCCGCCGGCTCCCCGGGACCCGTTCCCGGCGGAACAAAGGGACCCACCGCCGCACCGAGCTCAGCCGAGCTAAGCCAAGCCTAGTCGAGCTAGGCCCGGCCGGCTGCCCCCGCCGCGCTCCGGCCATGGTAGGGCCCCGCTCCCCCCTCCGCCCCAGTCGGCGCGGTCTGTCCCCCCTAAATCCTCCCCCGTTGGTTCCGCCCGGCCGGTTCGCTCCGGAGCGCGCTCCTCCCCCGCGAGCGCCAGTACTTGGTTCAGCCCGCAACCCTGTCTCCCTCGCCGGGCCCGGGGCGCTCTCCGTACCGAGCGACATGTCGATCTTCTCCAGGCTGTCACTGCTGCCGTTGCGCGCGGCCGAGGAGCCCGAGAGCGGCTTCGCGGCCCCGAACGCGCTCATGGCTGCCTGCACGACCACCGCCGCCTCGGCCAACCGCGAGCGCGCCGCGCGCATGCGCAGGGTGCGGCAACGCATGCGCTGCAACCTCTGCCCACACCAAGTACGGGCAGCGCTCGGGCTTGCCCTCCCMTCTGCCTTCTGCGCATGCGCAGTAATCATTGCCCGCTGTGGAACATAGCGCATGCGCCGAGGTGCTGCCGCCCCCTGTGGGCAAGAGGGGGCGCCATGAGCCTGGTGGGGGACCCCTCCACAAAACAGGAACAACTTGAAGGTGAAAACTAATAAGGACTATTTTTTTTTTCTTTATATTCGCATTTTTGGGGGCTGTGTGCGCTGCTGAGGGGCTAGCAGCACATAAGTGCCAGGACTTTGCTAGATGGGTTATATCCAGGCTGGGATCTCTCTTCTTCATCCAGTGGGACATCTTTCCTCCATCCAAGCACCCTGTATTAAACCTAAGTGGTTGTAATTATTGCTGAAATCTCTACATCTTGCTCAGCTTTGGTCAATGTGTTCACAGGATATTAAAGGAAGTAACAGACAGGCACACAGTGTAAACCAAGTATCCTCAGAGATCAGAGGAGCTGCTGAGGCTTTCTGGTCTCTGTTTTGACTTCAGAGCAGATCAGTAACAGGGCTTTGCACTTTTACCCTTATTATGCAGCACTCTCCTTTTAAAATAAGGCAAATAAAGTCTTTCTGGATGTTTATCTTGCTGCTTTCTACTGCATAGAAGAGAATGGTTCAATTAATGATGTAGGACATCTTCAGTTTGTGATAGATTTTCTCTTTGTCCAAGCAAGAGGAACCTGCAAGGAGCGCACGAAGCCACGAATTAGGACCTCACCTTCTCCTCCATATTCACCATGGACAGCTTCACTTCAAGTCCTGGAGTCAGAGATTTGAAATGTGTTTTCCTCTAGACATTGCTATGAGTGCGACTTGAGTTTTTCCAAGGTTCTGTTTCCAATGGGAAGATGCTACTACCAAGTTACCAATAAATACCAGTATTAGCAATATCAGAATCAAATGCCATGTTTTTTTTTGTAAAATTTTACACCACTTATCTGTGGTGCTATGAGGCACAGCTCCATCCGGTGACTTTGTGATAAACAAATGCTGTTTAACCAGCCACAAATACACTAGCTGTAAAGGTGACAGATGCCGCCTGCCCTTGTGACAGGTGGAAGACAAATTGCAGATTGTACCACATCAGATGGTGGCATTTCTTATCAAAACAGCATGTCAGCAGTCTGCTGTTCAGCACAACAGAAAATCAAGGGAAGGTTCTGCTGCTGAAGACCATTTGTTCAAGAGTTTGTTTCTTCAGAATTCCAAGCACCCAAAATAATGCAGGGACCATGTAGGTTGTAAAGCAGTCGACAGCCCTCATACTGCTGTCTAGTCCTCAGGAACATGGCAGCTTCTAGCCAAGTGACACTGGCTCCATGTGGCACTGAAGTACAAATGTCTGGTACTTTAGCCATATATAGAACTTTGTTCTGTGGCAGACTGTATTTTGCTCTTCCCACACCATGCTCCAACTCTCAGTGTCTTTGAGAGTAGCAGCATATTTATTCTCTTATTAGTAGAGTCTGGTATGTCAACACATGGGTATATTTGAGTAATTTCATTTCCCTCTTACTCAGTTCAGTCTGCACAGCTAACACCATTTTCACTTACTGAAATGCTATGCAATCCTTCCAAGTTTGTATCCCAACAAAGAGAGACACTGTGTCTGAAGCGACCCCAGGCTACAGCACATGTTGGAGATGGCTCTTCTCCTTCCCCATCTCTTCTTCAGCACATGTAGCTCCCTCAGAAACCAGACAGCAGGGTCTGGCTGTCCAGAAACCCCTCTTGCTATAGTACATTGTGAAGGATTTACACAGTAGGCGTTACCTGTTAAACAGCATGGTTGAAATTCATTGGAGGAGCTGTTGCAATTAGCAAGCAGAAACCATAAGCAAAGTATCAGCTACTAARGGCACTCAGATTAAAAGCCAGAGGAGACCATCTAGTACACTCTGTATGTTACAGACCACAGAATATCCCACCTGAATTGATCCCAGAAATACATGAGCTGCTAGCATCTTCCAAATGAGGTTTCTGATTTTTTTTTTTCTCCAAGATACAGCCTCCCTTAGAAATAGTACCTTACTCCTATCATGGGATTCTCTAGCATCCACCAGCGTCTGCCAATTCTGCCTTCTCCAAGAGATACTTTTTGTCTGAAAAGAAACGACAGTGAGTTAATGGCTGACTTGTTGTCACCCAAAATTCCCCAAGCAGGAAATTGGTCTGCAAGGCTCTGGATTTCACTACTGTTTAGCATTAAGATCTGCTCTCATATTTTGAACTGTGCTGTCCTCTATTGGCACTGCTTAAATTTGTCCCTGCAGTATAAATTGGGAGATTATCCTCCTTTTTAGTCCYGGTTCAATCCTATAAGCCAATCAATGTATGCATATATACAGTATGTGTCTTTGTGAACGTATTGCAGTGAGGATCACCTATTTAGAGCTAAGAGGAACAGTTACTGGAATTTTCCACCGAGTACAACCATGGAAACCTCAGCTCTCCGGGRCAGCCCTGGCACAGCCACCGGCTCCGGAGACACGTTTGGGTTTCCCCACCCACAGCCGCCTGTCACGGAGCGTTCTCAACCTGATGTCAGCAGCGCCACTTTTTCCAGTTTGATTTCTTTGATTTTCCAGTGGAAAGTCCGCAGGATTCCGGCATCTTTTCCACAGCTCTTTACAGCGAACGACAGAGCAGAAAACCACCTCCCGCCTCTGCCCGCGGGGCGCTTGCGGCTTGGTTTTGCTCAGGACTCCCGACGCAGTCTCGGCGAGCGGGTATCTCGCTGAGCAGACGCCTAAATCCCGCGGCCGCCCCGCATCCAGCTCTCCCTTATCATGGCTGACAGCTCCCGCCCGCCAACGGCTCCGAGCCGCCACTGCCGCCGCCTTCCCCCAACTCCCCCCTGCGCGGGGCACGTCGGGAGCTGTAGTCCCGCGGGGCACGCCGGGACATGGAGTCCTGGGCTCCGCAAGCGCCGGCGGCCGCCGCTGCACGCGGTGCTCGCCGGGAGTTGTAGTTCGCGAGGCCTGTGGGCGGTGCGGGCTCCACGTGACGGTGACGGCGACAGTGACAGGGAGGGCGGCGGTGGCGGCGGGGCCGCGCGGCCGGGATGGAGATCGGGCCCCGCGCGGGGCACGCGGAGAGCAGGTGGGGGCCGCGGCGGGGGCGGCGACGCGTCCGTGTGTGCGCGGCCGTGACACGCGGGTGCGCGCGGGGCTGCGGGGCGTGACAGCGGGGGKGTGTGACGCTGTGTGCGTGGGGTGTGTGTGACACAGGGCGCCGGTGACATGCCGTGGGGACACGCTGCCCGCGTGTCTCTGTGGCTGCGGGTGCAGCGAGGGTGAYGCGCTCGTGGGTGTGCGGGGCGGCCGGGAGATGTGTGTGTGGGGGGTGTGCATGGGGGTGTCAAACATGTATGTGTGTGTAAAATCATTGTGTGCGTGGATAGGGGGTGTCAAACATGGATCCGTGYATAGAATTGTTGTGTGTGTGCATAGGGGTATCAAATATGTACGTGTACAGAGTTGTGTGCGTGTATAGGGGGTGTCAAACATGGATCCGTGTATAGAATTGTTGTGTGCATGCATAGGGACATCAAACATGGATCCATGTATAAAATTGCTGCATGTGTGTATAGGAGTATCAAACATGCACAGGTATAAAATTACTGTGTACATGTATAGGGAGTATAAAACATGGATATGTATATAAAATTGCTGTGTGCATGTATAGGGGTATCAAACATGTACATGTATGTAAAATTGCTGTGTGCATTCCTAGGGGGTATCAAACATGTATGCATATATAAAATTGTGTGCATGTATAGGGGTATCAAACATGTACGTGTATATAAAATTGCTGTGTTCATATATAGGGGGTATCAGACGTATGTGTATATAAAATTGTGTGTGTGCATAGGGGTAGCAAACATGTACGTGTATATAAACTTGCTCTGTGTGTGTATAGGGATATCAAACGTATGCATATAAAATTGATGTGTGCATGTATACGGGGTATCAAACATGTATGTCTGTATAAAATTGCTGTGTGCGTGTATAGGGGTGTCAAACGTATGCATATATAAAATTGCTGTGTGTCTGTATAGGGGCGTCAAACGTATGTCTGTATAAAATTGCTGTGTGCATGCATAGGAGTATCAAGCATGTGGACATGTATATAAAATTGTGTGCATGTATAGGAGTATCAAACATATATGTGTGTATAAGATTGCTGTGTGCGTGCATGGGGTATCAAACATGTAGACGTGTGTATAAGATTGTGTGCGTGTATAGGGGTGTGAAACACGTACGTGTCCGGCGGTGGCCGCGCGGCCGAGTCCCATCAACCATCCCTGGATCGGCCGTCGCAGCGGTGTTTGGGTTAGGCCCCATTTCCCCCAGCAGCGCTGCCTGATGCGCGGGTTTAGGATCGATCTTTAGCTCGTGTTTATTAACACGAGGCCTTTCGGCACGTGGCCAGAGGCCTGGGCCCCGGGSCGCCCACGGGTGACAATGCAGTGGATGCAGCTGTGAGAACGCGACGCGGCGGGAGCTTCATGGGKTGATCTTGTTTTATGCTCTAGGCAGGGTTTTTCTTGCTGTCGTTTACTCAAGTGGCAGCGGGTTTTCTTTGGAGGTATCTTCATAATGCCTTACTTATTTCAGATCACTTTTGTTKTCATATTTGCAGTCTTTGCCTTGTGCTTGCATCCTGCGTTGCTGCTTGGGAGTGTGGGGCACACGTTGCGGGAGGAAAATGAGAGCCCTGGCTGGGGAGGAGGGAACTGCTGAAACTCGATAGCAGAAACACTCTCCTTATCTGACAAACTCCAACTAGCTGGAATGTTTCTGCTAGTAATGCATGGTGCTTTTTAAATTCTGCTGCAGGAGTGGCCTTCTATTTTTATATGAATGATTTGAGCTGTTCTGCCTCTTTGAGCTGATGTCTCGAACTCGGCAGATTCAGAAGGGTAGATGGAATTGGCTGCATTCATTTTTGTTTTCTTTCCCCTGCACCCACTGCCTGAGAAGCAGAGCCCAGGGCAGCTCTGTTCTTTCTTGGATTGCTTTGCAGCCTGGAAGGTAGGTGAGAAGAGGCTGAAGTGGATGCAGATGTCCTGTGTAATCGTCCCGGGAAGGAGGAGGGCTCCGTCCCCTCTGGTGCCAGCGCTGTGCAGGAGCAGGAGAGGAAAAAGAGGAGAGCAGGAGAGGAAAAGGAGGCTCTTTGCTGCTTTTGCTGTCTCTTCTCTTTAGTGACGAGGCTGAAACGCAGCCATAGCCAGGACCTGCTTTGCCTGTCACTGCCTGGGGCCAGCTGCTTGCAGCGGGACGTCCCTGCGCTGGGGCAGGACTGCGCTTCACAGGTGCCTTCGCTCCAAGATTGTCCCGTCCGTTGTGTCCGTGGCCTCTGCATCCTCTTTGGACTGTAACGGAGGGGCTATTTTTAAATGAAGGCATTCGCCTGACTCAGCAGCGTGGCTTCCTTCATCTGCCGTGAGTCACCTTTGCTGACTTGGTCCAAAAGAAATTTCTGCTCGTGCTGGCGTGGAGGGACTGAGAAAGCTCTGGGAGTGCAGAAGGATTGAGAGACTTGCATCATSATCCCCTCTGCAGTGGCATCAAGCAATTTCTAACTCCAAGGTTGGATTCTGCCTGTATTATTGCACTGTAAAAGCTTCAATTATGCCTGGAGCAATTCCTGGCAATGAGCTGATATGGCTCCAGCTGGAGATGGAGTTTGTATTGGAAAGCAGGGAGCTCCCAGGCTGACTGTACGGAGCTGGTGGTTAAAGTGGGAGGCTGAGTCAGGGAGCATCTTTAAAGAGAAATGTATGTGAGTCTCACTGATATTCCGGAGTTTCAGATTTCATGGGCAGCTCTGAAATAAGGATCTGGGATTTTTTTTTGCTCCCAATAACCTTAGGGAAAATCTGTTGAAGCTCACAACTTTCAGGATGGAATTATACTTTTTTTGCTGTGTGAAGGAGTGTACCGTAATCCTTCAGATAACAACCATATTTTGTGCAGGCCCACCCAGCATGTTGTTTCTCCCGGAAATACTCTCACTGGCATCTGGGTTGTGGTGTTGTCAGTGTCTCCTCTGCAGTCAGATCACATYCAGATTCTTGCCTGACCTACATCCCCGGCTAGAACTGAGCTCTTCTGAATGAAAGCCTGAGAAATTCAGCTGCATTTCAGGTAGGGAGCAGAGCGAGCCACCCTTCCTGCCAAGCCTTCTTTCAGCATTTGAGAAAATGCTGCAGTTAGCCTGGCAGCAGCTGCTGTAATTGTGGAACCGGAGCAGAGACGCGGCAGGGAACTGTGCAAATGCTCTCAGCTCCTCTTGGTGGTGAAAACCAGGCTATGCTAAAACACGAAGGCAGCAGCAGATGTGATTCCTGTGGAGGTAACTCTGCTCATGCAGCGTGACCCACCGTGGGTCTGCTGCTGCCTTGGCCCTTCCTGGAAGTAGCATGATTTGCATCAGGGGTGAGAAATTTCGCGTTTTTTTCCTGTGATGTGATTTCACTCGTTCTTGCCTCTTTATGAGCCTGGGTTAAGCTGGGTTAGAACTGCAAAGAAGAAATCTCTTTATTCGGTAAAAACAGACGGACTTCTCAGTACTGCTGTGAGCACCTGCTGAAACAGCCTAGAGGCAGCTGCGTCCTGGGCATCAGCAGAGTCCTCTGCATCCAGCTTGGGAACTGCTCTTGAATCCTTTGGGTCAACAGCTTCGGTCCTATGGGATTCTCGCTGTTGATTCAGGGATATAATTCACTTTTGGTGGCTTCTGAATCAGCTCAGCAGAGATGCTGTTATTCTGCTGTTTGTGTCCTGTGTGCATTTGAGTTCAGTGGCGGAGGCGCTATCTTAACATTTGAGGTTATTTTAAAAGGATTAATTAATTGATATTTGTCTCCCAGTGTTAAGAGCAAGTTGTGACTCCAGTCTTTTGGAGACCCTCAAYATCTGTGGAGACCCTCAATTCCTTCTTTAACAAAATAGGTCATTTAGGAAGGGCTCTGCTGTCACCCAGTGTGTACCAGCCTTGYGTTCCTGTGAGCATCACATTCTTTTTATAGCATAAAATAACAAAGAGGGAGTTTCCCTGACTCACTGGTTTGTACTGACAGTGTGAACTGACAGGGCTTTCATTTGCATTACTTAACACTGGGTGTTAGAAATAGCTTGGGAAGGAGCTGATGAAATGAAACTGCTGCCAGCAGCTGCCCTCTGACCAGGGGCCCAGCCTCCTGCTTTGTGCAGCCACGGCACGAGTGGAAAAAAACCTCAGGAAGTTGCCTTTCCTGGGAGGAATTACTGACTGTGCTTGCTGCTTGTGAGTTAACATATCAGGCTTTCATTCTACGAGGTCATCTTGAATGCTTAAAAAAATGCAGAAGCAGATTTTGGGGGGCATTTCCACACCCAAACATGCCTTGCAACATTCCTATTGCTGCTGGAAGAGTTGCTCCCATCTCAATCTGTCTGTCTGACAGCTGGTGTTTCTGCTGCTACACTGTCAAGCAGCTTGAGTGGGAAGGGCCAGAAGTGAATCTTCCAAGATTTCCTTCTCCAGAGCTGCCTTTGCACAGGCAAATCTCCCTACCTTTCCRTTCTGTCACTCCCTCTTTGTGGCTGTTAATGGTAATTAATTTTTTGCTGTACACAGGGCAGCTGCTGATGAGAAATGCTGCCCAAGTTCTCGAGTACACCTGCCATTTACAGGTTGTTAATCTCTGTCAAGAATGTAATTGGCTTTTTGTAAGAAYGGCTGCTTTTATCTGCAGCAGCTCAGGGACAGAGAGCAGCCCCATGGCTGCCCACGTGCCTGTCTTCTACGCCGTGGGACAGTGTGTCTTGTTCCCAGGTGCTGGGTTTGAACAGCTAAAATGGTTGTTTGCCCCAGCCCGTTCACAGACTTCCCCTCTGGGGAACGGGGCATTTCTTCATGCTGGAAGTGCTGAAGTGCCTGATGCAGAGCAAACTGCTCAGCAGAGTGCTGGTGGATGCAGCCTGGGCTGCTGGTGTATCTGCTGATGCTGTGTAGGTTGGTGTAGGTCACGATGTTGCCCTATGGCTGCTGTGCATCCTCAGCTGAAATGCTCCTACAGCTGAAATGCTCCTACTTTCGATAGTCTCTGATAGCCTTGCATCTGATATTAGGCAATATCCTGGTTGRAAAAGAGGTCCTCAGTCTTTGCTGGGCGATACTGTACAGTACATTGCAGACACCTTCATGCTCCATCACCTGAGACCGTGTTGCTGCAGGTACCRGTCATCACAAGCGTTACTGCAGGGCTTCTGGTCCACTGGCCATGGCAGGGCTAGGGCAGAGGGAGGTGTAAGGCTCCCTACCTTAGCCTTGCTAGCTTCTGGTCTACCAGAGGTTTCCAACTGACCAAAGTGACCTTGGAGAGGATGTGTTACCGCCGTCCTCCTCCGCAGCTGCTGTTCAGCTCTCTGATGCTCATTAGGGAATTTGCTGTTTTCCTCTGCAGGAAGGAGCACTGGAAGCTGCTAGGCAACCTGAAGACCACGGTGGAAGGTTTGGTGTCCACCAGCAACCCAAACGTCTGGTCTAAGTATGGCGGCCTGGAACGGCTCTGCAGAGACATGCACAGCATCCTCTATCACGGGCTCATCCACGACAAGGTAGGTGTCTGTCCTGCCAACGCTGCTGTCTGTCCGAGCAGCTTTGGTGTCAGCCCCTGAGTGGCTCACCTGGATCTATCTGCTTGCAGTTTTCTTTAATGCTTATAGTATGGATTGAGTACAATGCTTGCATCAGTGGGGGAAATAATTAGAGCAGGAAATGAGCTTGCTTTGCAGGCACTGTAGCTGGAGGAGGGACCTGCGTATGTGTTCGTTCAGTCACAAATACTTTGACATGTTTTTTCCAATTACCTGTGTTGTCCTCTGTGGTGAGAGACCTGCCCCTTTCTTCTTTCTTCCTGCTGCAGCCTGCAGCAAAATGATAAAGCTGAATTCACTGTGAGTCAGCCTCGTATCATGGGGACTTGGACAACTCCCCAGTGAGGTTGGGCAAGAGAATTTACTGTTTCTGATTAGCTGTGTTAATAATTGTGGCCGCAGCCTGGTCTGCACTCTGCATCAAGGGGATGTCTTTCCACACTCTCATCACCCCTCGCAGTTGCTCATCCAGCCATTCCCTTCTCCACGAGTGCCTGGCAGCATTTTTCTTTTCCACTCTGGGAGAGTCTTTGTGTGCAGRGGCCTGAAGATCTCCCCTTCAGCTTGCTCCTTGCACCACAATTATTTCTCAGTGGAAAGGTAAAGCAAGGCTGCAGGGCATGCTCTGGGGAAAGCTTCCCCTCAGCCAGCTCTGCAACCAAATGAGCAGGGTAGAGAAACCAGAAGGGTTTGCACAGGGCTGGCTGGGCTCCAGGTGTGGCAAAATTGCACCTATATAATGCTGCACTCAAGCTTATTATTTTGCCTGCAGAAAGAGTGAGAGAGGCCCTCCCAGCGTGGCGCTTTGCTACCTAAATTCGTTAGCTGAGGGCGGCCCTGTCCTCGTTAAGGATGGTGCACATTAGTGACCTTTGCAGGGAGGTAAGCAGAGACACAGAGAAAGAAGTCAGCTCTTAAAYGCAAGGTGTGCACTGCTCCTTTCTGACAGTCTAGGGTGATTCATCCTTGTCTGTGTAGTAGTTGTTTTTCACGCCACAGCTTTAGAAAATTTAAACAGCATGTTTGTCTWTCTTGATGCTTTTATTGCTATGTAAAGGCGGTTCTTTTAGTTAGTAATGTCTCTGGTGCTTAGGGATGTGTGATACTACAGAAGGCTGGATCTAAAATAGCTGCAAAGGGAGGTTAATAAAAATAGAAAGTTTCCTAGCAGTTTTTTTTTATTTGTTTCAGCTAACTACTTCCTTTTATTTATCTGTTTTTACATCAACTTTGTTTTTACAACAAGGAATAAAAACAAYAATGATGAAAATTTCCATATGTACATGTTAACAGAACCAGGTGAGAGAATTTTAACTTTTGAGTGAATTTTATTTCTTCATCAAAAAACAACTGGATCTAGAAGGCTAAAATTTCCATTCTAATTCTCTAACCTTAAGCTTCTCAGAAAAAAGAACAGAGAAACCACAAAACAGAACATATTTGTCTGACATTTGTGAAAGAGGAAATAAAGATGGAGGAGAAAATTAGCATTTTGGCTAAGAGAGACATTTTGAGGCTGTGTTTTTACATGATAGAGGGATGGGGTAAATAGCAACTCATCTGCAGTTCCTCTTAACTGGAAGAGTAACTGAAAAGAAATAACTCATTGTCTGAGTAAAGGTGAGGCAAACAACAACAAAGAGCTAGGAGAAATGCAGCGTTGGAGCATGTTGTATCATGTTTCTTATCTGCTGCACTCAGCCCTACTGGTGTCCTTGTTGGTTATATTATATTAGGAGACAGCAGTGGTTTCTGTTTTCGTCCGGGTGTGTTTCTGTGCTGCCCTTTGTGTCCCCTTGCTGAGGTCAGGCTCTGGGCAGTGCTGAGTCGTTGGGTCCCTCCTCCGGGTCTTGTTCTAGCAGGAAGAGGAACGGTGATAATGGGAACTCCGTCAACTTTGGACTTGGCACGCCTTCAAATACCATAAGCAAGGAGGGATGGAGTGATTTGTGGGAAGATTGGGAGGATTTTGAGCACAATTCTCTAATTTGAGTTTGAGGGGTAGCAGGTAGCATCTGAGGAGGGATTCCTTCTATCTGTGTGCCCTTTTCTGGCCTTGGCTCCACTCCAGGCTCCATGATGAGCTGCAGTTGGCAATGCGGGTCTTTAGGGTCTTCATTGCACTGCAGCAGGGGCTGGGGCCTTCCAGTGCCATGTCCCATCCGTGTCTAAAGATATATCCTGTCTCCATTGTGTGATGGACTGGGATCTTACTTGATGGGATTAAAAAAAGCTTGGGAATCTGCTGTCTCGTTGTGGCTGTGCTTGTGGAGCTGAATGCACAACTGGTGGGTCAGTGTGGCAGGAACAGTAAATGACTTATCTGCCTCAGGCCAGTATTGCTTTACTTGGTCTCTGTCCCCTTTTGTGTCAATATAACTTTCTTTTACTCTCATTATTTTTCTCTATTTTCTGTGAGCCCGTTTTCCCATCTTGCTAGGGTTAGGGGCTCACAGTAAGATGGGGCTACTCTTTTATCTGCCTTTTAGCTGGTGCTGAGGTTCTGCAGGGCCAGGCACCCAACTTGCCCTGATGYTTTGCCCACTACGTGCGAGAGACACTGCCTGCTGCAGCAGCAGGGAGGGCAGCTTCAATTCAAAGGCCTGTTCTTCCTCACGGCAGCAAGGTCGGCGAGATGAACCCTGGGTTACACAACTCCCTTGTCCAGGGAAAAGGGTGATCAGGCCTTACTGAGCAGGCCTGCAGTTCTTCTGTGTTATGAAAGGTGAATGCCCTGGGCTAGGCTTCAGGACTGGCAGCCCTGGCCTGGGGTTGCCCAGTCTTTGCTTGGGCTCTGTGTATCCTTCCAGTTGTTTCTCCTCTGCCAGTTGTCTCACCTACTCTGTCAAATGTCTGCTTCCTCTTTGGATATAAAAAGATCTCAGGACAAACCAGAGGTGGGCGTTGCCATCAGAACAGTTCCCCTTCCCGAAGCCTTTAGGCAAGTGGCTGTTGGGGGCAGATTGGGCTCTACGATCTGTCCTGACAGGTTGTAGCTTGAATGCCTTGTCCTAGAGGGCCAGCTCTATCGTATCGCTTCTGCTCGGAAGGATTTAATCACTTCTTCCCTCTCGGTGCCTGTTGAATCTCATGTGGCAGCTCTGCTGGAGGTGTCTGATGTCCAGGTTTGCTGCTGTGAACTTGCTGCWCCCAGTGGGTGTTGCAGAGGGGCTTTCGGGGAGTCTAACGGTGCCTTTCCTGGGCAGCTGTGTTGCAGACAAAAGGATTACTGGCAGTTCGTGAAAGACATTCGCTGGCTGAGTCCCAACTCTGCTCATCATGTGGAAAAGGTGAGTCCTGGTGGGGTGGCTCCGTGTCCCCAGCAGGGAAGGAAGCGGGCGGCTGGCGTATGAGCCTCCCTGAGGAATCAGTTTTGCCTCCACTGTTGGCCTGTGGCAGATGAAGTGGCGGACAGTGGAGCTCGCGGGGAGGGGATGGCTCCCCAGCCCTGTGTATGTGGGGCTGAACCAAGCAGGGCAGCCTTGTGTTTGTGACAAGCCCATGGTTTAGGCTGAGACAATCGGCCACTTATTTCTCACAGGCCACTCTCCAACTCCACGAGGTTGGTACAAAAGGCGTCACCAAGGGAACCAGCACAAATGATACTTCTCTGTGCTAACGGGTGATTTATGCAGCTGTACAAATCTCTAAAGGTTTGGGCTGCCTCATTTCCTGGTTGTGTCCTGGCCTGACTATTCCCTTGGTTCTTCTGTTCCTGGCTTTTGCCCTATGCTGACATGGGGGATGCTCTCGCTCCTCGGCCCCTGTGCCCTCACAGACACCCCAGTGCAGGTCGCTCCCTCTGTGGCACAGGCACGGAAGTGTGAGCAGGGCGGGTGGCCTCTGCTGCAGTCTTCTTGAGRAGCCATGAGGAGGAATGCAAAGAGCTGAGCACTGCACGTCTGTATGTGCAAGCTGCTCCTGGGCCCGTGCTCAAGGCTGGCTCAGGAGGATGTGAGCTGTGAGTGCCCTCAGCAGCACAGTCCAGCTCTACAACTCAAGCTGCAACAGCCCAGGCTATGAGCTGTGATGTTCCTCGGTTAATGTGTCAGCAAGATGATGGTCATCCCCTCAGGAAAGCATTTGCTTTGGGGAGCGTGGGGTCTTGTGAGGTCAGGGCTGTGACATATGGGTGGGAAAGCATGTAGGAGAAATACGTAGTGCTGGTGGCTGTAGGGAGGAGAACTTTGGTCACTGGTGCTGGTTGACCTTTGAAGTGTTGTTCTTCTCCGGTGCTCTTGTCTCCCCGTCCTGCCTCGATGAGGAGCTAGGAAGCTGCTAGGATGTGGCTGTGTTCCCCCTGCGGGGACTGGCGCCTGAGCTGGAAGGGTGGAATAATCTCTGCCGCCCTGCTAGTCTCTGCAMGCCCTGACTGCCGTGGTGTTCGTTTGCAGTTCATCAGCCTGCATGAGGACGGGCAGCCCAACGCTGACGGCCTGAGCGACCAGGCTGTTGCGAAGCTGTGGCTGCAGCACAGCCTGCAGTTCCACTGCCTCTCGGCACAGCTCAAACCCCTCCTGGGCAACAGGCAGTACATAAGGAAGTTCTACTCAGGTAAATAGAAATGAGCCTTTTTCCTGTTCTTACTAAAACATCTAGCTGGGCCTTTCCCCTTTACCAGAGATTAGGTACTTTTTTTTTCTGGGCTTTCCTCACTGTCTGAATGAGAGCTTGAGCCTGGGGGAAGGACAGAGCATCAAGCTCAAGCTCTGACCTTAGATGGTATATGGAAATGCAGCTGTATTTCCACTTTGTAGATAAAAGTTGAAACAAAAACTTTATGCACCTCTGTGCATGTTCACACCTTTTTGAAAGCTTGAAATTTTGTCAAAAATAAGAATTTGGTAGCAAGGACAAACATCTGTGTTGTCAGGGGATCTTCAGCCTGTGTCAATAGGCTGATCTTCAATCCTGTGCCTATTAGCAGTGGGGAAAGAAGTTTTTCAGCAGCCCCTTTTTAATCAAAACAAAAACCTTAGCCCAGAATATAATAATTTGGAAAGGGAGCCTTTCAGCTAAGGTTTATGCTAGACCTGGGAGACTCTTTCACCTYCTGGAGTGGAGATTTAGGGTCTGGTCCAGCACTTTGCATTTCYCAACCCTCTGTGCGCTGAGCAGCACTGTCCTCTCCGCAGACACTGCCTTCCTGCTCAGTGACTCCCACGTCACGGCCATGCTGCAGTGCCTGGAGGCTGTGGAACAGAACAACCCCAGGCTCCTGGCTCAGATCGACACGTCCATGGTGAGTTGAGGCCCCAGCTTTGTGCCTCTGGCTCTGCCCGGAACGCTGTCCAGCTGTGACTGCTCATACAGTGTCTCATTCRGAGCACACAGAGCCCTTGGACAAGGGCCTGGATTGGAATTAGYGAAAGGAGCTCCAAGAGAGAAGGAAGTGATGGCCTTTTCCCTGCACTGTCCATATGAGCCTGTCGGGGTGGGGGGAGATGGCTAATTGGAGTGTGTATTGAGGCCCCTCATTTCTGGCTGGTTTCTAGGATTCGAGTGTCAGGACTTGGTAGCAGGGACCAGTTCTGTGTAAGGAACATCTTTAAAACGGTCCCCTGAGGCCTCAGGCCTCAAGACTAGGTGCCTGGTACTGAGGGACAGCTCTTCTCAGAGGGGATGTGCAAACACCCAAGGCCCAGAACACCTGGGTTCCCACCTCTGGTGCCACCCCTGACTCCTGAGGCAGCCCTGTGCCAGCCATCACCCGTCTGGAGGAGGGAAACAGTGGCTGCTTTCTTTGCAGAGAGCTCCCCAGAGAGGAGACACTAATGATGTTTCATTAAATTGGGACTCTGTTCTTCCAGCTGGCCGGCACGTCACTGCCACCCGTGTGCGCGTCAGGTCCCTCTGCTGGGACAAGGGAGATGAGTGACCGCGACGCTGAAGGACATGGGAGCCGTCTGCCTGGGGCACTAGGCTGCCCGGATCATTGCACTGAGAGCACGGTAATTTCCAGATGGGAGCCTGCTGCTTTGCTGTGAATAGAGAGCCGTTTCCCTTCTATGCCATGGTATTTTTTTCTCCGTACCCTGCAGACCTAGCTGCTTCCCTCTGGGCCCCAGAGCTGCAGCTCTCTTCACTGGCTGGTAACCGGGTGCTCACACGGGGCACTGTAGGTCGATTCCTTGCTGTCTCCGTAGCTGCTCCGTTGGCGTGGCCCTGTAGGTGCTGGTGTATTAATGATGCCCCCTCTGTTCAGTTCACCAGGAAGGGGGAAGGTCTGTCTCCAGTGACAAAGAGCCACAGCCTGACTGCTTCCTCTGGATTCCTGCATGTACCAGCTGCAGACTGCATGCAGCAGCGTTGCTTGGGCTCCTTCTCTAGCCTGCACCACCCAGCCTCTTCCAGCCTTTCAGGTAATGGGAGTGGGCTGGGAAGCTCAGAATAGACCCCTTGCTCATTCAGCATCTGAGAGTCCACAGTTTGCTCTGGATCGTCTTTCAGATGTTAAAATGCAGCTCTAGGGAGCACGTGTTTGTGGCTTGCTCAGGCTTCTGAAAAGCGGGTTGTAAAACCCCTCTGTGCAGCCGGCAGTAGCGTAGCGGGGTGAGTGATCCCTGTGCCTGCTGTGAGCTTCCTGAGCCTCTGCACAGAGCAGGAGTAGCCCGTGTGTGCCAGGACCGTCTGGGCTGCTGCTTTGGAAGTGGAGCTGCAGCTAGGACAAGGCTTGGCCTTTTCTCTGCTCTTTGATTTGTTGTGCTGGACTGGTGCAGGGAGAGCTCTGCCTGTTTTAATACAGACACTCCTTGCCTTTGCTGGTGGGGACCAGGCATGCTGGTTTGAAGCCATGTGCATGTTGCTTGTGCCAAGGCGTGTGACATCCTGTTCCTGCCTCTGTCCAGACAGGAGACCAGCAAGCTCCTCTGTCTTCTGTGGCCCCAGCCAGCCTCAGGAGCACTGCCTGCCCACCAGGTCCTCCTCCTTCAGCGTGGGCAAGTCCCCTCTGGAGCAGCCCAACTCTGTCACCCGCTGCCACATTCCCTCACCCAAAGACCCCTTCTCTCCAGCCAGCGAGATGAGTTCCAGCACCACCAGCCAGAGCGAGGACACTTGGACGGGGAGCCAGGACGATCCGCAGAGCGATGCTAATGATGGGCCGGAATACCTGGCCATTGGAAACTTGGGGCGCCGKGGCCGGGCCTGCAGTAGCACCAGCAGCACCAGCACCAAGAGCAGCAGCTCCAACCTGTTCTCCTCCAGCAGCTCCCAGAAGCTGGACTCGGTCTCCTCCTTGGGAGAGCAGGGGGCAAGTGGTGGAGGTGGAAGCAGGGGCACGAGCCTGTTACGCCGCTCCAGCTTCTCGGAGGGACAGACATCAGCAACACAGGGCATCCTGAAGAAGAGCCACACGCGCTCGCACTCCGATACCAACGTGGCTTCGGGGAAGTTGCACGGTAATGAGGCTGCTGTTCTGGGCTTGGGGTTGGATTTGGTGAGATGTGGCCTGTGAGAAGTGCCATGACCGAGAGGCTGGTGCTGGCTGCTGTTCAGCACCACACAGCACAGATGAGTTAGGAGACGTGTGGGTGGGCAGGTGGGAAATGGGGTCTTTGCCCTGCCGTGTGCAGGGAGGCCAACTGAGCTCTGGTTCCCAGAGTAGAATTCCTTGTGCCCGTCCGTTACTGGTGTGGGCCTAGGCCTGGGGAATGGCAGCGATGCTGCGGCGTCAGCAATGCCGCCTTCCCACCGGGCTGGCCTGGCTGAGACCGCTGCAGGGCATGGGGCTGGGGCTTGGGCTTCTCGACACCCGCCGTGCTGGTAATTTGCTGCGTCTGCCCGTGCTCTTGGGTGGGTGGACAGATGTGGGGAGGAGTGGGACRTGAAGGAGCATCCAGTTCATTGAAGTTTGCCCTGCTGGTGCTGCATTCTGGTGAGAATGGCAGGTCCTTGCTGAGTGGTAACCAGTCTGTCTCTGTTTTCTCTCCCTTAATGCTGCCCTCCTCCTCCTCTGTGTCCAGGAGGCCTCAGGGATATCACCATTATAATAGAAGATCCAGTGGCAGGTTTGGGAGCCAGTGTAACCGCCCTTCATTGGCGATCACTGCATTAAATTCAGGATTTCCATCAACCCATTGGTGTCCATTTAGAAAAACAAACACAATTTCTTCCCTGAGTCCCAATCCTTTGAAGGATTCCTTAAGTTTATGCATGCTGCCTGACCGAGGACCCCACACCAAGAATGGTGCCTGGCTCTCCTGCATGGTGTTATGAAGTGTTGCTTCCCCTTAACCTCTCTTTCACTCCCTATTTCTTTAGAAACCAGGAGAGATTTCATCTCTCATATAGGGAATAAAGGCTCAAAAAACCAAAAGGGCCATTTTCTTTTTTTCCGCCAGCAGCACCAGCTGCTTCTGGTGGCCGCAGCAAGGAGCAGCTGGTGTCACTGGGCTCTGGAGCCCCTTGCTCAGGGTTATGGCATGGAGCTGGAGGCGAAGAGGGGTAGGAGGTGCAAAGGACAGTGTTTGCCCTTCAGTTGTTCCCATTCCCCTTCCCCTCCCCATTCTTTCCAGGGTATTTTTAATCTCCTCCCTCACCCCTAGCTGTCTGCGCCTTCCCGTGGGCAGCAGCCCTCACGTTGCCRCATTCAGAGGTTCTCCAGGGGCACTGCTAGCCCTGCAGCACCTGTGGGGTTGTCTCTGACCAGGCTGGCTCGTGGCAGTCGCTACCAGCTCAGCCTGGCACTGGGCAGCACCGGAGCGGGGCCTGGCAGCAGCCTGTGCCGCTCACCTTGAGCCCTGCAGCGCAGGAGCTCACCTTGTGTTTGTGAGTCGTGTGCAGGGAAGCTGCCTGTCCTAGCCGAGCGTCARCGTGTCCTTCAGCCGCCTCCGGCCACCTCTGTCCAGGCGGCTCTCCAGGGCTCGGAGCCCCACAGGTCCCTTGGCTGCGCAGGTTTCCCTTTTATCGTGACTCCTCGCTCTGTGGGTCACTCTTCAAGATGCTCTAGAAGGCAGAAGAGGAGGCTGGTAGGGGCACTTGCTAGAGGGAGCTGCATTCCCTGATTCTGCTAGAGGTTAAAGAGAGGGTGACTGGGGACTTGACCGCTCTGTGGCTCTCATGAGTTTCTCTCCTTCTTTCCCCTTCTCATCTCCTGTTTCTCTCAGGGGCAGTTGCCCTTGGGCACTGCAGAGCAGTTCGATAGTGCCTCTTAGCCATCAGCTTGCTTTTTACCTGCCTGAAATGCCCCTTTAGTTTTGTCCTCTTTRTGGGTTTGCATATGGGCTAGTGCCCTGCTCCATTTCATGTGTGGCGTCAGCCAAGTGGTTGATTTCTCCCGTTGAATTCCATCCATTTGTGTGTGTCACCTGTGATAATGAGCTCGTTCCATTTCACGTTGYACTCTGGGTTGGGGTAGGTCCCTCTTGGATGCTGATGTGTGTGATGTTGTCCTCCCTTACAGAGTCCCATGGTGACACAGGCAGAAGAAGAGGGCCCGTCTCTGGTCAGAGCAGTGAAGTGAGCACACCCAGCTCTCTCTACATGGAGTATGGTGAGCACAGGGAGCCCCAGTGGGGACCTCGGCTTGTGGCAAGACTCCTCTGTGCACTGCAGTTTCTTCAGCTGCTGGCACCTGCTTGGGGCATACAGGCTGACAGGAGCTGGCTCTGTGATGAGCTAGCTGRGCTCTGGCAGAGCTTGTTCTTGAGGAGAAAGCAGCCAGAAGGTGTGTCTGGCCCTGTACTTGAGTTAATGAAGACCTCCAGATATGCTAGTATTTGGATACTCCCAAATACCAGCAACAGGAGCTGCTAGAGATGGGGATTTGCAATAGTCAGCGTGGGACCAGCAGTGTTTGTGCTGGTCAAGTAGTTTCAGGATTTTTCTCTGCTGAGTCCTTTGGAGTAGGTGCTACCTTGGACCTTGKGAGATCAAGGAGTTCTTGTGCTCCAGTGATGTCAGGATGCCAGCTGTGGGATTTTGTGTTGTCATCKGGAGGGCTTCATATTGCTTCCTGTTGGACACTAGAGTGGGTGGAGCAAAGATCAGCCTACTCTGTTCTTACAGTGGGATGGGCCAGCTGTTGGCCATGTGGGCTTGATGGAGTCTTAGTGCAGAGCGTGGGGTGTTTCCCAGTGCTTTCAGCAGTGGATTTCCAGGTCCCTCCCTCATATGCTGGTATTTTGGTTTTTTAGACTCCGGCCAGTACCTGAGTTCAGGGGAAGGGATGTTCAGAAGACCTTCAGAAGGGCAGTCCCTCATCAGCTATCTCTCTGAACAGGACTTTGGCAGCTGTGCAGACCTGGAGAAGGTGAGGAATGCAGCAGAAGCAAGTATGAATGGGAGAAAGTATATCTGTAGTTCTTCCCTCCCTTGGGAAGACAATTCCACATTTTTTTTTCTGCCTTAGAACTATTCAGAGGACCTCGGTTTTGAATCTATGCTCAGTTTTGCTCATTGGTGTCTGGCAGTCAGGATCAGCCCATACAGCCCATACATGGCAGCTTTGCAAGACGGCTCCTTAAGGACTCCTCCAGAGGGAATGTGTTACACATCCTTTTTGTGTAGGTGACTCTGTATTTTACAAGAATTCTGGTGCTTAGGAGGGCTTGAGTTTCTAGGTCCTCATAGAAGGTCAGGTTTCATATGGTCAGCAGGGATCAGGGAAGTTTTGCCTCCCTCAAGGAATATTCAGCTCTTTCCTGGCACAGATGCCAGAACAATGTTCTCCCCAAAGTCCCCAGGTTTCCCCTAATGCAACCCTGAAAGCTTTTGCCTCACAGGAGAATGCCCACTTCAGTATCTCAGAGTCACTCATTGCTGCCATTGAGCTGATGAAGTGCAACATGATGAGCCGGCAGCTAGAAGAGGAAGAAGAAGACAGTGACAAGGAGATACAGGAACTGAAACAAAAGATTCGCATTCGGCGCCAGCAGATCCGCACCAAGCACCTCTTCCCTACCTGCCAGATGGGTTCAGACAGTGAGTGATGTCTTCTGGGGGCATCAAATGGTGGGCGGTGGGTTTTCTGCCCATTACCTGTCCTTGCAGTACCCTGTCTTCCTGTCTGTTCATGGGAAACAATCATATTATTACCAGGATGTTGCAGAGATTTGCAAAACTTTGGAAGACCTTAATAGGACTGATACTATACACTAGTAACATTTGTGCACAAATATTTTCCACAGTATTTTCCACTCTAAAATTTGTCCCTCCTTACCCTGGGCCTGTCTGGGTTTCAGCTTCTCCCTTAGCTGGCAGTTATCCCTTCAGACTGCTCCCACTGATGGCCTCGCTGTGTCGGGTTTCTTTTGTCCCCCAGGCCTTGTGGCAACAGACAGTGAGTCCCAGTTCAGCTCCCACGGCTCCATGCGACTRTCTGACTCGGGCTCTGCAGAGGATGTGGAAGAGTATGAGATCCAAGGTAAGAGGGAATGGCTATGCTAGGTGCTTGCTTAGAACCAGACTTCTCCTGGGTATGATTGTGTTGAGGTCAGTCACACTGAACAGGAGCATGTCCCTTGGCCTTCAAGGTGGCTTTTTCCAAGCAGATGGCTGAAACCTGAGCATGAACAGGACAACCAGGTTTCCCTCATGTGGTGACATGACTTGCCTTCAGAATCTTCTATAATCCTTTAGTGCACAGCACTGCTAGTGTGTAGGTAGTTCCTGTTTCACTTACCAGGTCTGTGGAGCTAGTGTCACAGGTTTAGATGAAAGAGATGGGAGAGCCCTGCTCTCCTGCCCAGGCAGAAGTCATAGTTTTGAACATTATTTTTTCTCTTGGATAGGAACAATGAATGCTGGTCACATCTTGACTTGTAATAACTGTGAGCTCTGCTCCTAGCAGCTTGAGTAGCTGAGTTTATTGCTTGCAGGAGAGTTGCAAGAGTCCCTGGGTGTCCCTTTCTTTCCAAGTCTGGTTCATCCTCCAGAGTGGATTCATTTCTCAGCGATACTTCAATCAGGCTGTCTGTAAACGACAATAATAGAAGACAGTGCAGTTCAGTGTCCAGCTATAAATTCTCAATCTTCCTGTCTCTGACTGCTGACAACAGAGCCCTTGTTTCAGTCGCTGAGGGCTAGATTTTGGGCTCCGTTCTGAATTCTGTGGAGGGGTGTGTGGATTCAGTTCTGAGTTCTTCCGATGTTAGTGCTGCTCTTGTGTTATGCCCTTTCTCTTTGGCCTGGCCAAAGCACTGAAGTGAACTGTTTTGTCATCACCGTGTTATACAGATGGTAACGATGGATCTAACCTGATTCAAATGTCCAAGAACGGCCTGTCAGTGTCAATGGCTTCCTTGTTCTCAGGTAGTACCCGCAGAGCTCCCTTGCGGCACGCGTGCGTGTGTGTGCAAGGTGTGTGTGTGCGTGTGCACATGCACCATTCCCACATGCACCATTCCCAGTGCGGCCCTGCTGGCTATCCCAGGACGAGCAGAGGGCTGCATCAGTGTTCGGGCATGAGACGTGAGCGTATTTCTGCTCTTCTCCCTTACTAGTCTGTACATATAGACCAGCTCCTTCTTAGCTCTGGTGTGCCTGATTTGGGAACCGTGAACAACATCATCCAAGTAACAGTAGGAAAAGCCATGGAGGGATGATATATTGCAGGAAAGCAGAGAGGAGCTAGAGCTGTGGGCACCAGGATGTGTTTTCTGTAATATTCTGGATATATTGAGCATACCCACTGCAGTGATAACCTGCCTTGCCTGGGGTTGGGTGCAGCAGGGCAATGCTGCAGCATTGCAGCTCTGTAGCTGCTGAGGGAGGAGCCTGGGCTGGGTGAGGTGGGACCAGGTCTCCATCCCAGAGAGTCTGTCCCTCTCAATGTTACGGCTTTGAGTGGAGCTGCCCTGCAGCTCCCATTGTAAATCTTTGCTTCTCTGAAGACAGGGAGAGCCAGGAGGGAAGGAGCCTTGCTTTTAAAATAACCCTGCTGTCAGCTTTTGTCCATCGGGCAAGGCTAGCACAGGACTGAAGTTGCAGTTGGTGTGTTGGGGAGAGTTATCCTGCTTGTCTTTGTGGAGCAGAACCATGGCCAACCATTCCTGCCCTGTTCAGACTTGCCATAAGAAAGAATCCTTCCACAAGGAAGTCTTGAAAGAAAGAGGAAGGTCGAGCTGACAGGGTGCAGGTGTTTGGTTCCCAGTGGAGGCACTGCCCATGGGGSTCATGTGCAGCTGGGTTTCACTCARCTGGTGCTGCTGATCCATCCTGCTGGGCATCCGACATCAGTGCGTTGCTCCTGCTGGACATAATGGCACGTGGAGCTGTCAGCCCTGCTGTGTTTGCAAGGTCTGGGRGTTTAGTGCCAGAGTTTCATCTCTGCAGCGGAGGCTGGGGCAGGAGTGGTGGTGACATGATGCCAGTGCTAGCCCCCGAGGGACCTTAGGATCAGATCCATCTCCCTTTCCCATCCCTGAGATGATGCCAGACTCTGCCCACGGCCCCACCTGTAATACTGGGCCCACACTGCGTGTGCTGTACTGTTTGCTTGAGTTTGTCATAGCCTAGGACCATGCGAGTGCCTTTSTGCATAGAGGTGAAGGCAACAGAGCATGGTAGATGTCTGTCCTGTGTTGTACATATTTGGGAAGCTGTGTTTGCCAACTTCCCTGTTTTCTGCATCTAGAAATCTGTGTGATAAATATGTGGATTGCTTAGCATTGGGATGCTTTCACATACCTGATTTTAGTAACGAGTGTCAAACAAGGAGGGTTAAGTGTCTGTGCTGGTCTCTACTGGCCTGATGCTCTGAATTTATTGTAAGGACTGTGAAGGTTACCTTGGTTCCTTGTGTATCTTTGTCCCTTTCTGAAGTGAAGGTACTTGGTGTCATTCACACCTGCAGGGTACCTGCTCCTTTTGGAAATCCCACTTCTTTTTGTGCCAGGGCATCCCTGGGAGGCAGCCGGGCTCTCCCGGACGGATCCGGAGTTGCTCTCTTTATTGGCTCTCTTTGTGGGGCTGGACTGTGGCCTTGCAGGCCTTAGTGTGCAGTTGGGGCCCGACCAGGAGTGGATGGGCACKGTGCGGGTGTGTGTGGCCACCTTGCTTCAGGTAGATGAGCAGAGTGACCCTGGAGCTTCCCCATGCCACATGCTGAGCAGCTGCTTGTGGCTGTGCCTGTGTCAACTGTGGTCACTACAGATCCCATTCCTAGAGCTTCTGTGGGTGCAAGGAAGGGGAACTGCTGGGCTTGGGACTGTGGCACTGGCCCCTTTCCTTCCTTGACCTAGAGTCCTTTCCCCTAACATCTCGTYCTTTTCTTCTAGAAGTTTATCTGTAATGAAACAGAATTTCTTTCCATCTGCTTCCTTCTGCTTTGTACTGCTATAAATGTGTCCTGTCCCAGCGTTCTGCTGCCATTCAGACAAATTCCCTGTCAGGGTTTAACAGAGGAAACCAGCTAGAGGGACAGATGAGTGCTGAAGGTCGTGCTTGGAGAAAGCTCTGGTGCCTGAGACCAGCGCCAAGGAGCAGTGTGTGGCTGGAGGAGCCCTGCAGCCCTGGGCTGCTGGGGAGATGAKTGATGGGAGGAGAAAAGGACCCCGCGAGAGCCAAGCTTGGACTCTCCCTCCTAGAGAGGATGTGATGGTCTCTGCAGGCGCTTGGCCACTGCAGTTGTTGGCCAGGTCACTGCACGGATCTTGACATGTCTTTTGATGCTGGGCGTAGGCTGCCAGGGCCCATCGTTGTGTGGGTTGTTGATGAGCTGTGGCATGGGTAGTGTTTTATCTAACAGGTTTCAGTTAAGCAGTGAGAAATGTTCTGCATCCCATTGCTAATCTCCTGCATACTAAATATTGTTGCTAACCCTGCTGTCTTGCTCTCCTAGTTCGAGCTCTGTGTGTGTGTGTGTGTGTGTGTGTGTGTGTGTGTGTGTGTACACTTTTTCAGGCCATATAACCTCTAGGTTTTGGTGTGTGATTTGTACCAGCAATCACTCTCATCCCCCAACCCCAGGTCCCCTGTGTTTTCACAGCATTCCCACACGTCCTTCCCTTGCAGCTCTACCAGGTGGCTGGTTAGACTGCACCTCTCCTTGCTGTTCCTTGTCACTGGTAGAAGCTGAAGTTGTAGTTTGTGTGTTTCTAAATAGCTTGATGAGTTTTAAAGTGAAGCTTTGGCTTGAAGTGAGCATATTTTCCTGCCCTGCCTTGTCTTCACTTTGTACCTGTTTGTGGTTCAGATGCAGACATCAAGAGGAACCCAGCCTCCAGCAGGAAGTCCTTTCGGTCCTCGGAGTCCATGTACGTCTTCGACTTGTAGTGAGACATCTTGTTACCAAGTTCCCCKCCCAGCCCGAATTTGCTCTTCAAAATGTATCTATCTGCTGCTGCTTTACATTGGAGTGGGCATCTCTCCCACCTTCCCTCTCCACAGTRCCTTAGGAGTGGGGTATGGGTACATCCTAGCCTTGAATTTGGGAAGCAGCACCTGGGTGGGTATTGTGGGCAAGTAGATCACAAACCCTTTTAAGCATAGCTGTCATGTTATTGCTCTGAAAACGACCCCTTTGGGATGCAGAGATGCTCTGCATGTTGGGTGAGGKGAAAGGCTTTGTTTCTGCCTGGCAGCTTCTCAGGTAGGTTAGTACTGGACAAGCAGTTTCTCCTGTCTCATACAGACACTGTCTATTTGCAGCTGTAGGTGAGATGTTTTCRTATTTGGCTTTATAAACAGCTGCTAAAAGTTGCTTTTGAAACAAGCTGGGGTGTTGGAGAAGATGGCATAGCTCTGAGATGCCTGGTATTAACCATCTCCTTCACTGTGCAGATCCCACTCCTTCCTCAATTCCAACTCAGCAGAGGCCGTGGCCATGGGTCTGCTGAAGCAGTTTGAAGGCATGCAGCTCCCGGCTGCCTCCGAGCTGGAATGGCTGGTTCCGGAGCACGATGCCCCCCAGAAGGTGAGTGTGAGTTTGTGTGTGTGTGCATATGCAGAAGGTTGCAGAGCTGCTGGGAAGCTTCTGTGAAGGCAGGTGGGACCGTCTGAAGGTGCCAGGAGAGAAAGGAGACAGCAGTGAAACACCCTGGATGGAGCAGCACGCAGCACAGAGCTCCCTCTGCACTCTAGAAACTCAGAGCTACAGAGTACATTTGATCATTCTTTCCTAAATTCCTGGCTTTGCACCCACTTTGTTTCCTCTGCCCAGGGGCTTTGCTAGTCCGGGTGAAGGGAAGGACAGGTTTTGCTCTGGCTGTTGTCTATGCCTGAGCTGTCGTGGTGGCCTGTGGCACTGCTACTGTGCGCTGCCGGGAGCCTTGTGTAACAAGGGCAGAGGAAGCAGTCTGGGAACAGCAGCAATTCTGTGCAGGGTAGAAGTGGGGCAGTGGCTCAGCCTGCAGCAGCTGCTCACTGGCTCTCTTGTGGAGCGTATTGATGGGCTATTCGCTGTTGGTTTTCAGGGCCTGGGACGGTCTCTAAAAAAGCTCTTTAGGYGCCCTGGCTGGTATAAGAAAAGGCAGCTTTCCAGAAAGCTCCTTCTGGTATGTTGGGAGTGTACAGTGTGCCTGGAGGGAATGTGCATGGACCACAGTGTGCACTAACAGTCTCAACGGAGCAGTGTCCAGATGGGTGACATAGGCATGTTCCTGTCTGGTGCTGGGAAGTTTGACTTTGGCTTTGGTGTCTGTCTGAGGGCTGGGTGCAACTGCCAGGGCAGGCGTTGGTCTGTTTGCAGTGCCCTAACCTGGGACTGCAAGACACACTGTGCCCCATCTCACAGCAGGAAGAGGCTGCATCTCTTCGTCCTGTGGCCCTCACTACGCTAAAGATATGCTCATGTCCCTCTGGAGTGGCCTGCCCTTGAGGGCACCTCACTTAGCATCAGTGTCTTCCATCCTGCTTGGTGCTGAGCAATCTGCCAAACTCTTCAGCCTGCCTATGACCTACTCGTGTCCTGCAGGGCTGGAGCATCCACAGCCTACCGAGCTGGGAGACCAGCTTTGTGTGGAACCATGGGGAGACTTGCCCGGCTCCCTGGCCTGCCTGGAGAGTAGGAGCGGGCTGAGAATACCTGGAAGAGCCCTTGTGGAAATGGGTGCATCAGAGCTGGGCTCTGCCGCTGGGTTATCCTACAGCAAGAGTGCTCATATCCCCAGGGAAATCCTTTCTGCAGTCTCCCCGTTCAGATGGGGCAGCCTGGTTTTGGGACAGGTGTAGGAGATGGGCATCAGGCTCTTTTCCAGACACCCGCATTTGTAGATGCCTGTTTGGCCACCCTGTCGCACTGCCCTTGTGGTGCCAGGCAGGGATCTGACTCTTTATCCTGCCTCTCCCAGCTCCTGCCCATCCCCGACTCTCTGCCCATCTCTCCTGACGATGGAGAACACGCTGACATCTACAAGCTGAGGATTCGCGTGCGTGGAAACCTGGAGTGGGCCCCGCCGCGGCCACAGATCATCTTCAACATTCACCCAGCCCCAACGTAAGGACCTTGTGGACAGCAGCCTCTCTGGACCTCTGCCCTTYCTTAGAGCTGATTATTTTCTCCTTCCTGCTTTGCATGTGGGGCTGCTCTCTGCTTTCAGCCTGATAGTCTTGCAGCTAGTGCAAGAGCCATGGCTGGGATGCACCGGGACACAASAGGGGCCTTTCCCCTCTGCTGAAGCATTTTCTATGCTTGAGTGGCCAAGTCCCACTCTGATGCCCATCCTGTAGTGCCAGCTGCTATCGGTGCTGGACTTATGTGTCTTTCCTTGTCGCTGGGCAGGAGGAAGGTGGCTGTGGCCAAGCAGAATTACCGGTGCGCTGGCTGTGGCATCCGGACTGATCCTGGTGAGTGCTCAGGCCCAACTCATAGTTGGAAAGTGAACGAGTTGAAAAACACTTGGGTTGGGTGGATTATGGCATGGAAAAAGTGGGTGGATTATGGCATGGAAAAATGGTATGCTCTTACCCACTATAATTACTCAGGCTCCGTCTGCATGTCAGTATGTGCCACCCACAGAGGAGCCTCCTTCCTCAGGCAGTTGTGGGGCTGGGGGAGGCAAGGAGAAGCCGACCTACCCTTCTATGTTGGTATGTCTAAGATAAAATCATCTATTGGGGCTCTGTAAAGCAAGGGGCTTTGCACACTTTGTATTGTCTGGTAGACTAGTGGGTCCGCAGTGGCTGTATCTACAAGTTTGGGTCACAGGTTTCATGGGTCCTTCTCAAACTCCTAGTTYAGCTGACGGGCCGTGCACAGAGCTGTGCTGTCACGGTGCTCATCTGCTGTGGGTACAACTGTGGAGCTCTTTGAAGTAACTGCCTTTCCTAACTGTGTAGGTAAAATTGACTCCCCGTGTCCAATAGAGAGGGTGCAAGCCCAGACACAGTCTGTGTAGGCTCTTGCAGACCCCAGTCTGAGGCTGAAGGACTGGCAAGGCTGCCTTGCCTGTTGGAAACTGAGCAACACTAAAGTCCATGTGTCTAGGTAGAAGCTGCCTACACCTCARCTGATCTTTTTCCATGTTCTTTGGCTCGTCCAGATTACATCAAGCGGCTGCGGTACTGTGAATACCTGGGGAAATATTTCTGCCAGTGCTGCCATGAGAATGCCCAGACAGTCATCCCGAGCCGCATCCTGCGCAAGTGGGACTTCAGCAAGTACTACGTGAGCAACTTCTCCAAAGACCTGCTGAGCAAGATCTGGAGCGACCCGCTCTTTAACGTGCAGGACATCAATGCTGCCCTGTACCGGAAGGTGAAGTCTCTCAACCAAGTGTGGGTAAGGCCCTTTCACATGGGTTCCTGAGAAAGGTGGTGGGGTCTGGGTGGAGTGGGTGGCTGTATTCACTGCTCTGTGAATAGAGCAGTGCTCTGGTTTTGCTAGACAGTCCTCCTAACTGCTGCTTTCACAGAGGACTTTCTCTGAGATCTCAGAGCTTGGTAAAAGGAGCCAGGTAGTATGGAGGGATATAAGAGAGTGACTAAGCGACTTTTTCCAGCATCAAATAGCAAGTGGCAGAGGTAGAAGTAGTCTGTCCCGACATCTCCAATTGTAAATGACATTTTGGAGAAGCTGAGGAAAGGCAGGTGTATTCATTTTTGACAATTAAGAACCTCTGCAGTGTGTATTTCCTTTTGCATCTTGCTCCCTGTGCCAAGATGTAGAGTGGGAAGGAATTTGCCTGGTGTCCAGCTGAACCATGGTGTATTCCCTGGAGCATGGGGATGACTTGTACTCACTTGAACCAGCCTAGTATAAACATTTCTGTACTGGGAAACTACAGCTGAGGAGCAGCAGCAGTCATCTCACTAGAGCATGAAGTGGAGCACATGTTTAGTTAAGGCCTATGCTCTGTTTACCAGTCTTGTGTCCCATCTTCCTTACCAGCTGCTGCGAATCCAGCTCTTCCACATGAAGAACATGTTTAAGACCTGCCGACTGGCTAAAGAGTGAGTCCTAGGGTACACATTTAAGCTGTTTTGCTGTCCTAGTCTGATGTTGGCAATTTGCAATAGGGATCTGTGCAGACTGTGGATAAATGGGGTCTTTCAAAGTCTATGTCAATGTCTCTGTGACCTCTGAGACCTCAGTTGAAGAGCTAGAGTTCCAGGGGGGYTGTGAGCGCTGGTGAAGCCCAGTTCAGGGCACTGAAAAGTGGTCCCACATAATCAGCTGCAGTGAGTGGAAGGGAGCTCATTCAGGGTCCCCTTGGCATCCCTCACTTCCTAAAGGCTCATTCCAGGGTCCCGCTGCAAGTGGCTGGATAACTTAAGATACTCCATCTGCAAACCTAGAGCAACGAGCCAGATTCTTCCTTATGGAAAAAAATGCAAACCACTGAAACCAGCAGAGTTATGTGATGGTGGGTAGAAAGTATCTGGAGGCTCAGGACAAGGCAGTGTCCAGCACTGACCCTGTTTGTGCCCTCGCTGTGCCTCTTCAGCTTACTCAGACCCTGCAGACTAAAACATCGGCTATTCTGTCCCAGCAGCTGGCTGCCAGCTCTGCCAAGTCCTCTAAAGCAAGTGCTTCTCAGTCCTTCTCCGGTGCTGTGGGACARTTGTGCTCCAGCAGCCAGGGAAGGTGGGAATGGGCAGGGAGTGAGGAGGTGGGTGGAAGGAGAGGCAAAGCAGAAGCAGTGAAGAGAGAGGGGACGGAGTTAGTGGAATCTCTTCCCTCTGAGGTCTGGCTTCTCTGCCCTCGCAGCCTCCTTGACTCCTTCGATGCGGTGCCAGGACATCTGACAGAGGATTTGCACCTCTACTCCCTGAGTGACCTCAGTGCAACCAAGAAGGGAGACTTGGTGCCTCGCTTGGCAGAGCTCCTCAAGGCGGGCAGCCTGCACGTTCAGAAGTGCATGGTAAGGCCTCCTAACCTGCCTTCCACACAGCTCAGCACCCTCTGGGCACCCTTCGAAGCAGAGCAGGCTTTGCTGCATAAATAATCAATGCCTTTGATTAGCTGGACAACTGCAGAATTAAAGGAGTTAACTGGTAGAGCTCCTGCCTGTTCCACAAAGTTGCTGCTTGCCTGTGCAGGTTGTTTCCTACTCTGGTTTGACACTTGTCCCCCAACACGTGCTCACTCTGCCTCGCTGTGCTTAGTGCTGGGGAGGGACAGTCCTGCTTGGGTGGAGCAGAGCAACGTGTTTTCCTGTCTAGCCCCTCTCTGCTTCCCACTTGGTTTGCCAGGGAGATGAGCATCTGGCCAGTTCTTCCTTGTTTTTTCTCCTTCTAGCTATGCCAAGCCAAAGGCTTCATCTGTGAGTTCTGCCAAAATGAGGACGACATCATCTTCCCCTTTGAGCTCAACAAGTGCAAGACGTGTGAAGGTGAGATACTGGGGAGAAGCAGGGAGGGGACAGGCTCCTGGGCTGGTGGTATCTCCCAGCTTGTTTTCACATGGCATCGGTGATAGCATGAGGGTTGAGCCAAAGATGGACGCAGACAGACGAGGTGCTTGTGTGCGCAGCCTGTTTCTCTGCACTGCACCAGCAGATCAGCATTATAATGGTGTTTGGCCAGAGCTGCTGGTGTGGTGGAGTGTGCAGGTGCCTTCCTGGGCTTGCAATGTGCTGCCTGCCCCAACTGCAGCCTTCAGGTAGCAGCTCAGCTCCCCAGTGAAGCGTGTGCTGCTTCCAGAACCATGACAGAGCCCCTCCACTTCTAATGTTTGTCTTGTCATGGCTTTTGCTTCAAATATCTTCCTACACCAGTCTAGAGCGTTCATCTGCARGGTATAAGGTGCTGGGCAGTCTGTCAAGCCTGCTCTCCCCCTCTCCCCTGCAGARTGCAAGGCCTGCTACCACAAATCCTGCTTCAAGTCCTCCCGCTGCCCTCGCTGTGAGCGGCTCCAAGCCCGGCGAGAGCTGCTGGCCAAGCAGAGCATGGAGTCCTATGTCTCGGACTATGAAGATGAGCTGGAGCAGCAGGAGGCAGTGGCAGCCACATGAGATGTCACGACGGAGGAGCAGATAGTGGGTTTATTTGTGCCTGTGGCCCTTGCTGCTGGAGACGGAGGGGACTCCGAGCCAAACGGACCTGCGCTGAGGAGGAGCAGTGGGAGGGCTGACTCACCAGGTGCCTGGAGCCCCATCTTCAAGGGATCTGTCTTCCCCTATGCAGCAGTGCTGAGCTGGGGAAGGGTGAATCTTCCATCGTCTGCTTTGCTCCAGGCACCAGTTAGACCTGCCCATGCCTTTGCCTGGGGAAAGGCAGCTGCTCCTGTCTGTCCTGCAGGCAGAACACAGGCCTTCACCAAGCAGTTGCTCTTGTGCCTCTCTGCACCCTTCGCCTCTGGGTGCTGCTGGGCCAGGCAGGGTTCATTTGCCAGTCCCTGTGCCCTCTTCCCTGRGCAGGGTCTCTTGCAGGGTTGGCACTTTCTGCTCATCAGCTGGATGCTCAAAGCTCTGGCCATGGCTCCCTGGAGCGGGGCTCAGCTCTCCAGTTCCTTCCATCCCATGTCCTGCTGCTAATGTGCATACGTACGTTGGGAACGGCTGCCTTTGGAAAGCAACCACGGATTTAACAGCTTCCATCTTCAGCTCAGCCTTGAGAGCGGGCAGGAGGCCTTTACGCACCCAACAGCAGCAGAGGAGGTGCAGAGAAAGCGCCAGGTGCCTGTCCTGCCTCTCCGAGCTGCCCGCACGGGGCTGCTCCCTCCCCGTGCAGCACAGCGTGTGCTGCAGTGGGGCATCGTGCAGGCAGCAGCCACAGGTGCAGCTGCACGGGRGGACAGCGTGGCAGAGCTGACTGCAGGGACAGGCTTGCCCTGCAAGGACACACAGTAAGTGAAGCAAGGTGGGGATCATRGCCCAAGCAAGCTGTGCAGTGATGGGATGGAGTGCCCAGCTGCTCTGCACATCCCTTTGTCCTCACACCTCTGCTGTGTCCTGCTGGGGAACACATCCCTCTAAGGGTCACGTGTGACCTCAGCCCTGGCAGTGGCAGGAGGACCTGCCTGGGGTGCAGCTATCTTGTAACTGGGATCATTTGGGACACGTGCAAAGTTTGTTTTCAGCCCTCTGGTCACTTCCCCGGAGCCTCTCTCAACTTGCTCTTTTAGGTCGTTTTTAATTTGCTGGATTTTTTATTTTTTTAATGTGCCCATTTGTCTTTTGAACTGTTTGTCCCTCTGCAAGGTGGTGCCTGAAAGGCCTCCCTGGGGCCATGCCCTCTGCTCAGCACTCGCTGCTACAGCCACCTCCAGAGCTGCTCTGCTCCCTGCAGCCCAGCCCTGAGCAGGGCAGGGGTTTAGGTGGCCCCTCTCCTGCTCTCCTTAGGGGGTGTCATGGGGACGTTAGTCCTGGGTAKGGGAGGGAAGAAGGCAGCAGGTGTCCAGCACATCAGCACGCACCTGCAACGTGGTAGGAAGAACAGTTTGGCCTGTGGATGTGAGAAGGGGGCTGAGGGAGCGGGGAACAGTGCAGTGGGGGGAGGCATTTATGGGCAGCAGCTCCTGCAGCCCCTGCCCTTGCTGGAGGCTTGGACGCGGTYGCTTGTGACGGCAGAAGGGTCGGGGAGAGGCTGCGGCACTGGGAGCRCGCGGGGCTCCGAGGAGCCGTGTCAGGGGGACAGGCTGCTCCCCAGCAGCGTCTCTGTCCTCTGTGGGGCCCAGGTGCAGTGGATCAGCGAGATCTCACAGGGATGCAGCCGTGTGGGCCCAGGTGAGCAGCTCAAGAGGTGGTGCCAGTAGCTGTGGTGGAGTCTGATGTGGTCCTAATCCATGGGCACAGCCTCTTCCCTGGGGAAGCTGCACCAAAAGCTCTGGAGGGCTCTCTCCGGGGAAGTCACCCCCAGCTCTGCCCTTGGGTCTCAACCCGTGGGGCAAGAAGCTGGGTGCTCTGCAGCAACCTGGCCAAGCCAAGGGCTGCAAAGTACCAGCTCCAGTGGGTCTAGCCTGTGAAAGGCAGCTTAGTAACMCACCAACTTCCTTGAGTTTTTTTTCCTTTAACCTTTTCCTTCCTTTTCCTTCATCTTGCTGGTTCTGCCCTGGGAGCAGCTGCTCTCCTGTCCCCYGTGTCAGCCCATGGGCAGGCACCAGCCTCAGCGCTGCAGGCCCTGGGGCTGCCAGGAGCTGGTCCCAGCTTGCCGGAGGCGAGCACTGCCTCGGCCCTTACCTGCTGCCCTGCTTGTGCTGCTGCCCAGCGCTGCAGACGGTAACGGCCCCGCTCCCGGAGCGGCATCCCGGGGCTCTGCAACTTCAGCCACGCCGTGTTGTTTGAAGCACTTTAACGTTGTGGGACACTGACCAAGACGCTGCCCACGACTGTTTCTCGAAGCACTGAGTATGTTTAGACAGGAGTGAATGGATTTGGGTTGACTTGTGTTTTCCACCCTCCACCACGGGCTCCGAAGCGCCACCGACCTCGCAGCGTGGCGACGGGCTCCAGCGCAAGGCTGGGCTCAACACTGATCCTGGGACTTGTCAAGGCGTCCAAGGAGCCCACACTGGACTATTGCATAGCATAGCCATGAAAATGCCGTCCCTAATAAACTAAGTTAACAAACGAGAGGCCTGGTAGTGGTGTGGCAAATTGTAAACCCTTGGCATCTCCTTGCAGCATGGATGCTGCTGTTGCCTGTTGGGCTGAGGGGARGATGGAGCGGGATGTAGTAGCTGGCAGCAGGAGGCCCCGATGGTGCCCTTTTCCTCCTGCTTTGGAGGGGGACAACAAACCAACCTGTGTGACAGCACTGCCGGGGCTGGGATCCCATGTCTGAGAGGGGTTAGTGTCACCAACCACTGATGAAGCGGTCTGGTTTGCGGCCCACCTTTGCAAAGGGCCTGCTGGAACACAAGTGAGCTGCTGATTCGGAGCAGCTGACTGAGGGGTGCTCTCTAACATGATCCTTTTCCAAGCGTGTCCTTATTGCTACCAAAATGGTCCCAGGGGCACAGCCCGAGCCCAGCCCCTTCCCTGCTCGCACCCTGTCCCGGGCAGCGGGYGCTGAGCAGCGCTGCATGTCACACTGCACGGCTCTCCCATAAACACCACAGACACAGGAGCTGCAGACTGCCAACTTTAAAACCAAATGCCAGCATCACTGGCAAGACGCCTGTGGTCGCACAGCGCTTGCTCTACATGGGGTGAAGCTGCACTTTCAGGTCCCGGAAGACAGGGAAGCTGCAGGAAGCCAGGCAGGAGGAGGTCATTTTCTTAGAGCTTTTCCCCAGAAAAGCCTTGCTAGGCYATAAGCTAAGCTGGGGTTAGCAGCAGCAAAGGCAACTTTGGCTTATTCCTGAGCACGGCTTATTCCAGCAGGCTGAGGGTGGAATCTCACAGACAGGAGTAAAGCTGTGACTGCCCTGCATGGGCTCCAAGAAAGCACTCGCACAGCCGACCTGCACAGGAGCTAAAGCAGGGCAACGAAGCCAGAGGAAAGAAACCTGCAGCACCCTGGTGCCCTCTCCTTCCTGCGGCATCTCCTCCGGCAGCACCCAGGGCAGCATTGCGACAGGGCAGCAAACAGCACCTTGGCAAAGGCATCGTCTGCCCCAAGCACGGAGGAGCACAAGCAGCTTGTCCCAAACTTGCTCCTGACCCTGTCTGCAACGGGGGTGCCGCAGCGCCGCTCACTTGTGGCGCTTGTGGGGGCCGTAGCGGCGCTCGAACTGGCCCACGTCAAACTTCCTCTTGCAGCCGGCGTAGTTCATGTAGCGGATCTTGCCGAACACGGCCCGCTCTGTCCAGCCGTGGTCGTGGATGCCGCAGATGGACCAGAGGCAGCCTGCAGGACACACGCATGGCCTCAGCGTCCCGGCTCTCCAGGGAGCTGGACAGCAGCTGGGACAGGGAAGCAATGGAAAATGCGGCAGAAGAGCTGGGTTCTCTGCAGGGAGCTCCCCTCACCCTTCACTGGTCATCACAAGGCTGAGCCCCCCACCCCATGGCCCCTTCTGCAGCTTGCCTACGTATCCATTGGGATCCCTGCCGTCCAGCTCGTAGCGGTCATTGAGGTAGATGGCGAACTGCAGAGCCTCCTCAGGGGAGCGCGTCCACTCCAGGATCTTCTTGGCCCAGTACATCCGCAGGAAGCCGTGCATCTTGCCCTCCCGGACCATCTGGAGCTGTGGAGAGAGGAGCAACCTGCAGGGTTGGCCTCTCCAGAGGTCCCTMGGCACTGCTGGAGTGTGACATTCACCTACACAGGGCCATGCCCAAACTAGTGTCTTCTGATCACTGTCCTCCTCACCTGGGAGCAATACAGCAAAGCCCACCTGGAAGGTCCCACCCCTAGATTTTGGGAGCATTGGATTGCTGGGAGTTCCAGGCAGACAGCACAGCTKTTGGGGCAAGGAGGTGCTCAGCATTTCAAGGTGCATCAAGAGACACAGGGCACTACCTGGGCAGCATTCCAGAGTGGGTCATGCGTGTTCGCCTGCTCCAGTTCCTTTAGCTTGTAGAGGAAAGGCCTCTTGTCTTTAGCATGGAGCTGCAGTGTCGTTTGGGCCCAGCTGTAGGCACCTGTGAGGTAGAGACCAGAAGTGACACTGAGTAACCTGCTCCCTGCAGGGCTCCAATAAAGTGATATGGAAGTGGGCTGCACTCAAGACACCAAGCCCTTAGATACCCTGGTAGAGGTGGTTTCTCCATCTCTCTGTCACGAGATCTCAGCAAGCTCCTGTCCTACATCCAGAAGGTACGGAAGGATGACACGCTACTGCCCCCATGGCTCCTCCCCTAGCAGAACTTGGGGATTGCTAATTTGGGGTGACCACAGCAGGGTGACCACTAGTCCCATCATTGCCCACCCAGCCCTGATGTGCTACCTTGAACACTGTCRTAGTTCTTGTTGTAGTAGCAGAAGTTCTCAGCCAGCTCCCGCCGCACTACGGCCTCCTCCACGAAGATGTCCACGGACTCCTTGTACTTCCTGTGGTGTTTCCGCACCTCCAGGATGGCTCGCTGGGTGGACACCTGGCCTGGGGACCAGGACAGAGAGCAGGTCAGGCCGCCGCTCTGAGCTGCTGTGCAGCGTCACCTCCTCTACCCTCAGCCCCACACTGGGGAGGAGGCCACGGCACTCACCGAAGTGGAACCACGGGGACAGGTTGCTGAGAGCTGCCTTATTGGGGTCGTTGCGGTGGGAGCCGAAGGACTGGAGGCGCTCGGCGATGAAGGACTGCAGCACTGCGAGCCCTGCCGCCGTGCCRGGGGTCGCCCACGCCACCTCCTTCACGCTGCGGTCCACCTGCAGGCTGGAATCACAGGCCTCCCAAGCGACGGGCTGGGCAGCAACCAGGCAGCGTGAGCGCTCTGCTGTGCGAGAGCCGAGCTCCAGGAGCCGATGCTCTGTAGACAGCGCTGCCCTGAACGCGTTCCCTGGTGTCTCTCAGGAGCAGCCCCAAGCAGCAAGCCCCCAAACCCTGCCAGCCTGCTGCTAGCCCAGCACCCACTCGCCACCACTGCCGACAGTGAAGAGCTGCTCATTGCCTGRTAGAATGGGGTAGGAACCTGACTTTCCTGAGGTGCCCTCAGCTCTAAACTACTTGTTTGTGACYTCAGGAAAGTCACTGCCCCCTCAAGCCCCACCATTCTCCTGTCAGGGCCACAGAGCAGCAGCTGAACTGTCTGAGGATGGACACCAGTAGGAGTGGAGGGGTGGCTCCCTCTTACCTCTGCTGGGGTGGAGGGGGGATACGGGTGTTGGATGACCGGAGGGAACTCGGTGAGGAACTCTGGGAGCTGACTGTGGATCTTGTTCCGGATGGTCCAGGCACTGTACTCCTGCTTGGGGGAGGTGACCCAGCAGGGCACGATGTTGTGGGCATCAACCTGGGAGCAGAGCCGTGGAGAAGACCATAAKCAGGAGAAAACAACACTCCTGATGACACAACACACAGATGGTCCCTGCACTACATTTTCTGACAGAATGGGATATTTCCCACTTGTCCGACTAAAACTTGAGCATGAACAAGGGGAGATCCAGGAGAGAACCCTGCTCAATCACTCCAGGGTACCTCCACAGGCATAAAAATCCAGAAAAATCTCCCGTCTCTCACCCCGCATGGTTTTCCCCAACTTGCCCACTCCCCTTCCAGGGCGCAGGATCCTACCTGGGCAAACGGCACGTCCTCCGGCAACCGCTCCCTGACGTCCTCCACCCACTGCTGGGGGACACGGAGGGGACAGAAATCGGTGACCAAGCCGCCCACGCCATGCCTCAGCACAAAGGCGGGCAGCACGTCCTTGGCGTAGCCCAGCAGCACGTGGAAGGGGATGTTCAGCTCCGCGCACTCCTGCAGGGAAGGGCAAAAGGTAAAGCTGAAGTTGTGCTGCTGAAGACGTGACCTCACCCCGATGTGCCCCACGACCAGCCCTGCTTCCCCGTCCCCAGGAGCTCTGTCCCTGCCACGTCACACGGGACCGCCCGGGTCTCTACCTTGGCCACCTCCTGCAGGCCCCGCAGCATGAAGCGGTAGTGGCGGATGGTGGCGTCCAGGAATTTGGGCACCAGGCAGAAGCAGACGTGCAGAGGCAGCTCTTGCTTGAGCGCCAGCCGCTGGGCGTAGAGGAAAGCCCAGTTATCTGTGGAGAAAGCACGGGGCTCTGTTAGGGGGATGCTCTTTATTTCCTCGTGCCTCTRCCAGCCCCGGGCTCAGCTGGTTCCCACCTTGCACACGCTGGTCTCGGCACATCCAGTAAAGGATGCACTTGGCATCGTCCTTGAGCTCCGAGCCCCGGGAGACCAGACGGACCCGCTTTTTGTTGAACTTGAACTCCCGCACGGATGGGGCTGCCTTTCGCCGGGCCTCCCGCACGGCCTCCTCCAGCCTYCCTGGAGCTGCCTCCTGCTTATTCTGCTCCGGTGGCAGCTCCACGGCCTCGGCCTCATCCCCTCCGGCTGCTTTTCGCTTCCCTTTCCTCTGGGGCATCCTCAAGACCGTCCCGGTGCGGGGGCAATGCTGGGAGAGGCTCCGCAGCCTCCAGGATGCGGACGAGGCAGCTGCAAAGGGGATGGCCAGCCGTGCCAGGGCAGCGCGGGGACGCGCAGGTCCTGCGGGCAGGAACGAGAGCCACGGAGGTGCCTGGAGAAAAAAAAAACGGGAAGCAGCGGAACGGTGCAAAACGCGGCAGGGCCGTGCGGGGGCCGCGGGCCTCGCGGGGGGCTCGGGCCGCCTCGTCCCCTGCACGTGGCCACGGCAGGGGGGAGACGCAGMCACGCAGGGGACGACGCGCCCCGCGGGGGGAGCCCCGCGCGTGGGCCCCGCACGGGCAGCCCGGCGGTCGGTGGCGGCTCTGCCCTCGCTCCCGCCGCCGGGGCGCGGCCGGCCCGGGGCTCCCGCGAGGGAAGGGAGGGAAAGGGGAATCACGGAGCCCCCGCGCCCTTTTGTAGCCGGGCGCCCCTCACCTGAGCGCGCGCCGCGCCCGCGCCGTTACACAACGCGCGGCGGGAAGGGGCGGGGCGAGGGCGGGGCCAGGGGGTGGGCGGGGTCTCTGCGGGTGTGGGCGGAGCGTCCCTCTCGGCACCGCCTGCGCCCCGCAGTGCCCCCAGGTGCCTGTACCCTGGGAGTGCGGCTGTTCCCGGGGAGTGCGGCTGTTCCCGGGGGGTGTGACTGTTCCCGGGGGGTGTGACTGTGCCCTGGGAGTGTGACTGAACCTTGGGAGTGTGGCTGTACCCGGGGGGTGGGACTGTGCCCTGGGGGTGTGACTGTGCCCTGGGGGTGTGATTCTGCCCTGGCAGTGCCCCCCAAGGTGCCTGTCGCCTCACAGTGGGACTTCGCCCGGCAGTGCAGCCCATGTGTCTCCATTTACCCCATCAGTGTAACTGTACCCCAGCAGTGTGCCTGTACCCTGGCGGTACCCCCGAGTGACTGTACCTTCACCATGCACCTGCCCCCTGACAGCACCCTCAGTGCACCCTCATTTGCCTGTGCCCTGGGCTAGCGCCCGCAGTCTGCCTGTCCCCCGTGGGTGCCTCCGTGTGCCTGGCCCAGGGCCCRCCCGGCGCTCCCAGCGGGATCCCCCGGCCCCAAGAACGAGGAAGCGGCTCCGGCTCTTGCAGCGCCCGCCTGGCCCGGAGGTGAAAAGTCCCGGGGATGGAGCCCGCCCTTCCCGAGCGCCGCCCGCAGCCRCCCTGGCCGCCTCTTCCTCCCTCTGGCTCCGGCGCAGGGACCAGCGGCCCCTCTGTGACGGGGACCAGTGGCCTGTCTGCAACGGGGACCAGCGGCCCCGCTGTGACAGGGACCAGCGGCCCCACTGCCAGGCGGCCTCCCGCCCAGCCTGTGCCCCCTGCGCCGGCCGCCTGCTGCTTCCCGGGGCGTTTCCCGCGGGACCGTGTCCCGGCTGCCAGCCGCCCATGCCCGCTGGGCACAGCGCCCGGCCCCGGCAGCCTCAGCGCCCCGCGCCCGCCCGGGCCATAAAAGGGCCCTCCCGGACGCTCCTCCCGCGGCGGGCGCCGGCGACGCGGAGGCGGCGGGGCCCGCGGCGGCCCGGCCATGGCGTGGCGGGCGGGACGGCTGCGCCTGCTGCTGCTGCTGCTGCTGCTGCCCGGCCTGGCCACGCTCGGGATGGGTAAGGGCTCCCTGGGCCGCGGGATGGGACGGGACGGGCGGCGAGGCCCTGCGGCTGCACGCACGCGGCCACCCGCCGCGCTGGCGGACGGGATACTCTGTTCATCCCGCTGGAAAGGCTTAAAAATGGCAGGGTTGTCCCCGCGGCAGCTGGGTGCCCGCGGAGGGGCTGCCGCGCGGCGCGCCCGCCCTGCCCGTGCTCCCCGGCTTCCGTCCCCGTGGGCTTTGCTGCCCTCGYGGCATCGCCTTGGCCGCCTCCAAGAGCCCGGCGTGGGCGGCAGCACGCGCACCTTCGCGTGGGCCTGCAAAAGGGCAAAGGAATATTTGCCCTGCAAATAATTCCCTGCATATTTGCCCTGCAAACAAAGCGGGAGYGGCGCTTGTTTCCCTAAGAGCCGCCGGGCTCCTCCGCCAGCTCCTGGCCACCCGGCAGGTCCGGTGGCACATGTGGCATGGGCTGCACTGGCCCTCATGTCCCCCAGCAATGTGTGGGGCTCGTGGGGCCCCTCAGCTTGGTCCTGAGCCCACGAGCGGGGATTTCTTGGTCCTTCTGTGCAGTTCAGCGGGGCTGGTTTTCCCCGCTCGCGTTATTTATGCCTCACGTTATCAGTTCCTGAATATCTGCAGCAGAGATGTTTGTATAAGCTCCTGATGAGATACCAGCGTGTCTCTCGTGGTAACCAGTTCCTGAACAGCTGCTCTTCCTGTCGGACGGGTTTGTTTGACTTCCTCCAGGGATGGACGAAGGTGCTGGAACGTGACTTATCTCGGAGGCCACGGGGAGTTTCTGCCCCGAGACTAGAGATATCCACGGGTTGTTCCTGGTTTGTCAGCCTGTCAGACTTACTCACCCTTCCAGGCCGATGAGCCAGTCTCTGTTAYTGGTGACGTGCCGGAGCTCCATGCTTGACATTGCGTGGTGAATCCCCACTCCCACCTTTTGGTGGCTCCGGGTTCCTTAGGGAGCTCAAGTGTGATGGTGACGCTGGGTTGTGCCCGGCACAGCCCTCGTTGCAGCCTTTCACAACAAGCCTTTGCATGCTTCATCTCCCACCTCTTTGCAGGGACCACAGAYACAGATGTGACACTGAAGGTGTCCCCAACTTCCTCAGCCTTCTCGAGACCCTCAGAGACCTCAGCGCTTCTGCTCACCACTACCTCTGTCAGCACAGCCACCACYCCTCCCTCCAGCTCTGAGATGGGATCCTCCACCCCACAGGAGAGGTCCAGCACTCCCCCACACACCTTCACAGGGAGCACTGCGACCACTTGGGGCAGCAGCCCCACAACCTCGAGCGTCACCACAGCCGCTGAGACCCACAGCTCTGCCAGTTTGCCCCCTGGCACTACCACAGTTCAGGTAGCGTCTAGCACCACGGGAAGGAGGAGCACCACTGATGCCCAGTCTTCAGTCACTACAGCTGTAATATCCACTGATGCTGAGACAACAGCCAACACAGCCATGGAGACCAGCACAAACCCAGGCATCAGCTCAACCAGAGGTGACACAAGCACGATGCCTCCCTCCACCTCTTCTCTTCCTACTACCACCGTGGAGAGCACCACATTTGCCACAAACACCAGTGAAGAGCCATCCACAAACTCCCCATTTCACAGCACACCCCAGGAGACCAGCAGCRTGGCTCCCACTGCAATGACTCCTTCCATCATGACAGATGAGACAACCACTTCAGMTGGCTCCTCGACATTGCTAGGGAGCACCATGACTGCCTCTGCCAGCAGCACAGCAGTCCCCGGGAGCAGCCCCACTGCCACCCCGTCAGGAACCACCTCTGGCATCTCCACTTCTACCTCAAGGACAACCCTGGACACCACAACAGCACCTCAAGTGTCAAGTGCAGCAACGAGTGAGTACAGTTAAGGGGGTACTTGGAGACTGGGGACACACTGAGGTTGGTGTGTGAGGATCAGAGGAAGGATCTCCAGTCCTGTTCCTGGTGGGTCCCCAATTACCTCCTCCTGGGCCTCCTGTTCTGCGTCCTCTGCCTGAAGCAGGTACAACCTGCACGCCTGTCCCCTCCTGCTGGCCCCAGGTATTTGCCACCTCTCTGTAAGCATCTGGGCACTGAAGAGTCCTGGTGCAACTCAGGGAGGCTGGATCATGCACCACATGCTGTTGTGTTGGTGCCAGGTGCAGGATGCCAGAATCCCTGTAGATGCAGCTTGCTGGGGAAATGCTGGAGAAAAGTCCTGCAGAAAAAAAAATGTGTGATCTTATTGCAGTAGAAGGCGTCATCAGCTGGGAAAACACAATGCCCAGGTCCCAGCTGGGTATGCACTTCCCAGCACTTCAGGAAACGGGGACCTGGTGGCAGAGGAGGCCTTATTTTTTTGGTTAGTCCTTTCCCAGCAGTAGAAACTGTAGGAGCATCTTGCATCTCCGCAGGCACTGCTGGTGTAACCTCATCTCACCCATCCACGGAGCTCTCTTCCCCTGCCATTAACTCAACCCCAAGTACAGAGGTTACCATCAGCACTACCGCACATGAGCCAACGACACCGCTTGTCTGCCCCACCGCTGCAACTAACACCAGTAAGTGCTTCTGACCTTCTAGGGCTCCAAGCCCTCCTCCAGCTGGGCTGGCAGAGCTGTGTGTGCCCCGCTGCGCCACGGGCATTGCTGTCACCCCAGCATTGCAGTAGCCACAGGGCTTCCCRGCAGCTGGTGTGTGGCTGTCCAGGCTGGCCTGTGGAGCCCAGCACCTTTGCTCTGTTCTTGATCTGGAGACACTGATGGCCTGTGAGATGTGTGCTGGTCCCTTGGGAACATCCAAGGCAGGCAACAGCCTGAAAAGCAGGTCTGAAAAGACCTGCCAGCCTTGAATGGTGGAAGGGAGACCTCTTCCATACCTACTCCCTCCACAGGCCCRTCTCAAGCTCTCTCCTGCTGCCAGCAGAGATGGACAAAACAAGAGCAATGCGTGTTTTCCCAGCTGTGTTGTAGGTGGAGAGCAGCAGCCCTGTTTTCTGTACACAAGGAGACTGATTCACCTGCCCCTGTAGGGGTACGTGGCATGACCAACATGTGGTCTGTGAGAGGGGCCTGTGTGCCTCAGTGTCAATTCTGGACTAGGGAGCTGCCATCTGTCCCCTTAGCTCCCTCTGCTTTCTCATATGCTTTGCTGCGTAGCCCTGGACAAGCCATTTCATCTMTCCATGCTTCCCTGTACCATATGGATGGTGATATAAATCCCAGGTGGGCACAAGGACTGTCTCTTATGACYGACACAGCTCTGGAAGCAGGGTGCCGTGGTCCTGGGAAGAGGGCACCAGCTCCTACCACAGTGCAATTGAGGGGTCGGAGGGGATAACAAGAACCACATTTTCTGTTCCTAGGTGCATCTCAGCTCTTTCTGTCATTGCGCCTAACTGTCCCCCTGGACCTTGACAGYCCCATGGCTCAACAGCTGATTTTGTCCAAGGTGAGACCTTCTAGAAGTGCACTGAAGAGCAGGTGCCAGTTTGCATCTGCCAACCAAGGTGGGATAAACTGGGGAGGGAGTCACAGCCAGAGCAGGGAGAATGWCTGTAGCTTGCATTGAATTTTACCCTGAGCCCTTTCAAGTGAAAGAAATTGTCCTCYAGCTGGGCTGGCCCTGTCTCCTGGTGGGAAATGGGTACCTGGGTGCTCATCCTAAGCTGTTTTTAAATGATGTGAGGGTTTCATGGCTGTCCTCTCTCTCCAGCTCCGTGGGGATCTGCAGACTGCATTCCCGTGTGCCGGCTTCACAGTGGAGTGGAGAGGGAAGAGGAGGACCTGAACTCTCCTCCCAGCCTGAGGACCTGTAGGGCGGGCAACTGAGTAAATTTGCAAGTCTTCTCCTCTCAAATCCTTAATCCATGTCGGTGTGCCTTTCTAGGGTAACCTGTGCAGCTCCTGTTGAACCCAGACTCCGATCCAACAGTGCACCCTGCACTCCACTGCTCCCCCGGGCTGGGGTGGTCCCTCCTATTTGTGCAGTCTGCTGCATCTCATCCCATTCTGCAGAGCTCAAGCCCTCTCATGGCCTTATGCAAGTCCTGATGCCCATTTTGGGTCCTTTTGCTGATCCCTGGTTCTCTCAGGTGGCTGGAARAGGAATCAGGCTGCTCATGAGACCCTACAAGGGCTGGGCTTTCATGGCTGGARTGGCAATGAGGGATGGCTGAGGCATAAAAGCCAACATTGGGACTGATAAATAAGAGAAAGGAAATTGGAAATCCTGCTCCTGGGTTAGCTGACACTGGTAGATGGCAGGTCTCTATGTCCAGAGCTTATTCTGTTGGTAGTAGTGACCTCCAAGGCCATGCAGCCTGGAGATATTGCAATACCAGAACCCTTGGAGAGCTGCTGCTAGATGGGAAGAAGTCGGAGGGCTGCTCCTTGTCCGGAGCGGGGCCAGGRTGGAGTACGGAGGTGGCTCTGGGAATGAAACAGAAGAGGAAATGAGCCCCCCTTCTTCAGCTGAGTAGAGTCCTGGGGCCAGCTGTGCTCTTCAGCCCTGCAGTGTGGAGAATGAGTGAAAATGAAGCTCATCAGCCCTCCCCGCTAATTCTGCCTGTGGTATCTGTAATGGAGCAATGCACCCACACCAACACAGGCACAGGAGTAAAGAGAAATCCCACATTTTCCATGCAAATACAATGACTTCCTTTTTCCAAGTTGCCTTCCTGGATTTTTGGCAAAACTCTCCAGCAGAGGTACAGTGGAGGAAAACCAACTGGCTCCAACTGGGAACCGAATGATCTGATTACTCCTTAGGCACCAGCAGTGGCCACCAGCTAGGATGAGTTCCTGCACAGCTGGAGCTTTATTTATGTCCTTCCTTCTCCGAAATAAATGACGGGCTGGCAGATTTGCTTTCACAGTTCTCCCAAGTGAAGCAGGTGATTTTCTCACTCAAAACCCAACTGCAGGGAGCTGGCTTGCGGGCATTGGGCTGGTAGCCCCCAGGGAAACCTGCCTGGCTGCAGATCTGATAGACCGAGGGTGGGAATAAGAAAAAGTTTTCTATGTAGGGGGATCTCAGGCCCCAAAATCCAGCCTTTGAACAGGCCTGGGGGCTTGAGGCACCCTCTGCCTCGCTGCTCTCTGGCCCATTGCAGCTCTCCTGCTGCTGTGTGCACAGCAGGGCCATGGAAACCCTACGGGCTGTGGTTCTCCCCTTGTTTTTTTCCAGTCTGCAGCTAAGGAGCTGGCTGTAGTGTCTGTCCCCCTGCAGCAAAGTCATTTATTAACTGATTAATCGGGCAGATAAAATCAAACTGGAGCAATTATTACCCTCAGCAAGTCACCTCGTGGGGAGATTGAAAACTAAATTAATGAGCAAAATAGCTAGGCTATTCTTAGGGGTTATTTTTGTCAGATCTTTCTCTGCAGCTTTCGTTTGGGTTTAGTCTATGAAGCCTTGGAAAAGGAAAGGGCTGGTGGCAACGGTGGGTGAGAAGGTCCCAATCCAGCTGGGATGGTGCACACAAGAGCGCTGCAGGAGGGTTTTGATGGGAAGCCAGACTCAGGGACTCCAGTCTCCTTGGGTTATTATCCCTTTGGGAAAGAAGCTGGCAGCGAGAAGCATCCAGCGAGGCAGGATGGGGCAAAGGTGCTTTTAAGCCATCCCACATCTGCTCCTGTGGTCACTGTGGGACCTTGCCCGTGCCATGTCACATCCTCCTCTTCCTCACAGGCTGCCCATCATCCAGGACGATGCTTGTTCCTCCTGGTCATGTTGCTGGTGGGGGACACTGCTTGGAGCTGTCTGTCCAGGCCCTGCATCGTTGTGGGGCAGAGGGTAAGGCTCGTTCCTCAGGAATTTATCCAGTTCCTGGAGATGTATCCACCTCCCCCTCAGGAAAGGCTGAGAGCACAGCCGGCCCTGCATCCCGGATGCCCCTTGCATCCCGTTACTCAAGGGCTTTGTCCGGCTTTTTGGAGCTCTTTGCCATGGCCATCAGACAACTGGTCCCTGAAACCCTGGAGTGCCCAGCTGAGGTGCGGGGCAGCCAGGGAAAAGGGTGCTGGAAGGGGTGCCCAAGCCGGATGCCTGCTGGGGTGCTGGGAAACGATCCTCGTGATCAGCCTACGCTGTGGAGCGAGGCCAAGAGTCCTCCCACGCCAAGTCCCACCGGGCTGATTTCTCCGGCTGCTGAATCCATAACTTCAGACCCCAGGACATGGAATGGGGCCAAGGCTGGGATAATGGAGCCAGAGTGCGTCACAAAGGGAGGAAAAGGTCCTGAAGTGCTGGGATGAGAAGGTGACTGGGGCACTTGCTATCCCTGGCCAGCACGGCCCCCTTCCAGCACTGTGGTGATGAGGGGGCGCGGGACAGGAGATGCTCCTGTCCTGGTGAGTCCTTCCCTCCTCGAGCCTGGGATGCAGAACAGGGATGTGACTCTGACACTGCTCCAGCCTCGCACACACCTCTGACTGACCCATTCCCAGCACTGCCAGATGCCCGAGGTGTCTGTGCTGGGCATCCCAGTGGAGCTGGACCCCTCTGTGTCCTGTGGCTGCTTGCCTCTCACTTTCCATGGACACCTGGCTCCTTCAGGAGCAGGATCCAGGTACCAGTGCAGTCCTGAGCACAGGAATTGCCCAGCAAAAGGGCAGCATCCCAAGCATGCGCTCCAGGCTGGGAGCTGCTGGTGATGGGGAGCTCGGGGGCCCTTGGCGCCCTGCCCTGCCGAGCTGCTGCCAGCTGCACTGCGCAGCCCATCCCACTCCGGCTTGCTCTGGCCTCCGTGTCCCGCCACGGATGTCTTGTCGGGTTTCCTCCTCCTGTGCCTCCCCAGGAGAATGGGCTTTGGCCGTAGCCAGGTCTCTGTGATGAACTAAACAGACCGAGCTGAGGAGGTCCCCCACAGCCGGGGGGTTTCCAGCCCTTAAATCATTTCTCAGCCTCTGTGCTGCAGCCCACGGAGCAGCAGCGTCCCCCAGAGCGGCTCTGCTCCCCCTTGGGGCTCCTGGCTCTCATGTGCCCAGAGGGAAAATCCCCACAGTGCAGCTGGAGCYGTGTCAAGGGGGGCCACTTGCTGAATCACCAGCCCCTTCTGACTCAGGTGGCCCTTCCAGCGTCACCTTCCCCTTCWTCCCTGCCCGTGGCCATGGCAAACCCAATGATCTGGAACCAGCAGGGTTGATGGATAACCCGGTCCCTCTCCTTCTCGAAATGCCCTTGCCGGGACACCAGAGCTGTTGAGTGATGCCGTAAGCTCCGTGGGGCTGGAACAACCAGCCCATTAATCCCAGGAATGCCGATAAGGGCCCGCGTGCGGGGGCTGCCAATCTCCTGCACCCCCCCGGGCTGYTGCTCCGGCCCAGCAGGATGCTGTGTGCCAGCATCTGCCACCCTGCTGCCCTCCGGATTTGGGCTGCTGAGCGAGAGCGCCTGCTCCCATCCCCAGAACCAGCCTTTCCCCGTCTTGGCCTTCCTTGATGGTTTGGGTCTGAGAAGACTCTGCTGGCACCAACCACAAAATGAGGCTCCTCCTGTGGAGGAAGGAGACCTCATCTCTGGTGTCCACCCTGTGTGGGGTCCTTTTGGGCCCCATGCATTTGCCACCCTATGGAGTGGCCTGGGAAGATCCTGCTCCCTCTGACTGGTCCCACCACATTGCTGCCATGGGGAGGGTGCCCCAGCCAGGCCTGGACCCTGATTACCCTCCTTGCAGGAGCTACCAGCTTGCTGGAGACCGGTTTTTTGGGCATCACAGAGGGACTGATGGAAAGACTATCCAGAGTGGGAATGCAACACTAACCTCATGATGAGGGATGGTCAAATCTGCTGTCATTGAGCGGTGGGTTTTCCCAGAGTGACTGGAGTACAAGGATGAGCTTGGTTCAACATCCCGTCCATGCATTTCCTCTGAGGTTTGACCAAAGCTAGAGGAGCATCAGGGAGATGGGTTTTTGAGGAGCAGCACTGGCTGGAGGAGCCAACATGAGGGACTCCCCTTGGTATTGGTGCCAGTGCACCAGGTAGGAGCTTGCAGGAGGTCCGAGAGCAAGGCAGGTTGGAAGCTCCTCATTCCAATGGAGTTATTTCACCAAGCAGAGCGTTTACAAAGACACACGCGGCTCCTGCTGCACTGTGCACCTCGAAGGACACCTTGCCACAAGCTAACACTCCCCATCGGCCCAGACGGGGAGTTTTCCAGAGCAATAAGGGGTCATCAGCACTGCCCAAAATGTACGAAAGGGTTCTGCTCCCACCAGCCCAGGTGGCCACCTGCCCAAACGGACCCTCACCTGTTGTCCTGCTGGCYGTTCCACCGCTCCGGTGCTACCAGTGGGCGTTCGTTCCGGGCTCGTGGGTTCAGCCCTGATTTATGGAGTGTGCCCCGCTGCCGGGCTGCGGCGCCGGCGGCCGTGCGTGGGTTTGTACCACGGGCTCTGCTCGGCCGTGACTTGGCTTCCCTTGGCATTCCCATTGGGAAGGCTGCCCGCCGGGGGTGGCCGGCTGCGGGACGCGTCCCTTGGTGTGCCTGGACTCGGCTGCCYGCTTAATCAGGGCCCGGCTCCGGCGGGACACTGTGTACTCGCGGCTCTGGGGTTGCAACACCTCTAATAACACTTTGCAGGCACCGCTTGGGGCATTTSTGCCTAAGGAGCATTTAATTGATTACAAAAACATGTCGTGGTGGGTGTTTGCATAACGCTTTGCACTTGGGGAGCCCAAAGGACTTTGCAGAATTGCTGCAGCTGGGGAAAGGGGGGGATGCAGAGGAATGGGGGTGAGGTGAGCCAGAAGCTGAGCCAGCAGTGGGGGWAGAGGCACCAGGACTGGGCCTTTCCCCACTCTAACCACTGGGGAAACTGGTCCCACTTTGTAGTGGAGCTTCCCTGACCACTGCACCCTGCTCCTTCTGCAGCCACCCAGCGCTGAGGTGCTCAAGTCCATGGGAGCTGCCCGCTCTGGGACCCCCAGTGCTCCCAGTGGCGGCTGAGGGATGGGGGCCTGGGCTGGTGCCCCAGGGCCTGTCTCCAGCGCTGTCCCAACCCACACGAGGCCCTGGGGGAGCTTCGAGCCAAGCAGGAACTTGAATCCTGCCTTGCACCAGGGCAGGATCCCGCGGGGCAGCTGGTCTCGAAGCCCGCAGTGCCCCCGTGGGCACCGTGGCAGGTCACTGTGCAACAGCTCCCATGCTGAGGAASCAAATCCCGGCCAGGTCTGTGCTGAATGGGGCCTTTCCCCATGTGCCCCCTCCACCCGTCCCATCCCGGGGAGGGAGCAGGGCCTCACGCTSTGCCCCCGCTGGCCCTCAGGGCAGGGTTTTGCAGGAGGGGAATGGTGACAGGGACGTGGAAGGAACAGGGCGAGGGAGGGGACAGCGGCTGCAACCTGCCTCCTTTAGACATCCCTATAAATAGGAGGGCCCCGGAGCAGGACGGCACCTGTGGGACGCGGGCAGGCACGAGGCTGCCCTTGCTGCTCTCACCTCCCTCCAAACCTTCCCGGCCGGGGAGGAGCCTGGGGCATGGGGACCAGAGCATGGATGCTGCGCACCTTGCTGGGATGCTGCGCCTGGATTTTGCAYGGTATGTCCTCTGCTTCCCTGCTAGAGCCCTCCCAAAACTCCAGTGGAAAGGTTTCCAGCAGGACAGGTTGTGAGCTGTTGTTTCTCCCTGCCTACATTGGAAGCTTTTCCTATGAGCAGCACTTGCAGGACGCAGTAGCCAAAAAGCAAGGGAAGTCTCTCTTGGATGGGCATCTCCCTGGCTTTGCAATGAGCTGCAGCAGCTGCAAGGCCAGTTTCAGTGTGCACCATGTTATGGGAGAGACGGGAGCGCAGACTGGGGAGGCAGCCGTGCTGCCACGCACCCCTCCGGCCAGGAAACCGAGCGGCTGCCTCACAAACCMGGTCTGCTTCGCTCTCTCCCATGCCCTGGGGAAGAGCAAGGTCTGGAGCTTGTTGCAAGGCTCCTCTAGCAGAAACTTCCCGTGAATCTGCAGCTCAATTCACTGGTACACAGTAGGGATGGTGTTTCCTGCTGTCCATGGAAGAGTTAAGGAAAAACATGGATATACAGGGGTGGAGCATGCCAGGCTTACCTTGGGGGATCCAACCGCCTTGCTTTGTTTTCTTTGAGACAAGAAGGGAAGCAGCTGATCTCTGACTGATAGGAAAGTGTTGGGTTTTGCACAAGCCTTAGCTCAGCAGGCGAAGATGGGGGAAGTACAGCGGGGATAAGGGGAGGAAACGGCCTGTCGGAAAGGGAAATGGGGGGCTGGAGGAGGATGGATCCCATGAGGATTGGGCTGGGATAAGAGGCAGTTTTCATTAACAACTTTGCCATCAGCAAGCTAATGAGCTGGGCTAGCACTGAGGTGGGAGGCATCTCCACTGCTTGGGAGATCTGTTTCCCTYGCAGGGAACCTGATGAGCTGGAGTGCCAGGGTGAGGAACAGGCTTGAGCTGTGGGCATGGTGCTGAGGGCACCGTCTCACCCTCAGGGTGGACTTTGTCTCTGCCCTAATTGCAGCTACCTAAAGACAAGTGTCAGCAGATCCTCCTGCCCCCTCCCAGAGCCAGCATCCCAAAGATTGCATCCCCAKCCCAAAAGAAGCCTGGGAGCTGCTCAGTATTTCCTCCAAGGGTACCAGCCCCCTCGGTTCTTGCTGAGAGCATCCAGCATTAGCCCATTTCAGGGGTATGTGGAGCCTGGGYTGGTGCACACAGGCTCAGCCCCGGGAGAGGATCGATCAACCTGGATAACTGCAGTCAGTCAGAAGTCATTTGCAGTTAATAAATGTTTCACTGAACTGTGATTTCTTACCTGGCAAAGAGCTTTAAGGAAAGTGCATTTTAATTTATCACAGACACCAAAAAAAGTGCAAAACGGAAGAACCAGAAAGGCCCTGCAGAAGCAAGTCTGATCCGAGGTATCCCTGAAAAGAGGACAGAGCTCTAGGGGTTGTCCTAGGATTACACTTTAAACCGCTCGTGGGGATGAGAACTAGACTTGCAGGTTCCCAGCTCTTCCGAGGCGACGGGCAGGCAGTGCCACCCCTCGCGGTGCACGTGSGCTGGGCTGCACCGTCCCGCGGTGTCCAGCGCTCCGCGGCGCCTCGTGCCTGTGCAGGATCCCTGGCCCGGATCGATCCCTGTGTCCTGCCTCTGCGGTGGGATGCGGAGCGTGGCCGGGCTGCCACGCTGCCTACGTGACAGCCTGGGTGGCGATTCTTGTGTSTCAAACCAGGCTGTCCTGGAAGGTGGAAGCAGCAGAAAACAGGGATTAGCMAAGCTCCCTGCTTTCCTGCAGGCCCCCTTAGCTCTTTCCCAGCCCTTGAGGCCCAGAGGAGACAGCCTGGGTTGCGGAGCATCCCTGCCCTGCTGTTCCCGGAGCAGCATCCAGTGTCGCTCAGCTGCAGGGACGCGTGGGGCCAGCAGCTCCTTAACCCGGCTCCGCTCCRTCTCTCCGCAGGTCTCAATGCTGCCGCTGCCATCCCAGTCACCACGGAGGGGCCGTTGGGCACGGGCACCGCTTTTCCCTCCACTGAGCAGAGCCAAGCGCCCCAAGCCCTGGTGCCGGCCACTGCAGACACGAGCACCACAGCACCTCTGCCACCGACCGCCATGCCTGGCACTGAGCTCGCTGCCGCTCTGGCCGACGGCCTCCTCGGTGGAGGCCCCACGAGGCCGGCCTTCCCCACCGGAGCAAGGCTGAGCGAGGCAGTGACAGCAGCGAGTGAGTACGGCCCCCACGCAGCAACCACAGCAAGTGAATACAGCCTCCGTGCGGCGACAGGGAGTGATGCCGAGGCCGGTCCATCGCCTCCAGAGCCAGAAGAAACACAAGTACCTGCTGGAGACCACCAAGCTTTGATAAATGCTACCAGGTCTGTCAACGTGTCTCAGGAAAATGATGCCCCAGCTGCGGATGCTGCCTCTTTCTCCACACATGAGCCCCTTTTCTTCCCCACTGCAGAGCCCAATGCAACGGGAGCTGCTCCTGACACATCCCTTGGTACTACCCTGTCCTCTCCACAGTTTGTGGATGCCAGTAACAACATCTCAGCACCCATGACAAGAGAAGGAGCAGAAGGTTTGCAGCCCGTTGCTGACACCACATCTGTCCCAGCCTTGCTTTCTTCATCACCTCTGGGGACGCAGCCAACCCTCAGGGCCACAGGGTACCCTGCTACTAACAGCCCCTTGGCTCTGGGCATCACAGTGCCAATGAGCAGAGGGCTGGATATGGCCACAACGGGAGTGAGCAAGGAAGGGGTAACCCTCGCTGTAGGTTTCCAGAGCGAAGCAAGTGCCTCTTCTTTGAGCCCAAAGGCCGAGGAGCTGCTTGCAACACAGCAGGACGAGCAGGCAAGTGAGACCACCCATGTCACCCAACAGCCAGCAGGAGAAACAGCCCCAGCTGCAGAGGAAGGTCCTGCTCCTTCAGAGTCTGGAAATGCAGGAGATGCAACAGGTGATGCTTTCGGTGAGCCTGACTTGTCYCTTCCATCTCCGGGGAGCGAGACTGTGTCAGGAACAGCGGGAAATCCAGAGGAAACCTCCCGCCTTGCCAGCAAGACAGAGTCAAGCCTGGATACTTCGCTAGGACCAGACAGGGTTGAACAGGGATCTCCAGGGGTAGATTTGGACAGTCCTAATTCAGCTCCAGCTCCTGCATCTAGTGAGGCGTCCGCAGCCCCTGCAGAGCCTGATGTGGAAAGTGTCTCCACATCCCCGGACATAGCAGTGCTCCCAGCACTCACAGTGCCACTGCCTGCAGGGACCGTGGCTATGGATGAGCCTTCCCTGCTCCCTGTGCCATGGGATGCTGCTGCTGGAAGCCTGCCATCCCCTGTGGACATCCCCGATGGGTCCTCACCCTCTTCTACCTCATCTAGCACTGCTGACTACCCTCAGCTGGCCCCGGATGCTGTGGCCAGCASCCTTTCTGGGGCTGATGACGGAGCAGAGGTGTTGGCAAGCCCCAACCTCAGCAGTCCTGTGTCCCCATCCCTTGGGGAGTCCGAGGTACAGGGGACGGCAGCCGGTGCTTCCGAGGGAGCAGAGCTCCCCTCACACGATGGACCGGRCACCACCTTGAATCCTGCATTGGATGAGCCCAGCCTGGCCCCGCTTGGAGCTGCCTCGCCTGCCCCTGGGGGCTGGCTTGGCACGGGCGCGGAGCAGCCAGGCGCGGCGGGGAGCGGAGCCGGCACGGAGCAACAGGCACCAGGAGGAGGTGGCAGCACAGCTGGGGATGAACCAGCCCTGAGCGCCGCTCCAGCCAGCGAGACAGCAGTCGGGCTAGATAAGGACACCAGCTCCCCTTCTGGTCCTGGCTCTTCCGACGGTGTGGGTCCAGCATCCTCTCTTTCGGAGACTGGTGGAGCAGGACTCATCCCAGAAGCAGCTACTGGTTCTGATGGTCTTTCCCAGGTCTCCCTGGACAACGAGAGYAGCCCAGCCCTGGGTGCAGCTCCTGCTGATTCTRCTCAGCCAGACCTAGGTGCTGCAGCCAGCACCCTGCCTGGGGCTGACGATGRAGGAGAGACACCAGCCAGTCCCAACCTTGGTCCCAGTCACGGACCACAGGAGACAGTGAGTGGCTCTCCTGGGGGAGCAGAACTCCCCTTGGCCAACGGACCAGGCACCAGCTCCAACCC